>NC_143584.1:83317129-83662962 GCF_048544385.1 Mastigoproctus giganteus
CGCTGTGGACTTTTCTTCATGGGAAATAAAAGTGTTTTTGGGTTTTCTTTTTCAAAAAAGTTAAATCCCATCTATATTGAAGATCTCCTTCTATAGTAGTTTCCAAATTTCACGATACACTTCTGTTGCCTCAAAATCAGAATTGGTTTCCTCACCAATTAACTTCAAGTTGTGTAGATTATCTTATTTTTTAAAATGCTTAAACCATCCCCAGCTTGTCTTGAAACTTTAGCATTAGTAGAGGCATATGATGCAAGAAAGCAAGCTTATGCAGCATCAGCCAAAAAAAAACCACTCCCATTTCACCCCTCCATTCGTTCCAAATACTTGTCCAGCTCAGCCTTAAATTTCTTTAGGCTATCAACTTCCATAACAAAGGATGGAAGTCTGTTCCACCAACCAACTACCTGCTGGCTAAGGGCAAACTTCTGCACATCTATCCTACATCTGTCTTTCCTCAATTTGAATTTATGCCCTCTCAGGTGATTATTCTGAGCAAGAGGAAGAAACCTATCAGCATTGAACATGCTCAAACCATTCAAGACTTTATACACCTCAATCAGCTTGCCTTGCAGGTGCCTAGTCTCCAGACACTGTAATTTGCAAAACTTAAGCCTTTCTTCGTAAGAGCAATCCTTCGTTCCATTCACTAATCTTGTTGCCCTTTTCTGTACTTGTTCCAACAGCTCTACATCCTTCTTAAAATGAGGCCTCCAGACCTGGTGTGGCCTGACCATTGCCTTATACAAGGGGATAATCACCTCCTTATCCCTGCTAGAAAAATTCCTGTATATCATTGGCAAGACACCATGAGCTACTCTGGCAGACCATCTACACTGCTCAGAAAACTTCATATCAGCCTGCACCATTACCACCAGGTCCTTTTATTTTTCTATCACTGTCAGTGTAGTACCACAGAGTTGATACCCCACATCACTCTGGGGTTACTGCTTCCCATATGTAGTACTTTATATTTGTCAATGTTAAACTTCATTTGTCACCTCTCAGCACATCTGCTCAACTTTTCTAGATCTTGTTGCAGCAGCGTACTGTACAACCCTAAACAACCCTGCCAACCTCCGTATTGTCTGAAAACTTGTACATTAAGCTTGATATACCATCATCCCTCAGTCCCCAGCACCTTTCACTCTCCCTCTTATGGCAGCGAGAGGATCAGAGTGGAAGCAGAGGGTGCTAAGAATCTCTGGGTACGACCAGGCTGCCATGCACGGAAACTGAACTTGGCCTGTTATAACGTATGATCACTCATCGGTGAAGACAGGATATTAGAGCTGGAAAAGGAATTAGAAAATGTGAATTGGAATATCATCGGTTTGGCTGAAACAAGAAGAAGAAATGAATCACTTATAAGTTTATCAAGTGGAAATCTGCTGTACACCAATGGAAACAGTGAAAGGAGTGAAGGTGGAGTTGGGTTTCTGGTCCATAAAGATTTTAAAAACAACATTTTGGAATTCAAAAGTGCACCACCAAGGGTGTCAAGACTAATACTCAAGATTTCTAAGAGGTACAAGATAAAGATTATAATGATTTATGCACCAACATCGAGCCATGATGATGAAGAGGTTGAAGAAATGTACAAATGTCCTGTGACGGGATCAAGGCTTATTGGAAACGTGGGTATCGTGCTCCTAAGCTAACTTGGCGTCCCATTCGTGTACGCAGTATCTGCTAGTTCACGAGTGGGCATCCCCTCGTAAGGCTCCGTGATGGGTGGGGTACTTAGGGCATCTGAAAATTTTATCTTACTCATATGAGTAATTTAAATTCTACTTCTTCTGGGGCCCTAACAAGGCCCTACCTAACCGAGAAGATAACATAGACAACACCTCTGTCAAAAGAGCGAGAACTGAGGATAAAACACCATCTGTTATGCCACTTTTCCTCATTCGACCAGAGAGCAGTCAGTTGGGAACATGTCACCCTTCTTTATCAAGAAAGGATTAGAACGGATGGCAGGATCACCCAAATCTGTAAAATGACTGTGTTCTGGCGACCTTTTGGTCGATGCTACAACTATGAAACAGGCAGAAAAAATACTGAAAGCCACATCAGTGGGGTGAATACCTATCACCGTAACCCCCCACAAAACTTTGAACTCTTCACGAGGTGTCATTTCAGAGTGGGACCTTCTTCATGTTTCTGAAGAAGAGATCTGTTCTGAATTGAAATAATAAGGAGTGACGGCTGTCAAAAGAATATCAATGAGAAAGGATGGGAATCTCATCCCTACCCGAGTTCTTATCCTAACATTTAACACCCCACGGCCTCCAAGTTCCATCAAGGCAGGCTATCTAAACTGCACAGTGAGGATTTATATCCCAAAAATACGGCCACTCACAAACATCTTGTCATGGTAACCCTGCCTGTGTTCGATGCGGTGTTAAAGACCACGAAAGCAAGGAATGTTCATCTCCAAAACCGATCTGTGTTAATTGCCAAGGAGAGCACCCTGCCTACTCTCGAGCATGCCAGCGGTAGAAGGATGAAAAAGAAATCGAAAATCTGAAAACAGAACTGAATATCTCCTATCCAGAGGCCAGAAAATGTATCCAACCAATAAATATCGGGAAACGTTCATATGCCCAAAAGGTTTCTGCTAAGTGCACTATCGGTGCACAAACTGAGATGACTATACCACCAAGAGAGTCATTCACCCCGATTGCACGCTATTTATTGAGTTCACAAAAGCCCACCAAAAAAACACAGTCAGCAGCCACTCCTATATCCGTACCTCCTAGTGCTCCACCACTAACAAAACCAAGTGGTAAAGAGCCTCCAGTAATAACAGAAACAATGGATGTAGAGAACAAGGAGGTACCGGATGAATCAGTCTTGGAACTCTTTGCGGAGGAAGAAATGGATACGGGACAGCGTCCATTCTTTCCCAAAAAAAGATAAACCCAAGACTGACAAAAGTAAGCCCTCAGCACCTCGGAAGCCGCCTGATGGACCCACCAAGCCAAAATAATGGCTAAATTCCTACAATGGAATTGTCGTGGATTCTGGCGAAATACAGATGACATCAAGGCCCTCCTGCAAAAGCATGAGCCAGTTTGCTTTTGTTTGCAGGAGACTTATCTAAAGGCAAATGATAACCACTCCACCATGCATAACATAACATTTTTTCGTAAGGACGGAATTGCAGATGGTCCTGCTCATGGAGGAGTGGCTATCTTTGTGGGCAACCAGACCCCAGTTCAGCCCTTGCTAATTACAACTAGCATAGAGGCTGTTGCAATTCGCCTTACAGTGGAATTTTTATTAACTGTCTGCTCTATTTATTTGCCACCTGGGACTGACATCTCCCAGGAAGACCATGATGATCTTGTAACGCAATTGCCTCCCCCTTTCTTACTTCTCGGGGATTTTAATGGACATAACACCCTGTGGGGTAGTGCTAACATCAATGGAAGGGGATGAGTCATAGAGCATATGCCAAATGACAATGACCTTTCCCTTCTAAATACTGGAACAAATACCTTCTTCCACATGCCTACCCGTACGTTTTCTGCCATTGATCTGTTTATCTGCTCCCCTTCTCTACTAGGCGCCTCCGTAGCCAGGTGGGAAGGAGCAGCAGTGCGTAGCACACGCTTCTTGATTAGACCGGGGTTCGAGCCCGTCAACACCAAATACGGAGGATGCGGAAAGGTCAGGGAATGACCACCGCATATCCCGGAGCAATATGGCCTTAGTTGCTAATGCTCCTAAAAAAACCAAAACAACCTTCTCTACTCCCTTCACTCACTTGGGAAGTGGAGGAGAACCCATACGGAAGTGATCACTTACCTGTGATAACCTCGTTACACAGTGGGAGACTGTTCTTCCTTTCAGGTTACCACGGTGGAAGATTGATCAGGCTGACTGGACTGCCTTCCAAATTCAGGCAAATTTTGACCTCAGTACCGTCAGTCAGGAGCCTATCAATGATGCAGTAACATACATCACAGAAATTATCATACAAGCAGCTGCGAATGCTGTTCCAAAAACATCTGCCTGGTTTCCACCATTTCCCAAACCTTGGTGAAATTCACAATGCACAGCAGTAAAAAAGGCTCAAAACAAAGCATGGGTGATATTCCGCCGATATTCTACTACAACCAACCTTATAGCCTTTAAATGCACACGAGCCAAAGCACGCTACAGCCGCCGTCAGAGTCAGAAGGAATTATGGATCCGTTTTACTTCATCAATTACTCACTCCACTAGTACTAAGTTGGTCTGGGATCACATCCGTCTGGAAAATGAAGGGAAAATATACATCCCACCCTTCTTCAATCCTAGATTATAATGGATGCACTATTGCAGATCCAACTGCAATAGCCAATTCTCTTGGGGAAACATTCTCTAACATCTCTGCAACATCTTCATATTCCCCAGGGTTCCTGGTTCTGAAACATTAAATCGAAAAACAGGCACTTAATTTTAAGTCTAAGAGCGTCTATCCCTACAACAGGTCATTCACTATACAGGAACTGAAAAGAGCTCTTATTCTCTCCAAAGCAAGTGCTGTTGAACCAGATGGCATCCATTACGAAATGATTAAGCATCTTTCACCAAAATCTATGGATTATCTGCTCCTTCTATATAACAGAATCTTTATTGAAGGGCAGTTTCCAGATTCCTGGTGCAAGGTAATCATTCTTTCCTTTGCTAAGCCAGGAAAGGATCCAAAAGTCACTACTAATTATCGTCCTATTGCTCTGACTAGCTGTCTGTGCAAAATGCTGGAGAGAATGGTTAATTTTCGTTTAATATGGTATTTAGAATCAAATGACCTTATCTCCAACCTCTAGCGGCTTCTGAAGGAACCGGTCCACTTTGGACCATCTTATTAGACTGGAAACATCCATCCTGGATGCTTTCCTAAAACGTGAACATTTGGTGTCTGTATTCTTTGACATGGAGAAAGCGTATGACACAACTTGGAGATTTGCATCTTAAAAGATTTGCATAGCCTTGGTCTCACAGGGCATCTCCCCATTTTTATTAAAAATTTTTTAGCCAATCGATCTTTCCAAGTTCGTGTGGGATCCTCACTCTCTCGTTCCTTCAGCCAAGAGGAGGGAGTACCACAAGGATCAGTATTAAGTGTCACGCTTTTCGTTATCAAAGTAAATTCCATCACAGAACAACTTCCTCCAACTGTAAACAGTGCCCTCTCTCTGTTGATGACTTTAGCATATTTTGTCAGTCGTGCAACATGAGGGTTATTGAAAGACAACTGCAAAAAGCCATTGATTGCCTTAATTCCTGGGCGCTTGCTAATGGCTTCAGGTTCTTGCCGGAGAAGACCATTTGCATACACTTTTGCCATAAGCATAATCTTCATCCTGAACCTCAGTAAGGCTCGGACAAAATGCTATTCCAGTAGCAGCGGGCACAAAATTCTTGGGACTCGTATTTGATAAAAATCTGACCTTTCTGGATCACATCCGTCAACTCCGCACAAAGTGCACAAGAGGTCTGAATATTCTGCACTCTCTCTCTCTCTCTCTCCTCTACATCTTGGATCGATGTAGAGGAGAGATCGATGGGGTGCGGATCGATGCACCCTACTACGCATTTACCGTGCGCTTGTACGATCCAGACTAGATTACGGGTCCCCAGTATACAATTCGGCCAGAGACAGTGTACTTCGTTGGCTGGATCCTGTCCATCATCAGGCTCTCCATATCGCTATTGGAGCATATCGAACATCTCCTGTCCAGAGCTTATACGTCGAAGCAAACGAACCACCGTTATCGCTTCGACGTAAACAATTGTCTCTAATGTACTCTTTAAAACTGAAATCCCTGCCAGACCATCCGACGTGGCCATTCGTTTTTGAGCCATGATGGGAAAATTTGTACAACACCCGTAAGACTGCCAATCGTCCTTTTGGTATTCTTCTCCAAGAGCTACTCAAAGAACTTAATATCAAGGTACACAAGGTTGCCCAAACACCAAAGCAACCCCTTCCACCCTGGCATGCTCATGTCCCAGCATGTGACTTGTCTCTTAGAAATTGGGCAAAGTTGGACACTCCATCATCTGTCTACCTGCAGCTTTATTCAGCACACCGAGCTGAACATTCTGATTTCGCACCAGTTTACACACACACGGTTCGAAGTTGGAATCATATGTGGGATCTGTTACAGACACCACTATATCGGAGCAGATTCCCTCTGAATGCAGCATATTTACTGCACCCTCCGTAGCCAGGTGGGAAGGAGCAGCAGTGCGTAGCATATACTTCTTGATTAGACCGGGGTTTGAGCCCGTCACCACCAAATACGGAGGATGCGGAAACATCAGGGAATGACCACCGCATATTCCTGAAGCAATATGGCCTTAGTTGCTAATGCTCCTAAAAACCAAATAACAAATAATAAGCAGAGCTGCACGCTATAGAGTTAGCTTTGGATCACATTAGTAAATGCTAATTCCAACGGTTCATTTTATATTCCGACTCTCTCAGCGTGTTACAGGCTTTAATAACTGTGAGGTATAATTCTCATCCAGTTCTGTCTTGCATTCAGCAGAAGATTCACTTTCTCCATGAACGTGAATATGATATCCGTTTCTGCTGGATTCCCAGCCACATTGGGATTAGGGGAAATGATTTGGCTGACACCGCAGCCAAATCAGCAATTCCCAATAATAATCGCTGCCTGTCAGTCCCCTATACAGACTACAGGCAAATAATACACCAGAAGATATACTCCCAACGGCAGTATTCGTGGAATAGACAGACTACGAAATAAATTATATCGTATAAAGCCTGTAATTGATCTGTGGCAGTCTAGTCTGCGCAGGAGTCGTAAGGAGGGAGTTGTTCTTGCCCAGACCCGCATAGGACATAGTCATTTGACTCATTCGTTTTTGCTGAAGGATGATGATTCTCCTATGTGTGAGTCCTGTGGCACAATTTTATCAATTAGACACATTTTAATTGACTGTCCAGATTTTAGCAACATCTATTTTACCGGTTTTAATCATCTGACTGAGCCGTATACACTCAGTCAGATTTTATCCGAAAATGACAATGTGTCTGCTTTTTTTTAGCTATTTTAAATCAATAAAGGTTTTTACTTGTATTTAAAATTGACATGTTATTGTTATTTCTTTATTGATTTATCTTTTCTACATTTTATACCTTTGTTATTTTATATCTTGACATGGTGACCTAAGTAATTAGATCAGTGAAATTAAAATTTTTAAATATCACTTGGTTTTGGTGCATTATAGCCTTAGTTGCTAATGCGCCAATAAAACCCAACAACCAACCAACCAACCAACCAACCAACCATATTGGCTGTATGATTAGGATTGTCAGGTATTCTTGTAGGTAAATGAACAATCTGTGCAAGGTCATTAGTAATTGCCAAAGCCTCGGCATCTCGACCAGCTGGGTCGGTGTGACTAGAAAATGGAAGCCATCTGGAGTTGTGAACATTAAAATCACCAAAGAAAATTACCTCACTGTTAGGAAAGTTGGACTGGAGAAAGTCAAGTTGGAAAGAGAGGAAGTCAAAGAGCTCCAAGTGATTAGTGGAGTTGGGAGAACGGTAGAGACAAAAGAGGAATTTGACACAATGAGGTAGAGAGATTTTAAGCCAGAGAAGATCAAAGAGAGGAGATTCCAAATTGGCAAGTCTCTGACAGGGAATATCAGAATGGACATATGCACAAGTACCACCTTTGAGGCGAAAGGAATCATACAGGGAATAATTTGGGCATCTGAGATGAGCAGTAGTTGACTCAACCGATAACTGAGATGCTGTCAGAAAAAGTACATGGGGTTTGGCAGACTGCAAGTGGAAATGGACATCGTCGAGATTAGAATTGAGACCACGTATATTTGTGAAATGAATTAGGAAGTGCTTTGGAGGTTTAGATCTTTTCGCAGATAAGCTTGCTCTATTAGTTTGACAATTCATGGTGTATTCAATAGTAAGAAAAAGTGGGTGGGACATGCTGTATGAAGTAATGAAATTTTTGGATATGGCGTTCACATGGTAAGAATATACCCAGATCGTTGACATAACGTGGCCTTGACAATGCTCCCTGCATACACACTACTCGGGCTCCCTCCAGTCACTCTCTGGCAAGTAGAGGTAGGAGAGTAGAGGTAGCAATTACTGCTGATGAGGCTACTAGAGACGGTTGTGTTCAAAGCCGCTAAGTGGATTTTTCTTATTTCTTGATTTGAAATTATTGTTTTTCTAAAACTATTGATTTAAATTTAGTAGTATAACATTATTTTGTGATTTTCTGATTAATTTGGTGTATTTATTCTTTACTCGGCCTTGTAATTGCATAAAAGTATCGGTAAGGGTTTCCACGTGTTTCAACTCCGCTACCGTTCGTAAAATTCCCGCCATTGTGATACGATAGCGTTAGTTGAACTTCGTTAGCAGTTAAATTGTACGTTTAAATAAATACATATAACGACTTAGATTACAAACGTAATATAATTAATTATATTTAACATAATTAATAACATAACATAATTAATTATAATTAATTAATAAATTAATAGAATCATGACTCAGACCAGAGCAGCAAAGCAAAAGGCTCAAGCTAATGGAAGTGCTGTAGCTCAGAGCAGAACTGAGGGGGGGCAGTTGTCCTCTGACTCACAGCCTTATAAAATGCACTGTTTGCTTGATGTTTGCAGGGGTACGGGACATGATACTGCCATGGGGGATGTCTTTGTGTGTGCGCGATGCAAGGAGTGTATCGATATCAGGCAACAACTCGGCGTTCTTGTGGGCCTATATGAGAGCTTGAAGGACAGGGTGGATGCCCTCGAAGAAACTAAATTGAGGGGCCCATCAAGCTCTCAGCTGCCCACATCAACGCCAGAGCTTGCACTTGGGCATCGCGTGACACAGAGGCAACCCCCCAAGGCAGAATGCGCTGGTCCCGAAGGAACTAGTAGTTGTTGGTGACTCTATTGTCAGGGAAACGGGGAACATGCTTTGTAAAAAAGATAGGTGGAACAGGACCAGGGTATGTCTGCCAGGGGCAAAGTTTGATGACGTTGTAGAGCGAATATCATCTTTTAAGGGCACAAAAGGTGATATAGTCGTACACGTTGGCACTAATAATATTAAGAGTAGGAGACCGGCAGAATTACACGTAAAAGCCGAGAATTAGGGTTGAATTTGAAAGTGTCTGCAATTCTGCCCAGACACGATAGGAGGGAGTATATGATGAGAGCCTTGTCGATCAATTCGGCCCTGGAAAGATTGTGCAAGGCTCAAGGGGTAGAATTTTTTTCAGCCTGGACTGTACTTGTTAACAGGAGAGATTGCTTCTACAGGGATGGGATACACTTAAATAGAAAGGGTGCAAGAATATTTGCTGATGCTATCGAGGCAGTGTTAGGTGGGTCGGAAAACTGCTAGCTTGGGGGGAGACAAAGACCAATAGATTGACAGTAGCCACTGGCAGAGGTGAAAGAGATTCTTGCACTGCTTCTATTAGAATGAGCAGAAGCCTGAAAAACAAGATGCATGGTATTTCAGAGACTGCTGGGAGCCATTGCAGTACAAGTAAACACATGGGTTGTGTTAGGGTAGCTAAGAATAGAAACAGGTGCGGGTATACTTGTGTGTACACCAATGCTAGGAGTTTAGTAAATAAATTTGATGAATTTGAGGTATTGCTCAAAACATCAAAGGCAGATATTGTAGGGATATCAGAGATGTGGTGTCACACAGATATAAGGGATGCAGAACTGCAATTTGGGGAGTACGTCTACAGAAAGGATAGACAGGATAGGAAGGGGGGAGGGGTTATGCTATTAGTTAAGAAACACATAAAAACCAAGGAAGTGAAGCCAGTCGACATCGCTGGACAGTGCAGTGCTGAGTCAGTTTGGTGTGACATAAGCATTGGGAGATCAAAATTGAGAGTAGGAGTGTGCTATAGGCCTAATGACTCTGATGAGTATAATAAGGAACTGTACAGGGAAATAGAGTGGGCCAGTAAATCAGAGAGTCTAATAATGGGAGATTTTAATTTCCCAGATATTGACTGGAATTTGGGGGCTGGCTACTCACGCACCAGCAGGGCTTTTGTGGATTTATTGGATGATTGTTTTCTACATCAGCATGTTCGGGAGGCAACTAGAGGGAGTAATACTCTTGATTTGATTATCAGCAGTGATTCTTCATGCATTAAGAATCTGCAGATAAATGAACCACTAGGCGGCAGTGATCACAGTGTGCTGAAGTGGGATTTACTCAAAGAGGTAACTACCATTAGGGGTAAAGGGAAGGGTTATTGCTTCCGTAAAGGCGACTACGATGGACTGAGACAGTATTTAAATTCTATACAGTGGGACCAACTGATGATGTTACCAACAGCAAATTCAAAATGGGAAGCATTCAAAGAACTTATCTTGGAAGCTACTAGGCTTTACATACCAACTAAGAAATATTGTTCAAGGTTTAGGCCAAAATGGATGTCAGATGAACTAATGAGGCATATGGCAGAGAAGAAAGACACATGGGATACTTACAAATTAACACATGACACAGAAGCCTATGATAGATACAAGTTGATATGCAACCAAGTTACAAAGGAGGTTAGGCAGGCAAAGGCAGATTACGAGAAATCCTTGGCAAGGGATGCAAAGAAAAACAGCAAAGAGTTCTTTACTTATGTAAACTCTAGAAGGAAGGGGATGAATCAGATTGGTCCACTTGATATTGATGGGTCAACTGTTGATGATCCTGCTCAGGTAGCTAACAAACTAAATGAATATTTTGCATCGACATTCACACATGAGGAGTTATTCAGCAAGGGGAATGCCAGAGGTGTATTCAACTCTAGCAGTAAGCTACAAAATCTTGAAATAACTGGGAGTAAAGTGGAGGAGAAACTGTTGAAGATAAACACAAGAAAGGCACCCGGAGTGGATGGGATCTATCCAGTTATAGTAAAGGAGGCAGCAAAGGAAGTAAGCAAACCCTTAGCCATAATTATGAGAGCTTCCTTGGACTCAGGGGAGGTACCCATAGACTGGAAATGTGCAAATGTTACCCCAATTCACAAAGGAGGATCAAAGGCTGACACAAGTAATTATAGACCTGTGAGCTTAACTTCTGTTCCAGGAAAATTAATGGAGGCACTGGTTAAAGAAGCACTGCAGGATCATTTAGACAAGACTTCAGTTATAGCTCAGACAGAGCATGGTTTTGTTAAGGGGAAGTCTTGCCTGACCAACTTGATTGGATATTATGATGCAGTCACAAAAGAACTGGATGCAGGGAATAACTTTGATATTATATACTTGGATTTTAGAAAGGCTTTTGATACTGTTGCACATGGAAGACTGCTACACAAATTGGAGCAGTGTGACATTGGAGGCCAATTGCTGCTATGGATAAAGGGGTGGTTGAGGGGGAGAAGACAGAGAGTGGTAATCAATGGACACTGTTCATCGTGGACTAATGTTATTAGTGGAGTCCCTCAGGGCTCAGTGTTGGGTCCATTATTGTTTTCTGTATTTATAAATGATATTGATGATGGTATATCAAGCTTAATGTCCAAGTTTGCAGATGATACAAAGGTTGGCAGGGTTGTCAAGGACACTACTGACACTATGCTGCTGCAACAGGATCTGGAAAGGTTGAGCAGACGGGCTGAGAGGTGGCAAATGAAGTTTAACATTGACAAATGTAAAGTACTACACATGGGAAACAGCAACCCGAGAGCAATGTATCAACTCTGTGGTACTACACTGACAGTGGTAGAGAATGAAAGGGACTTGGGGGTGGTTGTGCAGGCAGATATGAAATTCTCTGAGCAGTGCAGACGGGCTGCAAGAATAGCTCATGGAGTATTGTCAATGATATATAGGAATTTTTCCAGCAGGGATAAGGAGGTGATTATTCCATTGTATAAGGCAATGGTCAGGCCACACCTAGAGTACTGTATACAGGTCTGGAGGCCTCATTTCAAGAAGGATGTAGAGCTGCTGGAACGAGTACAGAGAAGGGCAACAAGATTAGTGAATGGAACAAAGGGGTGCTCTTACGAAGAAAGGCTTAAGTTTTGCAAATTGCAGTGTCTGGAGACTAGGCACCAGCGAGGTGATCTGATAGAGGTGTATAAAGCCTTGAATGGTTTAAGCATGCTCAATGCTGATGGGATTCTTCCTCTAGCTCAGAAAAATCACCCGAGAGGGCATAAATTCAAATTGAGGAAAGACAGATGTAGGATAGACGTGCGGAAATTTGCCTTTAGCCAGCGGGTGGTTGGTTGGTGGAACAGACTTCCATCCCTTGTGGTGGAGGTTGATAGCCTAAATAAGTTTAAGGCTCAGCTGGACAGATTTTTTGAACGAACAGAGGGGTGAAGTGGAAGTGAGTTTTTTTTTTTTTTGGCTGATGCTGCATAAGCTTGCTTTCTTGCATCAAATGCCTCTACTAATGCTAATGCTAAAGATTATACACTAGCTGATCTGGAAGCCTCCTGGAGCGTTACCAATAGGTTCGGTCTGGTGTACTAACTAGCGGTTGGCCTGCAAACACCGTTTTAGAGCTGTACCCTCAAAATGTAAGGAATATTGGATCTCGCCACGATGTTCATCATAACCTCAAAAGCTGTCAATCATACTGCATGATGGAAGAAATGGGGAAGGGTTGACCGGAACTTAGCTCTAGAGACTAAACATGGGTTCCACCACTTCACGCCTCTAATAAACAAAGTGGTGGTATTGCACCGGTTGATGAGTCGTCTACCACCTAGTACTTCCAGGTAACATAGAGGGGCGGCGTTCCTCCATGTGGTGCATGTGGCGCCACACCTGGACCCCTGCTTACTTTGGTTCACACCTTAGTGGTCACCCACCATGTACTTGTGCATGGAGGTTATACTCAGGATTACTAACAGCCCCACGATCGTGAAGGTGCAAGCAGAGGATTTGGCTGTCACAGACCGTCCGGACTTCACCGAAATTGGGTCCACTTTATTGAGTGTCACCTGAATATCAGTTCCATCAGCGTTTTAGACTCCCAGGTAGCAAGTACAGCTTGTCTGGCCTATCTGAGAGAATGTCTGTGACAACCTCAAGGCCCTCAAAAACTATTCAATTGCTGCAGTTTCACTGCCGATGTTTAAATTGGCATTGTGACTGCACTTTATTTTATCATTATTTTTCCTTATAGTAACAATTCTAACTATTATAGTAACTTCTATAATAGTATGTCATAATAAATTCAGCCTACCTCATTTTTTCCTCTCTCTCTTTTTCTTTCTTTATTTTTTTTTATTAGTGTGGATGATCCTTCTTTTGCCAGGTCTTTTGCCTGAGTTATCGTTATTATCATAATTCATTCCATGATGTGCCACTGTTAATGCACTGTGCCAAGAAGTTTTAAGATGGTTGAGAAACACAATGTTCTTAAACTAGTGAAAATAGTGGCATAGTGTTTTGTGAAAGGTGCCACCTGTGGTTTCCCATATATGCACCATGGTACTTTGTGAAGAAGTACAGAGTCTCTGTAAAAGCCAGAAAAAGTGTAATGTCTGGTTTCTGTCAGAGTAGTGTTATGTTTTGTTGTTGTGTCTCTGGTTGCTTGGCCGCAGAGCCCCTAGTGGGACCCCCACGTTGCCCGCCACCACCACTGGGAAGTGAGCCAGACTGCCCATTATACTCTGGCTGGCTTTTGCCAGGGTTGCCTGAGCTTCCTGACAAAGGTCAAGTGAAAAAAAAGGGGGGGGGGAAGGAAACATAGAACAGGCCTACAAGTTAGAAGGAACAGAAAGAGGGAAAAGGAGGATGGACTGAAGTTGAGGAGCAGTCCGATCTCTTTGTGAGGTGAAAATAGGGGTCTGGGAGTGGGAGTTAAAGTATCAGGGGACAGGTGCCCCTGCATGATCACCAGAGACCAATGAACCCTGTATCCCACACTAAGAAGTTCTCCAGAGTGCCACCAATCCTGCACCAGAATGGTGCCGGCTGATCCTATCCTATAAGGGGTTTGCAGCAGTATCCCACACCAGAATGGTACCAGCAGTGTTCCTACCCTTAAAGGATTAGCAAGTTATCAAGGCAGTGTCCTCTAGCAGAGAAGGAGCTAACCCACGCCAGTCTGATTCAGGCCTTGGGCAGCATGATCCAATGTTGTTCTCATTTCAGCAATCTTGTCTAGCCTCAATGCGAAGATTTCCTGCGCATACACAGTTAGTGCCCTGTATGTGTTTTCATCGAGCAGCAGCGAGGGACTCTTGGTTACGTGGATTCCTTTGAATTGCTGTAGCAAACTTGATTCTACTGTTGTCATAGGCAAGGCACTCATACATGAGATGCCCCCAGGACTCTTCTTCTCCACAATCACACCGCAGGTCTCTTTCAATCCCCATAGCTGTGAGTTTCTGACGGAAGGGGCCGTGTCCAGTGATAATAAACGTCATGTGCAGACCAGGTGAGAACCAGGGAGGAGCCTCTGGGTGAGTATGGTTTATAGTTGGGAGGAATCGCCTCGTAATGTCTCCTTTCTGCGTGGTTTCCCAGCTCTGTTGCCATATCGCTTGTAGGTGTTGGGTGATTCTCCTCTTCTCTATCTTGGGGTCATTTGCAAGATCCAGCTGGAGATTTACTATTTCAGCTGGTGTTCCTTTCCTAAGGTCGTAATATAGGCCTTGCCTGACTACTTCTAGGTAGAGTGGCTGACAACCTGTTAGAACTTGCAAGGCAGGATTGCTAACAGTGCGGCACGCCCTACTAATTGATAGCAGCATGAACCTTTGAATTGTATCCAGCTTCTGTTTGTTTTTTGTTAGTGTAGCTTGTCTATACCAGGTGGAGGCACCGTAGCAAACAATCGGGACATATACTGCTTTGTATATGAGGGTCAGAGCTTTGTGCTTCAGGACCCAGTCATTTTGCTCACCCTCCTGATCATGGCGGCATACTTCCGGATTTTAGTGGCTAGATATTTCAGGTGGTTATGGAAAGTAAGACCGGAGTCAATGTAAATACCTAAGTATTTAACCTCTGTGTACAGTCGGATGGGAGTGAAGTTTAATTTCAACGTAGGTGGTCTTCTAATTTGTAGTCTGCCCTTGAGGAGAATGGATTTTGTTTTTTCTGCCGAGATGGTAAGGTTGTGCAAGGCTGCCCAGTTCTGGAGCTTCACAAGCACCGCATTTGCAATAATTTCCAAGGACGACCTAGTGTCTGCACGCACCATCAGGACAAGGTCGTCCGCAAAGGCCAAGGGCTCAGCCCCCCCCCCAAGGTCAAAGCCCAGGAACTCGTCCAAGACAATAGACCAGAGGAACGGGCCAAGCATAGAGCCCTGCAGACATCCCCGGTGGATGAATCTGGTAACTGTGATATTTGTTAGTAACTCGTAATTTTCTGTTGGTTAGATAAGACTTCAAGCTGTTATATAGATTTTTAGAAACATTTGATTGCCGAAGTCTCCAAAGAATGCTGGGCCACCACAGTCGGTCAAAAGCTCCAGCAAATTCCACCAATATAGCAAGAGAGTACTTGAAAGCTGAATGCATTGCTTGGGTGATTAGATTGTTGATAGCATTTTCAATGCTGCAGCCTGGTTTAAAGCCGAACTAGTGAAAAATGAAAAATTGGTTGGTTCATTTACTGTGCCAATGTGCTTTATCACACATCACTATCTGGCAGTTTTTGAATGAAAAAAACGTTCGCTACCTCATCATATATCTTTCGAGTGTTCAGGTAACAATTATAATTGGCAGCACACCAGGCATTGCATTCTGTATTACATAGTGTCGATAGTTTGGTTTGTGTGCTGCAGCTCTTCTGTAAAATTGATATGTATCCCCCTGTGTATTGCTTTTCTGCTAATGTAGTTTGTTTCTTTTCTGAACTGGTTGATAGTTATGCACAATTTTTTTTTTTTTTTTTTTTTGCTTGCTGTAGTATAAGAATTGAGGCTTCCTTGCACCATATGGCCATTACTAATACTAAATAGGCAACAATGATGCCTACATTTGATGGTTATGCTAGCTTCTGTTGATCTCATATAACAGCACAAAAATTGTTTTCCACAGACCCCTAGGGCTCAGTACAAAAATCACGGGCTTTGTACAATATCAACTTCAGCAACAACAGATGGAAGTTTGTTCCAACAATCAACCACCCTTTGGGAAAAGGCAAACTTTTGACATCTATTTTGCAAACGGCTTTCCTCAATTGGAGTTTGTTCCTCCTCATGTTTTTTTTTTTTTGGTTGCTGCAGTATGTCTTAGGCTTCTTTGCACCATACAGCCATTACTAATACTAAATATGCAACCATGATGCTTACATTTGATGGTTATGCTAGCCTCTGTTGATCTCATATAATATTGGGTAGAATTTTTTTCAGCCTGGTCTGTACTTGTTAACAGGAGAGACTGCTTCTACAGGGATGGGATACACTTAAATAGAAAGGGTGCAAGAATATTTGCTGATGTTATCGAGGCAGTGTTAGGTGGGGTGGAAAACTGCTAGCTTGGGGGGATACAAGGACTAATATATTAACAGTAGCCACTGGCAGAGGTGAAAGTGATTCTTGCACTGCTTCTATTGGAATGAGCAGCAGCCTGGAAAACAAGATGCAGGGTATTTCAGAGACTGCTGGGAGTCATGGCGATACAAGTAAGCACATGGGTTGTGTTAGGGTAGCCAAGAATAGGAACAGGTGCATGTATACTTGCATATACACCAATGCTAGGAGTTTGGTAAATAAATTTGATATTGAAATTTGAAAAGAGATATTGCTCAGAACATTAAAGGCAGATATTGTTGGGTTATCAGAGACGTAGTGTCACATAGATATAAGGAATGCAGAACTGGAATTTGGGGAGTACAATGTGTACAGGAAGGATTGACAAGATAGGAAGGGAGGAGGGGTTATACTATTAGTTAAGAAACAGATAAAATCCAAGAAAGTGAAGCCAGTCGACATTGCTGGACAGTGCAGTGTCGAGTCAGTTTGGTGTGACATAAGCATTGGGAGATCAAAATTGAGAGTGGGAGTGTGTTATAGGCCTAATGACTCTGTTGAGTATAATAAGGAATTGTACAGGGAAATAGAGTGGGCCAGTAAATCAGAATCTTATAATGGGGGATTTTAATTTCCCAGATATAGACTGGAATTTGTGCGTTGGTCACACCCTACCAAGGCTTTTGTGGATTTATTGGATGATTGTTTTCTACATCAGCATGTTCTGGAGGCAACTAGAGGAAGTAATATTCTTGATCTGATTATCAGTAGTGATTCTTCATGCATTAAGAATCTGCAGATAAAGGAACCACTAGGTGGCAGTGATCACAGTGTGCTGAAGTGGGATTTACTCACAGAGGAAACTACCATCAGGGGTAAAGGGAAGGGTTTTTGTTTTCGTAAAGGCGACTATGGTGGTCTGAGACAGTATTTAAATTCTGTATGGTGGGACCAACTGATGATGTTACCAACAGCAAATTCAGAATGGGAAGCATTCAAAGAATTTATCTTGGAAGCTACAAGGCTTTACATACCAACTGAGAAATATTGTTCAAGTTTAGGCCTAAATGGATGTCACATGAAATAATGAGACATATGACAGAGAAGAAAAATGCATGGGATACATATAAATTAATGGGTGACATTGATAGATATAAGCTGGTCTGTAACCAAGTCACAAAGGAGATTAGGCAGGCAAAGTCAAAACCTTGGCAAAGGATGCAAAGAAAAACAACAAAGAATTCTTTACTTATGTAAACTCTAGAAGGAAAGGGATGAATCAGATTGGTCCACTGGATATTGATGGTTCAACTTGAAGATCCTGCTCAGATGGCTAATTGGCTAATAATTATGGCTAACAAACAATGAGTATTTTGCATCTACATTCACACATGAGGAGTTATTCAGGGAGGGGGAATGCCAGAGGTGAGTTAAACCTCTGGCAGTGAGCTGGATGATTTTGTAATAACTGAGAGGAAAGTGGAGGAGAAATTGTTGAAGGTAAACATAAAAATGCACCCGGGGTGGACGGGATCTATCCAGTTATATTAAAGGAGGCAGCAAAGGAAGTAAGTAAACCCTTAATCATAATTATGAGAGCTTATTTGGACTCAGTGAAGGTACCCATCGACTGGAGATGTGAAAATGTGACCCCAATTCATAAAGGAGGATCAAAGGGCAACACAAGTAATTATAGACCTGTTTGTTTAACTTCTGTTCCAGGAAAATTTATGGAGGCACTGGTTAAAGAAGCACTGCAGGATCATCTAGACAAGACTTCAGTTATAGCTTGGACACAGCATGGTTTTGTTAAGCCTTGTCTGACTAATTTGATTGGATACTATGATGTGGTCACAAAGGAACTGGATGCAGGGAATAACTTTGATATCATGTATTTGGAGCTTAGAAAGGCTTTTGATACTGTTGCACATGGAAGACTGCTGCACAAATTGGAGCAATGTGGCATTGGAGGCAAATTGCTGTTATGGAAAAAGGGATGGTTGAGTGGGAGAAGACAGAGAATGGTAATCAATGGACACTGCTCATCGTGGACTAATGTTATTAGTGGAGTCCCTCAGGGTTAAGTATTGGGTCCATTGTTGTTTTCTGTATTTATAAATGATATTGATGATGGTATATCAAGCTTAATGTCCACGTTTGCAGACGATACGAAGGTTGGCAGGGTTGTTAAGGACACTAATGACAGTATGCTGCTGCAACAGGATTTAGAAAAGTTGGTCAGATGGGCTGAGAGGTGGCAAATGAAGTTTAACATTGACAAATGTAAAGAACTACATATGGGAAGCAGCAACCCCAGAGCGACATATCAACTCTGTGGTACTACACTCTCAGTGGTAGAGAACGAAAAGGACCTGGGGGTAATTGTGCAGGCAGATATGAAGTTTTCTGAGCAGTGCAGAATGTCTGCAAGAGTAGTTCATAGTGTCTTGTTAATGATATATAGGAATTTTTCTAACAGGGATAAGGAGGTGATTATCCCCTTATATAAGGCAATGTTCAGGCCATACCTTGAGTTCTGTATACAGGTCTGGAGGCCTCATTTTAAGAAGAATGTAGAGCTGCTGGAACAAGTACAGAGAAGGGCAACAGGGTTAGTGAATGGAACAAAGGGTTGCTTTTACGAAGAAAGGCTTAAATTTTGCAAATTACAGTGTTTGGAGACTAGGCACCTGCGAGGTGATCTGATTGAGGTGTATAAAGCCTTGAATGGTTTGAACATGCTCAATACTGATGGAGTTCTTCCTTTTGCTCAGAATAATCAGTTGAGAGGGCATAAATTCAAATTGAGGAAAGACAGCTGTAGGCTAGATGTGTGGAAGTTTGCCTTTAGCCAACGGATGGTTGGTGGAACAGACTTCCATCCTTTGTTGTGGAAGTTGATAGCCTAAATATATTTAAGGCTGAACTGGTCAGATACTTGGAACAAGCGGAGGGGTGAAATGGGAGCGTTTTTTTTTTTTTTTTTTTTTTCTAATTTTTGGCTGAAGCTGCATAAGCTTTCTTTCTTGCATCATACATGCCTCTACTAATGCTAATGTGTGTGGTTAGTGCAAGTGGAAGAATCCCACCAGAATTCAGCTCTTGAGTGATCTACATACAAGCAGATATTATTTACTTTATTTTATATTACAGTTTTATTTTTTAAACTGCATATTTTAAAATTAGTAAGTCAAAAGTTTGAAGGTAAGTTAGGATTTTTTTTTTTTTTTTTTGATGTAAGTGTTTTATTATTGAGAACAATAAAACAATGATGTTTGATTTGGTGGGTCTTCTGGAACAAGGAATCGAAAGGGGTCTAGGTAAGAAAAAAATTTTACAGGACACTGATCTCAGGCAGTGGGGCAATAGCTTGTTGTTGTTCTAGGGTTTAATAGCATCAGTGACTAGATGATATTGTGTCATGTGTATCTATGTGTGTACATGTGTGTTCACATGCTAATTTGCATGTTGGGTAGATTGAAAAACCAGAATAACTCGCAGGAAACTCTACTCCCTCCACCTCAGATCAATTAACTACAACCCCAATATGAGGGGATTATTTTGCTAATTCTTTCAGTCTGCAATGGAAGTTGAACCTAGATCTCTCCAAATGAGTGATAAGCGGCAAAACCACTGTAGTGTCTCAGAGGAGTGGTACAATCAGACTGACTGCCAATTTGTCATCATATGTTGATTTCCCTTTGTAAATCATTAAGCTCAATGCTTTGATCCATATTTTTTGGTCTTTTTATTTCTAGCACGAACACAGTTGCTTTTGTCCCATTCCCAACACTTTGACGGTAGATATGGTTAAGTTTTTTGAAATCTCAAGGGTGTCATCCAGATATTGTAAGCTAAATAATGTATATACAAGGTGCTACTTGAATGTTGCGTGGGAACTACGTTTAGTATGGACTTGTGGGGCTAGGTAACACTGCATGCATCCTTTGTGAATTAGTGTGCCACATAGTGTCGGGCTGGATAGAGTCATTTTTTAGTGGTGTGTTTCGCGTAGTTTGTGATTGTTGCGATGGCTGATGGTAGAGAGCAACGTGCTTCCATCAAGTTTTGTTTCCTTCTTAACAATACAGCAGAAGAATCCCATAAGAAGTTGAAACAAGCTTTTCGTGACAATGCTTTGGGCTAGATGCAGCCCTACTACTAGTGTAACTGTTTTAAAAATGGTTGAATGTTGGTTGATGACCACGATGGCTCTGGGCATCCATTATCGAGCACCACCCCGGAAAATGTCGCAAAAGTTCTGGTGGCGATCCATGAAGACCATAGGCAGACCATACATGATATTTGTGGCATTGTAGGATTATTGTACTGCGTGGGTCAGTGGATTTTGTCAGATGAGTTGAACCTGGCATGAACTTGTGGCCAAGTTCATGCCATGGTTACTGAGTGAACACCAAAAGCAGCATTGCATGGAAGTTAGCAGAGATCTTCAAGAACAGACCAGGAGTTATCAAAACTTCCTTTCTATGGTTGTCACTGGAAATGAGAGTTGGGTATATAGGTATGAACTTGGCCACAAGTTCATGCCAGGTTCAACTCATCAGAAACCAATCAACAATCATCCCAGTGGAAGAGCCGATTTTCACCCTGACCGAAGTAAGCCCGACAAGTAAGGAGCAATGTGAAGTCCATGCTGATCTGTTTTTTGGACATTGATGGGATTATCCATAAGGAATTCATTCCTCCTGGCTCCTCGTCAACGCAAAGTTCTACTGTGATGTCCTGAGGTGGTTAAGGGAAGCCGTCAGGAGGAAATATCCAGAGAAGTGGCGCACAAAGAACCGCGTCCTTCATCATGACAATGGGCCGGCCCACACATCTCTTGCTGTGTTGCAGTTTTTGGCATCCAACAACATGACGATTGTCTCCCACCCCTTTATTTATCAAATTAGCCCCCTGCAATGTCTTACTCTTCCCAAGAATGAAAATCAAGTTGAAGGGTCGAAGATTGGACAGCATAGAGGAATCCAAACCGAATCGCAAGCAGTGCTGAATGCTATGATTATGGACTTTAGGATGTATTCAAATCATCGGAGAAGTGCCGAGATCGGTGTTTATGCTCTAAAGGGGACTACTTTGAAGGTGATGGTGGCGAATAAGACCCAGGGTGAGTCTAATTTATTTTATAAATACCCTTCGGGGAACTTTTGGGTAGCAACTTGTATACACATACCTTGTCCTTAATAATTCTCCCCCCCCAAAAAAAACCAAAATTATAAGCTTAAGATCTAGTTACTATTATGACATTTGATTGACCCTTAAATAAGCCTCCGTTGTCACTTTAAATGCACATTATCTCTAATAACCTTTTTTTTTTTTTTTTTTTTTTTTTTCTCTCTCCCCCCACTGAACTACTATACGTAGAGTTAATTTTATGGCAGGAAGTTGATTACAAACAGTAAAATACTATTTAAAAATAAATATAGATGATGTGTACTAGAATAATAACCAGCTTTTGTGCCTACCAGCCTACACTGTTGTAATGCAGTTTGTTTATCCAAAAACCAGCAGGTATTTTTTTATCACATAATTTCTGTTCCAGAAATTTTTGATAAAAAAATATCACATAATGTGGAACGTATGCCTCACATGTTAAGAAACATCCGTGCAAAAAAAGTGGGACAAAAGTAGGTATGCAGTACACAGTATTGGTATACAGCAGTGCTGTAGTCCTAAAATTAGCAGAAGGTATACTCTATGAATATTGTGAAAAGCAGAGAGCATACTGTGCATATTAATCGAATTCCGGAGAGTATACAATGTATTCTCTTGTGTGTGTGTGTGTGTGTGTGTGTGTGTGCGCGCACCCACGGGAATACATCGTATACTCTCCTGAATCCGGATTTACTGAAAATTAAAAAATAAATAAATTTATTTTTTAATTTTCAGTAAATATTTTAATAATATTGTATTTGTTTTTTCAAGTCTTTCAAAAACCAGAAGGTATATGCCAGGGGTGGGGAACCTTTTTACATTGGAAGGCCATATTTTCTTTAGCCAAGATACTGTTAGGCCACATGCTGAGAATTTAATATGTACAAAAAAAATTATATTTTTGTAAGCATATTTATAATTTTAATTATGACCTGTTATATTTCATGAGGAATTTAAACAAAAAAATTAGTGAAGACATTTATTTGTTTAGCAAAGATGATAAAAAACTAAAAATGGACGAACTTAGACAACAAACCATTTAATGACTTTTTTGCGACTGCTTAATGCCAGATAGTAGTCTGATATTTGGTTCCAACATCTTTGAGTGTAGTTTTAATTGGTCCTCCAAGTGAATATCTGTCATCTGAGATCTCAAACTTGTTTTAATTTGTCATATATGAAAATGTTGATTCACAACAGTAGGATGTGGGTATTCAACAGCATTTTTTTTATATTTGAAGAGGATCAGACTAAGGTAAAGAAAGCCAACATGAGAACCACAAGAAACTTTTACCAGTAAAAAGCGTTTGCCGATACTGCAGCTTCTCCCTGCATTCTTGGTAAACATATAGTGCATGTTATTGGTAGTGGCATTAGAAGTTGATAATGATGTATTGATTAGTTTTTTTCTTATTATTAAAAGCAGATTATCGGAGTTCATGACTGGGCTGAAATTTTCTTATGGGTACACCCTCAAGACTGCCTGAGTCTTAGGGTGTTTATGCCCCTTTCCGCTGTTTTAACCCTATACGAAAATGACTTTTACAGACGGTGTGTGTTATCGGGTTTAAACAGTGGGAGGGGGGATAAACACCCTAAGACTGTGGCAGTCTGGACAGTGTACCTGTAAGTAAATTTCAGCCATGAAGGCATTAGACTAATGAACTCCAATAATCTGCTTTTAATAATGAGAAAAAATTAATCAATACATGTTATCGAATTCTACTGCCATTACAGATAACATGCACCATCTGTTTACTGAGAATGCAAGGAGAAGCTGCGGTACAAGGAACGCGTTTGACCGCTAAAAGTTTCCTGAAGTTTTCCGTGGTTCTCATGTTGGCTTTCTTTACCTTTGCTGAGGATCCTACTTCACGTCAAATAGAGAATTTAGAAATTATCTTTTGAGAGCTCAATTAATTCCACCTGTAAGTATCAGATGCTTTGAAGACATCAAAGTGTGATTAAAAAGTTAGTGTGAGATCCAGTTTCTCAAAGTCAGCAAACTTTTTATTGTACAGTATTCTTCAATCAGGAAGTCTAGAACAGCTGTGTATTATTCATTAATGTCGCATTTCCTTAATGATTTGTTTGTATCCTGTTTATTAATTACTTTTTCCAGTTCAGAAAAGTGTTCAGCTGAAAGTTCTAATCTGGTAAGCAAGGTTTTGGTAAAAGGTCAGTTTTTCCGAGATGCATTTAATTTAAGCCAGATACATATATAGATTTGGTTTTACCTTGCAAAAAAATATTCAGATCATTTTGCTTTGACCTTATATCACACAAAAATGCAATATCTCTGCAGAATCTGACTTTTGACAATTCACTCTGTTGATTCAGTTCCTCAAAAAAAGCTTGTGATTTGTTTCCATAAAGATAAAAGTTTGACAAGTATTTGTCCTTTGGACAACCAGTGCACTTTAGAATGATATGGCAGATCTACACTGAATGTTTAATCATCAAGCTGAAGCATGTTGTGAAATTAGCAATGTCATGATGTATTTGCTCGAATGCAGTTTACAATACCTGTAACTTTGCTTAATGTATCATTTAAAACGGTAGATTTGTCACAGATTCTGCTGATGAAGAATACAGTTAAAGGAAATCAAAGTTTCTGGATCTGGCAATTCCTTCTACAGTAACTCAACAAATCGTTCATGTTTTCCTCTGATGGAAGGTGTGCTCTCTGTGCATACACTTACTAAATTACATAAATTCAGTTTTGCTACAAGGCGTTTTACTTTGAAGATATCAAATCCACGAGTCCTGGCAGTAAGGGCACCCAAAGCCAGTAACTCCTTGTGACATTGAAAATCTACAGCTATAACACGAATAAAAAATAACACCTGCGCTAAGTCAGCAACGACAGTGGATTCATCCAAGGCAATCGAATGATAAATGTCTTCACTTTGGCATATTGCATGAAGCTGTTCTGTTATATTACAGACTAATTCATGTTGCCAATCAGCTATGGTCCTCCTAGGATGAGGTTGTTGTTTGTACTTAGCATTAGTAGGGCATATGATGCATGAAGGCAAGTTTATATAGCATCAGCCAAAAGAAGAAAAAAAAAAAGAAACCCTTCCCATTTCACCAATCCATTCACTCCAAATGTTTGTCTTGAACTTATTTAAGTTGCTGAACTCCACTACAACAGATGGAAGTTTGTTCCAACTATCAACCGCCCTCTGGCTAAAGGCAATTTTCCACACATCTATTCTACAATTGCCTTCCTCAATTTGAATTTATGCATCCTCAGGTGAGTAATCTGAGCAAGAGGAAGAATCCCATTAGCATTGAGCTTGCTCAATCCGTTCAAGGATTTATACACCTCAATTATATCATCTCACAGTTGCCTAGTCTCCAGAAGCTGCAATTTGCAGAATATAAGCCTTTCTTGGTAACAAGAACCTTTTGTTCCACTCACGAATCTCGTTGCCCTTCTCTATACTCATTCCAACAGCTCTACATCTTTCCTAAAATGAGGCCTCTAGACCTGTATACAGTACTTAAGGTGTGTCCTGACCACCCCCCTTATTTCTCCTAGCACAATTCCTGTATATCATTGCCAAGACACCATGGGGCTCACCATGAGACTCAGGCATAGGTCAGCCTTTTTACACTGTTCAGAAAACTTCATATCTGATGCAAATTACCCCCAGATCCCTTTCATTCTCCACTACCCTGAGAGTAGTACCACCCAGTTGATACTATACTCCGGGGTTACTGCTACCCATATGCAGTACTTTACATTGGTTAATGTTAATCTTCAGTTACCACCTCTCATCCCATCTGTTCACTTTTCCAGATACTGCTGCAATGTACTATCATTACTGTCATTAACAATCCTACCAACCTTCGTGTCGTCTGCAAACTTAGACATTAAGACTGATATACCTTCATCAATATCATTGATAAATACTGAAAACAATGGGTCCAACACCAACCCTGGGAGACTCCACTAATAACATTAGTCAATGAAGAGCAGTATCCATTGATAACCACTCTGTCTTTTCCCACTCAACCATCCTTTTATCCATTGTGCCCTTAATGCCATACTGCTCCAGTTTGTACAGTAGTCTTCTATGTGCCACAGTATCAAAAGCTTTCCTAAAATCCAAGTATATGATATCAAAATTATTCTTTGCATCCAATTATTTTTGTGATCACATCATAATATCCTATCAAATTTTTCAGACAAGACTTCCCCTTAACAAACCCATGCTTAATCCGAACTATAACTGCATTCTTGTCTAGATAATCCTGCACTGCTTTCTTAACCATTGACTCCATTATTTTCTCTGGAACAGAAGCAAAACTAACAGGTCTGTAATTACTCATGTAAGAGGAAGAATCCCTTAGCATTGAGCTTGCTCAATCTATTCAAGAGATTTATACACCTCGATTAGATCACTTCAAAGTTGCCTAGTCTCCAGGAGCTGCTATTTGCAGAACTTAAGCCTTTCTTGGTAACACCAACATTTTTTTTCCACTCACCAATCTTGTTGCCCTTCTCTATACTCCTTCCAACAGCTCTACATATTTCCTAAAATGAGGCCTGCAGACCTGTATACAGTATTCAAGGTGTGATGTGACCATTGCCTTATACAAGGGGACAAGCATCCCCTTATCTCTGCTAGCAAAATTCCTATATATCATTGACACCATGAGTTACTCTTGCAGCCTTTTTTCATTGTTCAGAAAACTTCATATCTGACTGCACAATTACCCCCAGATCCCTTTTATTCTCCACTACCCTGAGTGTAGTACCACCCTTTGATCACCCTTTGTGAATTGGGGACACATTTGCACATCTCCAGTCCATGGGGTTTTCCCCTGAGTCCAAGGAAGCATTCATAATTATGGCTAAGGATTTGCTTACTTCCTTTGCTGCCTCCTTTAATATAACTGGATAGATCCCTTCCACCTCAGGTGCTTTCCTTATGTTTATCTTCAACAATTTCTTCTCCACTTTTCTCTCAGTTATTACAAAAACATGTAGCTCCCTGTTAGAGTTTGTTAAACTTCTGGGATTCCCCTCTTTGAATAACTCCTCATGTGAATGTAGATGCAAAATACTCATTCTGTTTATCAGCTACCTGAACATGATCATCAGTAGTCAAACCATCTATGTTAAGGTGGACCAATCTGATTCATCCCTTTCCTTCTATAGTTTACATAAGTACTCTTTTGTTGTTTTTCTTTGCATCCTTTGCCAAAGATTTCTTGTAATCTGCCTTCGCTTGCCTAATCGCCTTAGTGATTTGATTACAGACAAGCTTATATCTGCCACAGTCTGCTGTGTCGCCTGATAATTTATATGTATCCCATGCATTTTTCTTCTTTGTCGCGAGCCACATTAATTCATCTGATATCCATTTAGGTCTAAATCTTAAACAGTATTTCTTAGTTGGTATGAAAAGCCTAGTACCCTCCAAGATTAAGTCCCTGAAAGCTTCCCATTTAGAATTCACCATTGCTAACATCATCAGTTGATCCCACTGTATAGAATTTAAAAACTCTCTGAGACCACTGTAGTCACTTTTACAAAATCAAAAATCCTTCCTCTTATTCCTGATGGTAGTTACATCTTTAGGTAAATCCTACATCAGTACACTATGATCACTGCCACCTAGTGTTTCCCCTATTTGCAGATTCTTAACACATGAAGAATCACTGCTGATAATCAGATCATTAGTATTATTCCCTCTGGACATGTGGCTGAAGAAAACAGTCATCCAATAAATCCACAAAAGTCTTGCTAGTGTGCGAGTGACCAATCCACAAGTTCCAGTCAATATGTTATATTTATTTACTTTAGCTGAATCTAAACATCCCACAACTTCAACAATGCATTGTTGAAGTTGTAGGATGTTTAACAATGCATTCTTTTATGATTTCTGCATCGCTAAATGGTTTACTTCTTCTTCCAAGTATTTTTATCCTCTTTATATGTTGCTTCAGTGATGTCAGTCCCTTGTCCTGACATAGTTTTGTATACTTGTGACATCTTTCATTTTCTTAAGTGGAGATTTTTCAGGTTCTCCTTCTAGTTTAACATATTTATTGTCCTTATGGGTCACATAATGTCGATATGCATTGTATTTCTTCACTGTTGCCAATATTGTATCACAGAGTGAACAAATCAATTTATCATTCACTGCAACAACATAATACAGGTAACCCTCGTATAACACGATAGTTTAGGTTCCTACAAAATCTTGTGTAATGCGAAACTGTGTTATACGGGACTAAAAACCAGTACAAAAAGGAGAGTTATGTTCCAAAAGCTAACAAAAATATGCCATTTTTTTATAACTATCGGAAACTTAATTTTTATAGTAGTAATAACAACTTAATATTTTAACTTTATTTTTATAATAGTAGTAACTTAAATAGAAATAACTGAAAAACGTCTTACTTTACAAACTGTGATATTATATGTGAGATAATGTACGTTCATTTAATTTTCTTCCTCTTCATTGCTGCTAAGCAGTATCTCTTCTGCAGAATCTCGATTTCGTTTACCTTCTGCTCTCTTTAAAAGTCACGAACTGCACTTTCTGAAGTTAGAATTATTTTTTTGGACTCAAACAAGCACTAGTTCAATAGCACAGGGATCTCCCAACAGAATACAGTGGACATCCACTTAAAATGATACGTGAAAATCGGAAGAATATTTTCCATTTAGCAAAATAAAAATAAATTTACGCTTGCATACATAGCTTAATTAATATGTACTGTAATATGTACATACTAATTGATATTTCTGTTCACTGCCTTTTTTTTTTTGTTTTTTGGTTGTAAAATTAGCATTAGCAAAGGCACATGTTCCAAGCAGGCTAGCTTATAACATCAGCCAAAAAAAAAAAAAAACCTTATTCACTCATCCACTCACTCCAGATGTTTGTCAAGTTCTGCCTTGAATCTATTTAAGCTATCAACTTCTACAATGACAGATGGAAATTTGTTCCAGCAATCAACCACCCACTAGTTAAAGGCAAACTTCCGTACAATCTATTCTACAACCGTCTTTCCTCAATTTGAATTTATGCCCTCTCAGGCAATTATTCTGAGCAAGAGGAAGAATCACACCAGGATTGAGCATGTTCAAACCATTCAAGGCTTTATACACCTCAATCAGATCACCTCGCAGGTACCTAGTCTCTAGACACTGTAATTTGCAGAAATTAAGCCTTTCTTCATAAGAGCAACTCTTTGTTCCATTCATTAATCTTGTTGCCCTTCTCTATACTCATTCCAACAGCTCTACATCCTTCTTAAAATTGAGGCCTCCAAACTGTAGACAGTACTCAAGATGTGTTCTGCCCATTGCCTTATACAAGGGGATAATCACCTCCTTATCCCTGCTAGAGAAATTCCTGTATATCATTGACAAGACACCATGAGCTACTCTTGCAGACCATCTGCACTGCTCAGAAAACTTCATATCTGCCTGCACAATTACCCACAGGTCCTTTTCATTCTCTACTGCTGTCAGTATTGTACCACAGAGTTGATACGTTACTCTGGGATTACTGCTTCCCATATGTAGTACTTTACATTTGTCAATGTTAAACTTCATTTGCATCTCTCAGCACATCTGCTTAACTTTTCTAGATCCTGTTGCAGCAGTGTACTGTCATTAGTATCATTAAAAACCCTGCCAACCTTCATATCATCTGCAAACTTGGACATTAAGCTTGATATACCATGATCAGTATAATTTATAAATACAGAAAACAAAAGTGGACCCAACACTGAACCCTGAGGGACTCCACTAATAACATTAGTCCACGAAGAGCAGTGTACATTGATTACTACTCTCTGTCTTCTCCCACTCAACCAGCCTTTTATCCATAGCAGCAATTTGCCCCCTATGCCACACTGCTCCAATTTGTGCAGCAGTCTTCCATGTGCAACAGTATCAAAGACTTTTCTAAGATCCAAATATGAGAGATATTCTTTGCATCCAGTTCCTTTGTGACTACATCATAGTATCCAATCAAATTAGCCAGACAAGACTTCCCCTTAACAAACCCATGCTGTGTCTGAGCTAATGCTGAAGTCTTGTCTAGATGATCCTGCAATGCTTCTTTAACCAGTGCCTCCATTAATTTTCCTGGAACAGAAGTTAAACTAACAGGTCTGTAATTACCTGTGTCTCCCTTTAATCCTCCTTTGTGGATTGGAGTCACATTCGCACATCTCAGTCCATGGGTACCTTCCCTGAGTCCAGGGAATCTCTCATAATTATGGCTAAGGGTTTCCTTACTTCCTTTGCCACCTCCTTTAATATAACTGGATAGATTCCATCCACCCCAGGTGCCTTTCTTGTTTATCTTCAACAATTTCTCCTCCACTTTACTCTCAGTTATTACAAGATTATATAGCTTACTGCCAGAGTTGAATATACCTCTGGCATTCCCTTCCCTGAATAACTTCTCATGTGTGAACATCAATGCAAAATATTCATTTAGTTTGTTAGCTACCTGAGCAGGATCATCAACAGTTGAAACCTCGATATCAAGTGGACCAATCCGATTCATCCCCTTCCTTCTAGAGTTTACATAAGTAAAGAACTCTTTACTGGTTTTCTTTGCATCCCTTGCCAAAGATTTCTCCTAATCTGCCTTCGCCTTCCTAACCTCCTTTGTAACTTGGTTACAGACCAGCTTATATCTATCATATACTCCTGTGTCACATGTTAATTTATATGTATCCCATGCATTTTTCTTCTCTGTCACATGTCTAATTAGTTCATCTGACATCCATATAGGCCTAAATGTTGAACAATGTTTCTTTTGCTATATATTTCAATATTTCATTGGTATGAAAAGCCCAGTAGCTTCCACAATTAATTCTTTGAATGCTTCCCATTTTGAATTTGCTGTTGGTAACATCATCAGTTGGTTCCATCGTATAGAATTTAAATACTGTCTCAGACCACCGTAGTCAACTTTACGAAAGCAAAAACCCTTCCCTTTACCCTTAATGGTTACCTCTTTGAGTAAATCCCACTTCAGCACGCTGGGGATCACTGCCACCTAGTGGTTCCTTTATCTGCAGATTCTTGATGCATGAAGAATCATTACTGATAATCAGATCAAGAGTATTACTCCCTCTAGTTGCCTCCCGAACATGCTGCTATAGAAAACAATCATCCAATAAATCCACAAAAGCCTTGCTAGTGTTTGAGTGAACAACTCACAAATTTCAGTCAATGTCTGGGAATTTAAAATCTCCCATTATAAGACACTCTAATTTACTGGCCCACTCTATTTCTCTGCACAATTTCTCATTATATTCATCAGATACATTAGGCCTATAACACACACACACCTACTCTCATTTTCCTTTTCCAGTGCTTATGTCACACCAAACAGGCTCAACATTGCATTATCCACCAACATCAATTGGATATACACTTTTTTAGATTTTATGTGTTTGTTAACTAATAGCATAACCCCTCCTCCCTGTCTGTCTTTTCTGTACACATTTTACTCCCCAAATTCCAGTTCTGCACTGCTTATATCTGTGTGTTACCATGTCTTTGATATCCCAACAATATTTGCCTTTGATGTCTTGGCTATCACTTCAAGCTCATCAAATTTATTAACTATACTCCTAGCATTGGTGTACATGCATTTATATATGCACCTGTTTCTACCCTTAACACAGCCCATGTGTTTACTTGTACCGCAGTGACTCTCATCAAACTCTGAAATACCCTGCATCTTGTTTTCCAGGCTTCTGCTCATTCCAATAGAAGCAGTTGAAGAATCACTTTTACTTCTGCCAGCGGCTACTGTTAATGTATTAGTTCTTGTATCCCCCCCCAAGCTAGCAGTTTTCCAACCCACCTAACTCTGCTTTGATAGCATCAGCAAAAATTCTTGGACCCTTTCTATTTAAGTGTTTCCCATCCCTGTAGAAGCAGTCTGTCCTGTTAACAAGCACAGACCAAGCTGAGAAAAATTCTACCCCTTGAGCCTTGCACAATCTCTCCCAGGCCAAATTAATCGCGAGGCTCTCATCATATACTCCCTCCTATCATGTCTGGGCAGAATTGCAGACACTTTCAAATTCCACCCTAACTCACAGATTTTTTTGAGCATTGTCTTGTACTTGTGAAGTAATTCTGCCGGTCTCCTACTCTTAATATCATTAGTGCCAAGAATATCATCCTTTGTGCCCTTAAATGATGATATCTGCCCTACAACGTTATCAACTTTTGCTCCTGGCAGACATATCCTGGTCCTGTTCCATCTATCCTTTTTGCCCAATATATATTCCCTGTCACCTGCTATAGCCGAGTGGTCATGAGGGGGGAGTGCAGTAGCACACACTCTTTGAGTAGACTGGGATTCAAGCCTCTGACTGCTAAATACGGTTGATCTGCCAACCCGCATTGGACCAGCGTGCCAGATTATGATCCATTTCCCTGAGCATGAATTGTTGAGGAAGCTTCCATCTGCAGTTGGTTGATAATGGCTGCAGTTTACTTTTTTTTTTTTATTTCGCGTTTCCCTGACAATAGAGTCACCTACAACAACCAGGTCCTTTGGGACCAGTGCATTCTGGCTTGGGGGTTGCCGCTGTGTTGTGTGATTTTCAAGTGCGAGCTCTGGCATTGATGTGGGCAGCTGAGAGCTTGATGGGCTCCTCAATTTAAATCCTCAAAGGATTTAAATTGAGGAGCCTCTGTCCTTCAAGCTCTCATATAAGCCCATAACAATGCCGATTTGGCACCTGATTTCCTCGCACTCCTTACATTGCGCGCACACACACACACACAAAGACATTCCCTTTGGCAATATCATGTCCTGTTTCTGATTGCTCCACAAACATCAAACGAGCATGCATTTCAATAGACTGTGATTCAAAGGACAACCCCCCCCCCCCCTCAGTTCCCCGCTGAGCCAAAGCATTTCCACTAGTTTGAGCCTTTTGTTTTGCTGCTCTGGTCTGAGTCATGATTTCTATTCAAGTTCAATAAAATTACAATATAAAATATAATCCTAAAACCTATATCCCAATGCAGATATAACACTATATATGTGTATTTCGGCATCGAATATTATCTCCAAGTTACGTTATATGATTTTCTTAATCCCTGTCAACTTATATGTATTAATTAATGATGTTACGTTTGTAATAACTAGGTCACTATATTTATTTAGTTAAAAAAATACAATTCAATTGACAGTGAAATTTACAAGATTAATAAATTTTACTGATTAATTGATACTACTATACTCACCATCTAGTTTTCCGTTAAATCTTACGCTAGCACATATTGCATCGTATAACAATAGCGGAGAGTTACAAACGGTGGACACAAGGTATTATTTACTTTCCAAATTGCGCTATCTAAATTCAAAATAAACCACGGAGCTTGACTAGCTCTATAAGCTGCTTATAGAAAATAATTTAATCTAACAATTAAGTCAATAAAGCGCCTAAGTATAATTAAAACGTTTTGTTCGCGGGAGCTGCAAAACCTGTCCACACGTGGATTTGTATGTTATTACTTAGTATCGGTAAAGACCCTTACTGATACTAAGAATAACCTACAAAATCTCTATCTAAATTCAATTTAAACTAAAGTATTTTTACTAGGAATATAAAGCAACTCTAAAAAATAAATTAATATGCCAATTTAAGTCAATAAAAAAGCAAAAACTTCCTATTTGCTGGAACTGTAAAAACTTCGCTTATATTTGACATTAAATATTTAAAACAGTAAAAATGATAAGCAATTAATAACAAAGATTACGGCATGCACAAGTTGCAACATGACAAGTTAGATACAGAGTAATTAGTTTCTGAAAATTTGTTTTTTATGTGATTGAATATTTCATGGAAGGGGAAACACATTTCGCCATAATAACATGAAATCAGAATTCCAGCTATCCGTGCTATAGCAAATGCAAGAAGATCAAGTTTACTACCCACTTATAATTGATTACACTAATAGAAAAACCCAGTAAACCAAAAACTGCAAATTGTTTTTATTGTTTTATGGAATGGCCTCCAGTAATGTGTTTTAGAAAAATATCACGAAGGAGATAACAACTAGTGAGTCAACAGCAGGGATTCAGAAAAAGGAATATAAATGTCGAAAATTATATCTAACATAATAGCAGAGTTTTCCCAGCACAAAAACTCAAAAATACCATGTGATGTGAGATTTCCAGCAATTCTCAAACCATGTAAGAGCAAAACCTTGTTGTAGAAGTACTGTGTTCTGCGAGGATTGTCACAGTTTATCAATCGTGTTAGATCGAAACCATGTTGTAGAAGTATCATATTATATAAGGGGGTTGCCTGTACTGCAGTTCCCATTCTTCATTGAATACTCTCTTTTCTTCCTTTAATGCTCTTTTCTTATTGCTTGACATAATCGGGTAACCAGGAAAAATTAAAAATGAAATACACAGATTGATTGAAGATTCAGTTTTAAAGGAAACAAGCACTAGAAAGCGATGGCACTGGGGAGAATGATCGGAATGTCATCTGATACTGACAGTAGTCAGCAAGATGAGTCATCACTAATAAGAAAGGTAACATTGCCAAATGAAGTTGTTTCAAGTGGAAGTGATGCCATATTATCTATATGGGAAACAGTAATATTCTGTAAAGATTAGTGAATTAGAATAAATGCTCTATTTTGTATTTACTTTAATATATAATTCATTATTATTTTCCTTAACTAGAAAAGGCATGCATACATTTTATTAAACTTGTACATTTTCTTTAATATGTTACAGTTCTTTTTTAAGAAGCTCTCAGGCCTATGATGCGAATCACTGGGTGGTTGCCAGTTTGCCAGTTACTGTGTTGCCACTGACAGGCCTCTCGGTACCTACACAGCTATCGATATAAATAATTTTAACATTTCACTTTGTTTTGTCCTCTATTGATCTATCCAATATTTTTATGCCTTTTATGTTTCTTTTGCTAATGTATGGTGTAAAAGTACAATAATTTATATAAGGAGGATAATGATATATAAAATTTACCTTAAAAATATTTTGAATTTGGTGTTCTGTCATGAAATAAAAGGCGGATTTTGTATTTGAAAGACAAAAGGCCGCAATTGGTACACTGAAAGGCCATAAGTTCCCCCCCCCCATGCAATATTCACCCAAAAACATCCAGAGCACATATGGTGTATACCCACGTATACCCTCCACTACAGCCCTGGTATACAATTACCTATTTTATTTTTCTTTTGCTAAGGAAATCATCATCATAAATACAGCTGCACCATCAATCCAGTCGTGCCGAATGGTTCTCCGCTTCATTATGCTCAAGAGCTGCATGCCTTAATAGATTAATTTCCTTAAAGGTGGAGAGGTTGGTAAGGGCCAATCAAATGTCACCTTGGTCACCAGACCTTACACCTGTGAACTATTTCTTTTGAGGAGTCATTAATGACAAGGTATGCAGAACCTTGTGCCATTGACAATCTGAAACGATTCATCACCAACATCTTAAAAGAACTGCATGCAAACAATGACTGTGCCAAAGTGTGTTACAGTGTGGTGGACAGACTCCAGGACTGTGTGAACAATGAGAATGAAGATTTTGAGCACCTAAAGAATTAACATTTCTCTGTTTTTTTGTTACACTTAACACATAAGTGCATGTATACCAATGCTATAAGTATAGTAAATAAATTTGATCAATTTGAAGTGTTGGTCAAGACATCAGATTTATTGGATGATTGTTTTCTGCAGCAACATGTTCGAGAGGCAACCAGAGAGAGTAATACTCTTGATCTGGTTATCAGCAGTGATCATTCATGTATTAAGAATTTGCAGATAAAGGAACCACTAGGTGGCAGTGATCACAGGGTACTAATGTGGGATTTACTTAAAGATTTAATTACCATCAGGGATAAAGGAAAGGGTTTTTGCTTCCGTAAAGGTGAGTACACAGACAGTTTTTAAATTCTGTACAGTGCGATCAACTGACGTTACCAACAGTAAATTCTAAGTGGGAAGCATTCAAAGAATTAATCATGGATGCTACTACAAGTTTCATACCTATTAAGAAATATTGTTCAAGGTTTAGGCCTAAATGGTTATCAAATGAACTAATGAGACTCGTAACAAAGAAGAAAAATGCAGGGGATGCATATAAATTATCAAGCGACTCAGAAGCCTTTGGCAGATATAAGCTAGTCTGTAATCAGGTCACAAAGGAGGTTAGGCAGGCGAAGGTAGATTATGAGAAATCTTTGGCAAAGGATGCTAAGAAAAACAGCAAGGATTTCTTTACTTATATAAACTCTAAAAGGATGGGGATGAATCTGATTGGTCCACTTGACATCGATGGTTCGACTGTTGATGAGTCTGCTCAGATAGCAAATAAACTGAATGAGGAATTATTAAGGTTTGAAAATGGCTGAAGGTTATCAAATTGTAGCAGGGTACTTTATGATTTTGTAATAACTGAGAGCAAAGTGGAGGAGAAATTGTTAAAGTTAAACATAAGAAAAGCACCTGGGGTGGATGGGATCTATCCAGTTATATTAAAGGAGGCGGCAAAGCAACTAAGTAAACCCTTAGCCATAATTATGAGAGCCTCCTTGGACTCAGGGGAGGTTCCCACGGACTGGAGATGTGCAAATGTATCCCCATTTCACAAAGGGGGATCAAAGGGTGACACGAGTAATTACAGACCAATTAGTTTAACTTCTGTTCTGGGTAAAATGATGGAGTCACTGGTTAAAGATGCATTGCAGGTTTATCTAGACAAGACTGCAGCAATAATTCAGACACAGCATGGGTTTGTTAAGGGAAAGTCTTGTCTGACAAATTTGATAAGATATTATGATGTGGTTACAAAGGAACTGGATGCAAAAAATAATTTTGATATCATATATTTGGATTTCAGGAAAGCTTTTGACACTGTTGCGCATGGAAGACTATTGTACAAATTGGAGCAGAATGGTATTAAGGTTAAGTTGCTACAATGGATAAAAGGATGGTTAAGTGGGAGAAGACAGAGGGTGGTACGAGAAATTACGAGAAATCTTTGGCAAGGGATGCAAAGAAAAACAGCAAAGAGTTCTTTACTTATGTAAACTGTAGAAGGAAGGGGATGAATCAGATTGGTCCACTTGATATCAATGGTCCTGTTGATGATCCTGCTCAGGTGGCTAACAAACTGAATGAATATTTTGCATCGACATTCACACGTGAGGAGTTATTCAGCGAGGGGAATGCCAGAGGTGTATTCAACTCTGGCAGTAAGCTAGAGAATCTTGTAATAACTGAGAGTGAAATGGAGGAGAAATTGTTGAAGATAAATACAAGAAAGGCACCTGGGGTGGATGGGATCTATCCAGTTATATTAAAGGAGGCAGCAAAGGAAGTAAGAAAACCCTTAGCCATAATTATGAGAGCTTCCTTGGACACCGGGGAAGTACCCATGGACTGGAGATGTGCAAATGTGACCCCAATCCACAAAGGAAGATCAAAGATGCATTGCAGGATTATCTAGACAAGACTGCAGCAATAATTCAGACACAGCATGGGTTTGTTAAGGGAAAGTCTTGTTTGACAAATTTGATAGGATATTATGATGTGGTTACAAAGGAACTGGATGCAAAAAATAATTTTGATATCATATATTTGGATTTCAGGAAAGCTTTTGACACTGTTGCGCATGGAAGACTATTGTACAAATTGGAGCAGAATGGTATTAAGGTTAAGTTGCTACAATGGATAAAAGGATGGTTAAGTGGGAGAAGACAGAGGGTGGTAATCAATAGGTGCTGCTCTTCTTGGACTAATGTTATTAGTGGAGTCCCACAGGGTTCGGTGTTGGGTCCACTGTTGTTTTGTATATTTCTCAGCGATATTGATGAAGGTATATCAGGCTTAGTGTTGAAGTTTGCAGATGATACAAAGGTTGGCAGGGTTGTTAATGACAGCAATGGCAGTGTGTACTGCAACAGGATCTAGATAATTTGGGCAGATGGGCTAAGAAGTGGCAACTGAAATTTAACCTTGACAAATGCAAAGTACTGCATATGGGTAGAAGTAACCCGAGACAAAAGTACCAACTGTGTGGTACTACACTTAAGGTGGTAGAAAATGAAAAAGACCTGGGAGTAATTGTGCAGTCAGATATGAAGTTTTCTGAGCAATGCAGACAGGCTGCCAGGGCAGGTCATGGGGTTTTATTAATGAAATATAAGAATTTTGCTAGCAGGGAAAAGGAGGTGATTGTCCCTCTTATAAGGCGATGGTCATGCCAGGTCTGGAGGCCTCATTTTAGGATGGATGTCGATTTGCTTGAGCGTGTACAGAGAAGGGCAAGAAGATTTGTGAGGGTAATGAAGGGATCCTCTTACCAAGAGAGGCTTAAGTTCTGCAAATTGCAGCGGCTGGAGACTAGGCACCTGCGTGGTGATCTGATTGAGGTGTATAAGGCCTTGAATGGGTTGAGCACGCTGAATTCTGATGGGATTCTTCCACTTGTTCAGATTACGAACCTAAGGGGGCATAAATTCAAATTAACTTCCTTAGAACAAACTTCCATCTGTCGTTGTGGAAGTTGATAGGTTGAATAAATTTAAGGGGGAACTGGACAGGCATTTGGAGGGAATGATGTGATTTTTTTTTTTTCTTTTTCTTCTTGGCTGATGCTGCATAAGCTCATACACTTGCTTTCTTGCATCACATGCCACTACTACTACTTAACAACTATATAGAGAAAAATAAATCAGTGACTATGTACTTACTTTTGCTCCATCCTGTATATACCCTATTATGCCTGCAGTATCTGGACACCCTCGAGAGTTGGAAAAAACAATATGTACTTTCACATGTCAGGAATTATTATAAAAACATCTGTGTTTGTGCTAGAAGTAAGCAGGTCAACAAAGTATGGATCAAGTCATTGAGCCTAAAAACTTAAAATGGAAAATCATCATAGGATGTCATACTAGCATTCACTCTGGTTATACCATTGCATCCTCTATGGTAGAATAGTGGTTTTGCTGATTGTCACTTATATGGAGAGGTCTGGATTCAAGCATCAAGTCCTAATCTCTGAGATTAGGGTTGTAGTTAGAATAAGTTTTTTTCTGCGAGCTGTTCCAAGATTTTCAGCCTGCCTATCATGTAGATTGGCCGTGAACACTCATAGTTGTACTGACTTAACACACATGACACAATATGGTCTGAGTCGCTGATGTATTTAAACTTAAGAACGTTTAGTACAACACTAGCTGTTGAACCCAAATTGCAACTCTGTATATTAGTCTTGCAAGCTATGGTTCTTCAGCCTTAGATCCTTTTGACTCAATGTTTTCTAGCAGAATCCCCCCCCCTCCACAAAATAAAATTTTATTATTTTATTTTTAATTTAATCCTTCTTCCTTAATTGCACTAATTTTTTGGAACGAGACTATAAGTGCAAAGTTGTAGACTTTTTTTTGAGCTCCTGCTAATTGATAAGTGTTTTGGAAATTTTTGCCTTATTCTTTATTAATTAATGTAATTGTGTTTTACAAATAGATTAAATAGGCTAAGTAGCATTTTTTAGCTTATTTTTAAAATTTAGCTAGTGATTTTTGTAAGTTATGACTCGCTACTTGTACCACTATTATATCAGTGTTTTGGTGCAAATATCGTAGTACATAAAAAGAAGTGCAGAAGAATAGTAGGGTTTTAATCATGATTAATCTTTTGAGGTTTGAAGGTTCTAATCACTTGTTGGGCATATACCTTTTTTATTTAACTAAGAATATAACTAATTTAACAGTGTGATCATTATGGTATAGCCTATACAGTAGACTCTTGATTTTCCTAGATAATTGAATTTTTTCTTAAAAATTCAATTATTTTTTAAAACTCTGTTAGCCAGACCATTGAACACGTCAATATTAGTGGTTACCCGATACAGTTTGCCAATAAGTAAAAGCAACTCAATGAATCTCGAGTTCTTACTCTCATTATTTTCATGGCTGTGTAAAGAAGATGATAAGGCATAACTCCATGCCGATGTGAATGACGAATTTACCTCGATGCCATCATAAACATTGTAACTTTTAAATTAACTGTAAACTCTAGATACTGACCAAGGTAAATGCTAGGAAAGGTCAATTCTTCAGCATGTTCATCAAAAAGTAAACTTTGTGGAACATTTCGTCCACCTGGAGCTTTTCGTAAATATTTGTAATCGCTCCACAAAAGGGTTTGTTGTTAAGCAACTAAACTTTATATATCAATAGGTATAGCTTCACTCATTTCATCATGTGTAGGTGCATCATTGTGTTCCATGTTTTTATTGAAGGATACTTTGCGAATCTCGATATCATACAGACAATACAAAGGAGTCATAAGTAGATACTTCAACCAAACCCTTACATCTCGTTTACGAACCAACCCCATTAAATAACTCGAGTTGTGTATTTTTTTTACATTTAATATGAATGTTAACGCAATAATCGTCATCTCCGAGGCAAATGATTTACCATTGAATTAACATATATGGGAACATTTATAATTTGGCCCAAAATTCTGTATTGGCTGAAACCATGTCTTAGTCTTCTCATTTGCATGAATAGTATATGAGGAGAAATGAGCTCTGTCACTAAATCCAATCAAGGCAGATGAGGAGGAATAGCGTTAGGTGAGTTGGGAAACTGCTAGCTTGTGGGGATTCACAGACTAATAGATTAACAGTAGTCACAGTCAGAGGTGAAAGTGATTCTTGCACTGCTTCTATTGAAATGAGCAGCCTGGAAACCAAGGTGCTGGGGATTTCAAAGAACTGCTGGGAGTCATCATGGAAAAATAAATAAATGGGCTGTGTTAGGGTAACTGAGAGTTAAAAAATAGGTGCATGTATACTTGCATGTACATGAATTTGAAGTGCTGTTCAAGACATCAAAGGCAAATATTGTTGGGATATCAGACGTGGTTACACACAGATATAAGAAATACAGAATTAGAATTTGCAGAATACAATGTGTACAAAAAGTATTGACAAGATAGAAAGGGAGGAAGGGTTATGCTGTTAGTTAAGAAACATAAAATCTAAGGAAGTGCATCCAGTTGACATAGATATAAGGAGTATAGAATTAGAATTTGCAGAATATAATGTGTACAAAAATATAGACAGGATAGAAAGGGAAGAGGGGGTTATGTTGTTAGTTAAGAAACACAACGTCTAACAAAGTGCATCCAGTTGACATGGGTGTTCAGTGCAATATTGAGTCAGTTTGGTGTGGCATAAGCACTGGGAAAACAAAATTGAGAGTAGGATTGTGTTATAGATGTAATGACTCTGATGAGTACAACAAACAATTGTACAGAGAAAGTGGGCCAGTAAATCAGATTGTCTGATAGTGGGGGATTTTAACTTCCTAGATATTGACTGGAATTTGTGGGTTGATCATTTGCACACTAGCAAGACTTTTGTAGATTTATTGGATAATTGTTTTCTACTATGGCATGTTTGAGAGGCAAGAAGAGGGAGTAATAATCCTGATGTGATTATCAGCTGTGATAATTCATTCATTAAGAATCTACAGATAAAGGAATCACTAGGTGGCAGTGGTTAGAGTGTACTGATGTGGGATTTACTCAAAGATGTAACTACCATCATGGGTAAAGAGAAGAGTTTTTGCTTTCATAAAGGTGACTACAGTGGTCTCAGACAGATTTTAAATTCTATACAGTGGTACCAACTGATGATGCTACCAACAGCAAATTCTAAATGGAAGATTAGCTTTTCTTACAAACTAACAAATACCGTTCAAGGTTTAGGTCTAAATGGATGTCGGGCTAGCCGGGTGGGTAAAGTGCTTGCCTGGCAACCCAAAGGTTGCGGGTTCGATTCCCGCTTCGGGCTTAGATCAAAGTACTGCAAAAACCTTGGGAGGTGCATTATGGCCACAGAAGCCTATGCGCCAACAACTACCAAAAAAAAAAAAAAAAAAAAAAAATGGATGTCAGATGAACTAATGAGACTTGTACCAGAGCATAAAAATGCATGGGATGCATATAAATTGTCAGGCAACACAGAAGCCTATTGTAGATATAAGCTAGTCTGTAATCAAGTCACAATGGAGGTCAGGCAAGTGAAGGTAGATTATGAGAAATCTTTGCCAAAGGATGCAAAGTGGAACAGCAAAAAATTCTTTACTTACATAAACTCTAGAAGGAAGGGAATGAATCAGTTTGGTCCAGTTGATACTGATGGTTCGATTGGATGATCCTGCTCAGGTAGCTGACAAACTGAATGATTATTTTACATCTACATTCTCACATGAGGAATTCTGCAGGCAAGTGGAGGGCAGAAGCTTTTAAACTTTTACAGGGAGCTAAAGGATTTTGAAAAAACAGAGTAAAATGGAGGAGAAATTGTTGAAGATAAAAATAAGAAAGACACCTGGAATCTATCTAGTTATATTAAAGGAGGCAGCAAAGGAAGCAAGGAAACTCTTAGCCATGATTATGAGAGCATCCTTGTACTTAGGGGAGGTTCCCATGTACTGGAGATGTGCTAATATATCCCTAATTCACAAAGGGGGATTGAAGAATGACATAGGTAATTACAGACCTGTTAGTTTAACTCCTGTTGATGAGGAAATACTGGAGTCACTGGTTAAAGAAGCACTGCAGGATCATCTAGACAAGACTGCATTTATATTTCAGAGACAGCATCGGTTTGTTAAGGGGAAGTTTTGTCGGACCAATTTGATTGGATACTATGATGTGGTCACAGGGGAACTGGATGTAAAAAATAATTTTGATATCATCTACTTGGATATTAGAAAAGCTTTTGATACTGTTACACATGGAAGACTACTTTACAAATTGGAGCAGTATGGCATTAAGGGAAAGTTGCTGCTATGGATTTAGGAATGGTTGAGTGGGAGAAGACAGAGAGTGGTAATCAATGGACACTGCACTTTGTGGATTAATATTATTATTTAAGTCCCTCAAGGCTCCTGTTGGGTCCATTGTTGTTTTCTATATTTATCAGTGATATTGATGAAGGTATATCAGTCCTATTGTCCATGTTTGCTGATGATACAAAGGTTGGTAGTGTTAATGATAGTAAAGATAGTATGGTATTGCAACAGGAACGAGTAAAGTTGAGCAGATGGGCTAAAGGTGATAACTGAAGTTTAGCATTGATAAATACAGAGTACTGCATATGGGTAGTGGGAATCCCAGAGTAAAGTATCGACTGCGATAGTACACTCAGGCTAGTGGAGAATGAAAAGGTCCTTGGGGTAATTGTGCAGTTAGATATGAAAATTTCTAAGTAGTATAGACAGGCTGTAACAGTAGCTCATGGGGTCTTGTCAATGATATTCAGGAATTTTGCTAGCATTAATAAAGAGGTGATTATCCCCTTGTACATGTTCAGTACTGCATACAGCTCTGGAGGCCTCATTTTAGAATGGATCTCTAGCTGTTTGAATGAGTACAGAACAGGGCAACGAGATTGGTGAGTGAAAGAAAAGGGTTTCTCCTTCCAAGGAAGGAGAATTAAGGAAAGGCAGTTATAGAATAGATGTTCAGAAATTTGCCTTTAGCCAGTGGGTGGTTGATTGTTGGAACAAGCTTTCATCTGTTTCTGTGGAAGTTGACAGCTGAAATGAATTCAAGGCAGAACTAGACAAACTTTTGGAGTGAATTGGTGGTTGAAATGGGAAGGTGTTTTTTTTTTTTTTTTTTCTTTTCTGGCTGATGCTGTATGTCCTTACTTTCTTGCAGCTTATACCTCTACTAATGCTAATCCTGAATTTGCAAATGCATTTCATTTCAGAGAAGTTGAAGAAAGTTTTTTCATAGGTATACTTGATTCTTAGAATTAGATCCTATTATATATGTATCATTACATTTATTTTTGCACTTAGGTGAGGATGCACAGTGCAAAATGAAAGCCAAAATTCAAAAGAAGCACACATTACTCAAAACAGTTTATCCTTTGGTTTATCCCATTTTTATTTGCAGTGAAAGTTTTTTTTCATAAATAAAATGATAAAATTATAAATACATAAATTATAATTTATTTTATTTGTAAATTACAATAAATGTATAAATTATAAATGGAAATTATCTTATATTAAAAACAGTGAGAGCTTTTTTAAGTAACTTTCCTTATTATACTCTTATTAATTATAGTTCAATTGCTGTTGGTTACTATGTGTTACTAATTTAATATTAAAAATTGCAAGAGTTTCTCGTTGAAGTGATACATAGTGAATTACTTAAAAAGAAGCTTTTTTTTTTTATTCTGAAATATTAGCTTAGCATGACAGTAACTTGCATTCATTGGGCTATAATTAATATCAATTAGAAATTATAAAATGGTATTAGCTGATTTTTATAAGTTATAATTTCTTATGTAAAAAAAAACTACAGGTTTCATTTAGGTAATTCATTTTAATTAAAATTTTAAAATACTTTGTTTTTGTTGTTATCTATATTGTTAACTCCTGTAAACAAATATTCCATAATTTATTGATATTTGTTTCACTAATAACACATTTATTAAGTGTTAAAGAATTCTACCACTGTGTTGATGTATAGATTTTGATTTCATCATATCAGTATTCAACCTCAAGTTATAAATCTTGTAGTATTTTTTAAATTATTATTTAAATACCAAATTTTAAAACTTTTTGAGGTTATTGCAGCTCTTGCACACTTCTCTGAAGCTATCCTGGAATACTTAGCAAATATTGAGAAAGCTCCTGATCCTTCAGTTAAAAAAGGTTTCTTTACAAGTGAGATAAGCAGTGCCTATGATATTCTCTTTAACACTTGGCTTCAGTCTAGAGAGCCAAAGGTAGTTTTATTTCTTTTTTTTAAATAAAAATTATTGCATTGTACAACTATTTTGTCTACTCATTAATAAATTAACTTATCAGATTTCATTGTCATTAATTGAGCAATGTGTATTTGTGTGTACATGGGCATGTGTGCATTAGAAAAAAAAAATATTTTTCTTTAGCAATGTTTGTTGTTTAGATGTGCTTTAGTGCATTGGTTGCACTGGTCTTAGTGTACAGAATTTGAATATGGTATATGTGAATTTTATCATGTGTATTATATGTACAAATATGTGATTATGGATGATTTGCATGGTATGCTGCCTGGATACCTGGAATAACTTTTGGAGGGGGGGAAACTGTATTCCCTCTACTTGAGGTCAGCTAATTGGAGTCTACATTGAGAGGCATTTAAGAATTTCTCTATTTTCAGATGGGATGTGAACCCAGACCTCTTTAAATGAGTAGCAAGTCCACTATATTGTCTTTGAGGATTAACAAGGACACTTAATTTACTTATTATTATTGAAATATAGTACAGTCAGTCCTCGTATAACACGTGTTTGCACTACATGAATTTGATCATACACGATTTATAAATAGGGGAACGATATCTTATATAACACGAACCGAATTCGCTTATGCACGATTCGCCTTTGTGTTCACAAGAAATGGCAGTCAAATGCAGAATCACCCCAACCAAACGCAACACGATAGGAATGAAGAGAAGATTCTGAAAATGTATTTATGTTTTTTATATCAGTGAAGGGGAAACACATTTCACCATAATAACGTAAAAACCAACACAATTCCAGCAATCGGTATAATCGCAAATGCAATTAGATCGAGTTTACTACCAGTTTATAACAGATTCCACTAGCAGGAACGCAACTGGAAATTGTTTTTATTGTTTTATGGTAGTGAACTCCAGAAATGTGCTTTAATAAAATGTGAGGTGTTAATAGTGAATCTCTGCCTTTACGGTGTTGTTTATTCAGTTGCTACACGTGCGCGGCTTTGTTTATGTGTATCAAGCGTGCCTCCTCGTTTTGTAATTGTGCTTTATTCCCTAAAAATGAGTAAAATACTTAAAAGGTGTGAAAAGGAAGCGTCCTGGTGAAGACACTGCAGATTCAGAGAGAAAAAGAAAAGCAATATCGATAAACAGGCGGACTGGATCAAAAATTCCTACCCAGGAAAATTTATAGTGGCCTCGTACTATTTATGGCCAAAATCACACTGGCCTCCGGCCCACCGGGATTTCCCTGGTAAGGCTTATGGCCAGTCCGCTTCTGTCGATAGAGAAAAAATATGAAATTGTGAAATGCTTTGAGTGAAATGAAAGACCATGTGATATTGCACATGCTACAGTCCTAAATGAGACAATGCCGAGAATTACAAAGAATGCAGAGAAAATAAAAACAACTTTCATAGCAGGAACAACTCAAAGTGTAATTAGAATCCATTAGATTAAGACACAAAGAATTGGAAGAGATGGAACGGCTGTCATCTGTTTGGATAGAAAATGGAACAAAAAACAAGTTTTCTTACGATAGAAGCAAAAGCATTAGCAATATTTTATTACGTAATAGTCGTAATAAAATACGTAAGTATTTTATTACGATTATTTATTGTGTTTGGTAATGTTTTGGTTACAAATGTGTGTTCAGTCTTGGGTAGTCGGCACCTAACCCTATTTTTCCCATAGGGCCTGTTGTTTATATTGCACGAGGGTTTCTAGGAACACAACTATCATGCTATATGAGGACTGACTGTAATACTATTCACCACAGACTTTTTTTTTCTGCACTGTTAAAAAAAAAAAAAAAAAAACCGTAAGTACATAAAGAATTTACAAATTATATTCGTCCCTCCTTACACGTGTAACTAGCCAGTTTGACCTTCAAATCTGTTCAAACTGTCAGCCTCAACTACCTGCGAGAAAAACTTGTTCCAGCAATGAATGACTTGCTGGCTAAAAGAAAACTTCCTGCAATCTAATCTAAACTTCAAGCCCTGAAATTTGAATTTATGATTCCTAGTTCTGGAATTCTTTATAAATGAGAATTCCATCTTCATTCATTTTACTAATCTCTCTCTTTCAGAGCCTTATAAACCTCAATCAGTTCACTTCTGAGGTGCCTGGTTGCCAAGCTCTGTAGCCCACATAATTGGAGTCTTTCCTCATACGGTCATCCTTTTGCTGATCTCGCCATTCGAGTTTCCCATCTTTGGGCTCTTTCACGAAGCTTAGTGTCTTTTTTTTTTTTCAGATTAGGTTTTCATACTTGAACATAGTAGACCAAATATGGTCTTACAATTGCCTTATACAGTGTGATTATGACTTCCTTATCCCTACAGGATAACGTTCAATAACTCATTGATAGGACACCATTGGCTTTCCTGGATGCTTGTTTACACTGTTTGGAAATCTTCATATCTGTCCGTATTATAACTCCCAGATCCCTTTCCTTATCCACTGTTTTTAATTGAACTACATCAAGTGTATAATTTATTTGTGGGTTGCTATTCTGCAAGTGTTTTTACCTTGCATTTAGCATCATTAAAATATAGCTGCCACTTCTCTGACCATCTTTGAAGTCTGTTCAAGTCATCCTGAAGGAGCATTGCTTGGTACTGATCATTAATGCTCTGCCAGTCTTTGTCATCTGCAAAGTTTGACATTGTGCCTTCTATCCCTTCATCTATGTCATTTACGAAAATGAAAAACGAGTGGTCCAAGAATCAGTCCGTGGGGGAGGGACCCCAATCTTTAAACCATCTGAACAATATCCATTAATCACAATCCTCTTCTTTCTGCCCTGCATCCACCCAGCAGTCCATCTTAGAATCTTATCAGTAATCCCAACATGTTCCAGCTTATACAGTAACCTATCATGAGAGAATCAGTGCTAAAATACAAAAAAAATTATCTCGAAATTTCCCTACATCCAGCTCATGAGTAACTGTGTAAAAATAGCCTACTAAGTTAAACATGATTTAACAAAACCATGTTATGTGTCCTTCAGAATGTCATATCAGTCTACATGCAACTGCCTCGAAGATTTTTCCTACCATTGAAGTCAGACCAACCAGTCCGTTGTTGTTTTTTGTTTTTAGGAGCATTAGCAACTAAGGGCATATTGCTCCAGGGATATGTGGTGGTCATTCCCTGACCTTTCCACATCCTCCATATTTGGTGGCTCACGGGCTCGAACCCCGGTCTAATCAAGAAGCGTGTGCTATGCACTGCTGCTCCTGCCCACCTGGCTATGGAGGTGCAAACCAGTCCGTAGTTATCAACTTCATTCTTAGAACCACTTTTATGTATAGGCGATACAGTTTCTTACCTTGACCAAGTGTAGATTTTCCTTCTTTTTTTTTTTTTCCTTGATGCAGATGCCAGTTCACCATTTGTATATTTTTATAATGCTGATCACTTGTGTATAATCATGTGCATACAGTTATGCATAAGACCATGAGTTTAAATCTTGTGCTATGATGTTGCTTTTTCTACTACACATGGAATGGCATGTTTTCACCAAGATGGCTAACTACTGTGTGTAAGCAATAATGCTTATTTTATTTCAGATTCAGTTTTACTTTATGTAATTCTTCATAGAGTTCAGCTCATTGTGGATCCGTCTGATAGAGATGCCAATGTTTGCTGTTAATAATGACCTTGCACAACTTGTTCCTCTATCTGTTTCAACATGAGATGATATAAAGACATGTAATATTCCTAATCTTTTTCTTCCAAGTACACAGCAATGCATAATTTGAAGAAAGTCTAGATCAGTCTTTTCTAACTTTTTTCAGATCTGTACTACTATTACATTTGCAGTAGAAGCCATGGACCACAAAATGATTAAACTGTAAATGCAAAAATATCAATAACTATTTTTTAAGTACATTGATATGCAGTTCCACTTAATATAGTATACATTAGTTTGTTATAGGCATACCTCTACTTTCCATTAATATTAATTAGATTGTTTCCAACCAAAAAAAAAAAAAAGAAGCTGAACCACTTTCACAAGTTAAACAAACCACAGGTTAGGAAATGTTGCTTTAGATCACAACATTGTGGTGATCGTTTCTCCAATAGAGACGCCATCTCATAACCATAACAGTGTCATTTGGAATTGCAATGGTGCTAAATGGGATGATAATTTATATTTTTATTAATATTTTTCTTGATTCTTGTTTTAAAGCTTGTGATCCTATTACTTATCCAGTTCCTTTGACCTTTTAAATCATGGGTTTTCAAAAAAATATGTATAAATAAATAAAATAAAATAACATTTTGCAATTGCCATATTATGAACACATTTTATGGATTAATTTTGTTCTGCTTACATCAAAACACTCACAAAGCAGTTATAAACAAGTTATTAACAAATCCAAACTCAGTTTTTAACAGTTTGAAATGTTAAACAGCAAGAAAATTGTTCCGTTTGATGTTTGATCTCTTGCTGAAACTTGACAGTAGCATCTATCTACCCATATTTTTTAGTAAGCATATTTTTAGAATGCTGATCCTAGGCACACTTTTCTAAAACTTCAAGGTTAACTTCTGTCTTGTGTCACCATTTTGTGCTTTCTTATTCCACTGTTCCCTCCCTCCTTCCCCGACATGGAAGGAATTTTGCTTAATATATTCAGCTAATTCTTAAAAAAAGGGGGTGAAAAATCTCTTCCAGTTATTGTCCTATTGTGCTTTATCTCAGCCTTTTCCAAAATAATACAGAACTGTCAGTGGCCAACTCTTATGCCATCTCAAATCTTCCATGTGATGAACATTTAACAGTGATACTACTGAATCCAGCAATGACTGGATTCGGTCATTGTTGCTCTTCTAGTGATACCTTATATTGTGTAGTCATCTGCAGACAAATTCCATGAAAACATTTAGAGAAACCAAAAACAGTTGATCTTTACATTTCTAAGGTTTTTAATTTTGGTTTAGCATAAAGTACTTCTAAGAAGGCTTAGAAGTGTGCTTTTTGTGTCTTATGTGCTTTGTTTTGATTTTTACAACGCAATAACTGTCTCACCCCCATGATTTCTCACTGCCATAATGGTAGCTGACGCTCTGTTATTTAATTTTCAACTAAAACTGTAGTTGCTAAAGGTTCTGTTCTTTGATCTGCCCTTTTCCTTTGTGTTTTTTAATGACCTTCCATTAACTGAAAATTCTCTCCAGTTAATAGGAGGTTTTACTGGTAAGTACACTATATTCTTATTGAGTCAAAAACTTCACTTTCATTCTAAAATACAATTGTGTATTATTTCTCAATGCAAAGTTTTAGAGATCTTCAAGTACCATGTTAATAGACTAGTAAAGGATAGCAAATGCTTAGAAAGCGGTACTCACCTTGAATTAATCTGCGATGGCTTACTTAGGCAGTGTGGTTAATATGTAGGTTGAATTGTTAAATTGAATAAAATTAAAATTTTAATTCCTCCCCTTTTAATTTTATTCAATTTAACAATTAATTCAACCTAAATATTAACCACGCTGGCTAAGTAAGCCATCACAGATTAATTCAAGGTAAGTACCGCTTTCTAAGCATTTGCTATTCTTTACTAGTATTATTTCTCATAAACTGTTATGCTGTTCTCATGCTCATCATCAGGAACAACATATTTTACATATTATATTTATTATGCCTCCAATGAAATGAGGCCATATGCACTTCAGCAACAACAGTCAAATTTATAGACAAGAACACATACTTCTGTCATGGATAATCCACACGGCTAACATTTCCTGGGTAATTATAACATAAATGATGCTTTCTTTGCATCAGAAATACTAGGCTTTCTTTTTTTTTTATTCTAGGCATTAATTTTCTTTTAAACATTTGTCATTATGATCCCTCTGTTATTCACTTCATTCTACTCACCATTACATATGTTAAGTCTCTACCGTATATGTTTTCTATTCACATCACCTTCTTCTAGATTAACATTATTTATTCCTTATATGCTTCATGAAGTCATTACATGAAAATTAATAAACAAATTTCAAAAGATAAAAAACAAAACCCTACATATTTGAAATTAATAAAATTTTAACTAATGACATGTTACTGTTACCTATGGTATAGGCAAGTTAATGAGGAATTTTATGTTAAAGTTTACTTACTTGCTTATACTGTAAACTCTTTTGACAGTTTTAAACTGAGGCATTGAAGTTTAACCTATTGTAATATTTATATATATATATGAGATTTTATATATATATATATATATATATATATATATATATATATATATAATGTTGACAAAAGTTAAATTGCCATACTACTGGTTTATGTTTTATTTTATTTAATTTAATTTAACATATTGGATATATATATGTGTGTGTGTGTGTGTGTGTGTGTGTGTGTGTGTGTGTGTGTGTGTGTGTGTGTGTGCAAGGTGGAATTAATAGGTCTGTTAAAAAATGTGAAGATGGAAGCGTAAATTACACAAAATGCCATAACTAAGAGAAGGATAGCAGAAAAAGGAAGTATTGTAAGCATGAAAAAGAGAAAGAATGTGTAAATCATATTTGTTAGAATGAATTAAACAAATTATAGGCCAAATTGAAAAGCTGATTAGAGAGAAGGTAACTGTACAGCAAAAAATATTAAGTAAAAATGATTAAATTAAAATAAAGAGTGATAGCCAGCATTGGATATGGGTGAGTAATTTTGGTTATAGGTCCAAAAAAAGAGCAAATATAAAATTCAAATCTGATGTTAGCTAAAAGTAAAAATTGATACATGATCAGGTACTTCATCAGGGGACTACACCTGATCATGCATCAAGGACTGTGTTTCTATACTTGTCCATACCTGTGGAGGATAGCCAATTTAAGAATAAAACTGAGTGAGATCAAAAGAGGGGTAAAGTACTATAACTCTCACAAAATATGGACAAGTTAGTCCCAACGCAGTGTATGCCTTATAGCAAATTAAATTAAGAAGTATAGTGGTAATAAAATTAAAATAGAAAAAATAAGTGTTTATAGTGCAAACTAGATTCAAAAATGAGTGGTTATAAGCAAATGACATAATTTAGAATAAATTCAGTGAGAATATGTATATATAATTTAACGAGAATATGTATATAAGATTTATGATTTAAAATTTAGTGCAAGCAAATGGTATAAGGCACGGGAATGATTTGAGGATAGGGAAGGAATAAAAGTGTAAATAAAAATAAAAATTAGACAAAGATAGCTAGAGATTCAGGAGAGCTGGAATGGAATGTTCTTATCACCCTTGTATTGCACTAATAGTTTTAAGAATGGGAAAAAGTAGAAGTAGAAAATATAAAGATAAAAAGTTAAGGAAAAGAAATTAAAATTACTGAGCTAGCTGAAATCGTAAAGACCATCCTTTTAGTAAGGGCCCCTGACTGTGTAAGAGTGAATAGGAAAAAAGAGACTAATACCAAATGCTTGTGTGGTAGGAAACCGAAAAATAAGTTCTGAAAAATGGATAGCTGAGAATAAAAACTTAGAAATAAAAAGAGCTGAAAAATGAAACTGACAGCATAAAGTAAGCATAATGAGAAAGTAGAAAGTTGCTTAAAAAAAAATTATAAAATTGATACCTGGAATTTTCAAGTAGTGCATAGCAAAAAGTTGAGGTGGGAAATAATAGTGAGACGATATCGAGTTGGATTAATAAAAGAAGCTAAGGCAGTAACACTCTAAATGAGCACTTGGAGCTCATAATAATTTATAGTGACAAAATGGACTTGAAAGAAAGCCGTAAAAAAAAAAAAAAAAAAAGGTGGAGTTAGTGACCTATATAGTTTTTTTTTATAAAATAAGTGCATAGAAATACATAAGTGAAATGTTGGCTAGGAGCAGAAATATATAGCAGAAATTATATAGTGCAAATAGATAGCTCGAGAATTTACTTATTCAAAAATATATTTCGAATGATTAAATTCTGTAGTAAGAAAGGTCGACGGTATTTGGAAAATAGAAAGAACAGTCTAAAAAAAAAAAATTAAAATACATATTTCATATAAGTGATTGAATACAGTAGTGTCAAGTCCAGCATTAGCATTAATAGAGGCATATGATGAAAGAAAGCAAAACCCCTTCCCATTTCACCCATCCATTTGCTTCAAATGTTTTTCTAGTTTTGCCTTGAATTTATTCAAGCTGTCAACTTCCACAACAAAAGATTGAAGCTTGTTCCAGTAATCAAGCACCTGCTGGCTAAAGGCAAATTTCCGCACCTCCATTCTACAACTGGCTTTCCTCAATTTGAATTTATGTCTCGTCAGGCGATTAATCTGGGCAAGAGGAAGAATCCCATCAGCATTGAGCATGCCCAAACCATTCAAGGCTTTATGTGCTTCAATCAGATCACCTTGCAGGTGCCTAGTCTCCAAACACTGTAATTTGCAAAACTTAAGCCTTTCTTCGTAGGATCAACCCTTTGTTCCGTTCACTAATCTTGTTTCCCTTCTCTGTACACATCCCAGAAGCTCTACATCCTTCTTAAAATGAGGCCTCCAGACTTGTTTACAGTACTCAAGGTATGGCCTGACCATTCCCTTATACAAGGGGATAATCACCTCCTTATCCTTACTAGAAAAATTCCTGTATATCACATATTCCTGTAATGAGCTACTCTTGCAGACCATCTGCACTGCTCAGAAAACTTCATATCTGCCTGCACAATTACACCCAGGTCTTTTTCGTTGTCTACACTGTCAGTGTAGTACCACAGATTTGATATGTTACTCTGAGGTTACTGCTTCCCATATGTAGTACTTTACATTTGTCAATGTTAAACTTCATTTGTCACCTCTCAGCCCCTCTGCTCAACTTTTCAAGATCCTCTTGCAGCAGTGCACTATCGTTAGTGTCATTAACAACCGTGCTGACCTTCGTATCATCTGCAAACTTGGACATTAAGCTTGATATACCATCATCATTATCATTATTAAATACAGAAAACAACAACGGACCCAACAGTGAATTCTGAGGTACTCCACTAATAACATTAATCCACGAAGAGCAGTTTCCATTGATTACCACTCTGTCTTCTCCCACTCATCCAACCCTATATCCATAGAAGCAATTTGCCTCCAGTGCCACACTGCTCCAATTGGTGCAGCAGTCTTCCATGTGCAACAGTATCAAAAGCCTTTCTAAGATCCAAATATATGATATCAAAATTATTCTTTGCATCCATTTCCTGTGACCATATTATAGTATCCGATGAAATTGATGAGACAAGACTTCCCCTTAACAAACCTATGCTGTGTCTGAACTATAACTAAAGTCTTGTACATATGATCCTGTAGCACTTCTTTAACCAGTGCCTCTATTAATTTCTCTGGAACAGAAGTTAAACTAACAGGTCTGTAATTACTTGTGTCACCCTTTGATCCACCATTAGGAATTGGGGTCACATTTGCACATCTCCAGTCCATGGGGACTTCCTCTGAGTCAAGGATACTCTCATGATTATGGCTAAGGGTTTGCTTATGTCCTTTGTTGCCTCCTTTAATATAATTGGATAGATCCCATCCACCCCACGTGCCCCTGTTATGTTTGTCTTCAACGATTTCCCCTCCACTTTGCTCTGAGTTATTACAAAATCATTAAGTAAAGAACTCTTTGCTGTTTTTCTTTGCGTCCTTTGCGACAGATTTTTCATAATCTTCTTTTACTTGCCTAACCTCCTTTGTGACTTGATTACACCAACTTATATCTACCATAGGCTTCTGTGTGACATGTTAATTTATATGTATAAGGCAATGGTCAGGCCGCACCTTGAGTACTGTATACAGGTCTGGAGGCCTCATTTCAAGAAGGATGTAGAGCTGCTGGAATGAGTACAGAGAAGTGCAACAAGGTTAGTGAAGGGAACGAAGGGTTGCTCTTACGAAGAAAGGCTTAAGTTTTGCGAATTACAGTGTCTGGAGATTAGGCACCGGCGAGGTGATCTGATAGAGGTGTACAAAGCCTTGAATGGTTTGAGCATGCTCAATGCTGATGGGATACTGCCTCTTGCTCAGAATAATCACCTGAGAGGGCATAAATTCAAATTGAGGAAAGACAGATGTAGGATAGATGTGCGGAAATTTGCCTTTAGCCAGTGGGTAGTTGGTTGGTTGAACAGACTTCCATCCCTTGTTGTGGAAGTTGATAGCCTAAATAAATTTAAGGCTCAGCTGGACAGGTATTTCGAACGAACAGAGAGGTGAAGTGGAAGGGTTTTTTATTTTTTTTTATTTTTTGGCTGATGCTGCATAAGCTTGCTTTCTTGCATCATATGCCTCTACTAATGCTAATGTGTCTCATGTTTTTCTTCTCTGCCACATGTCTTCTTAGTTCATCTGACATCCATTTAGGCCTAAACTGTGAACAATATTCTTAGTTGGTATGAAAAGCCTAGTAGCTTCCAAGATTAATTCTTTGAATACTTCCCATTTAGAATTTGCTGTTAGTAACATCATCTGTTGGTCCCACTGTATAGAATTTAAAAACTGTCTCAGACCGTCATAGTCACTGTTACGAAAGCAAAAACCCTTTCCTTTATCCCTGATAGTAGTTACCTCTTTGAGTAAATCCCACATCAGCATACTGTGATCACTGCCACTTAGTGGTTCCTTTATCTGCAGATTCGTAACGCATGAAGAATCACTACTGATAATCAGATCAAGAGTGTTATTCCCTCCAGTTGCCTCCCGAACATGCTGCTATAGAAAAGTAGATCAAGGGCATTCGAAGTACATTCAGAGTAGATCAAGAAGTAATAGAATGGTTGTCAAGGTTTGAGCTTTGAGAATAAGAGCATATAGAATGGATGTAGGTCAAAATAAATTGACAGAAACCAAATGGCAGGGTTATTATGCATCAAAAACTATGTAGATTGTATATGTAGGTTTTAAAATCCAAATTAGAAATGTTCACCTATATCAAAGTGAACTGTATGTATACCCAATGGTGATTGAGGAATATGACAGCAATTTTTTGTAGATTATAATTTTAGATTATAGTCCTTAGAGGGAAAGGAAATGAATGACCTAATGGATAAAGGTAGGTCAAGAATAAATGTTTGCAGTCTAAATGGTACGGTTATTATGCAACAAATGTTATGAAGACTGTATAAGGGAAGCCTTACTACAGTATACAGACTATATTGAAGATTCAAGATGGAACTATTCACCTAATTGGAGGTGAACAGGTATAGACGATAATTCCAGCAGTAATAAATAAATCCAATGGTGACAGAATGGATAAATCCATGGGTGGTCCAAAAGTAAAATCCAAAATAAATATTGGGTAATAACAAGTCACAAACAAGTAGCAATGAATAGATCCATTGGTGATAGAGTGGTGGAAATGATGAATAAATCCAAAGGTTGGTCCTAGAGTGAAATCCAGTATGAATATTGGGTAATAACAAGTCACAGACAGGTATGGAAAAAAAAAAAAAAAATCCAAAGTTGACAGAGAGGTGGCAGTGGTGAATAAAACCAAAGGTGGTCCAAAAGTGAAATTAAGTATAAATATTGGGTAATAACCAGTTATAGACATCATGAAATTCTAAGGAAAAAATGCTAGCAAGAGTAGTGAATTTTAATTTGCTCTATTTTTTTGGACCTATAACTAGCTATCACTCCTTATTTTAATTTAATAATTTTTTTCTTTGCAGTTACCTTCTCTCTAATTGGCTTCTTAATTCGGTCTATAATTGGCTTAATTATTACAAATAAGGTTTTCACATTCTTCCTCTTTTTCATGCCTACAATACTTCCTTTTTCTGCTATTGTTCTCCTATATTTTTTCACAAACATATATTTGTGGAAAAATATATATGTAATAAATTGTAAATATATCGGTATTAATACATGTCTTTCTAACATTAAGTGCATGGCTCTAATTCAGACTTAGGATTTTATACCCACCATATAACTTTGTCTTAAAATTGTAGTTAATTTAATTAGGTTTGCTTCCGGTGACATGTGCATTTAAACAGTGCCCAAGTAATGTGTTTTGATGCATCAAATGGAAGCAATGTAACAGTAGCACTTTGTTCCTATGTGCTGCCAGTAACCAAGATAAAATTTGCCACCCTAAATGTTGAATGCTAATTTGCGTTAACCAATTAGAAAACAATATCAAAAAAAAATTTGGTGCCCTCATGAACTGCCGCCTGTAAGCAACACTTACCTTGCCTACCAACTTGTGGTGGCTCTGCAAAGTAATATTCTGTGACACATACATTGATGAGCCAAAACATTATGACTAGTGAGTTGTTATGCAAATCAGAGGAACTGCAGGTGAACTATGGTGCGTGCGCAGGTTGGAACACGGTATTAAAAAACACCTGCTACTGAGCTCCGTTAATCAGTGTTACTCTTGTCTTCAGATGGGAAGGGCAGCGGATTTAAGTGAGCTTAACGAAGGCCAAATTGTAATGGCCAGAAGAGTGGGTCAGAGCATATTGAAATGGCACAGCCGGTGGGATGCTCACGTCCTACCGGCTGTGTAGGTACTAACCACGGTCAGCCGTGGTTAGTACCTACCGAAAGTGGTCCGAGGAGGGGTAACTCACGAACCGCCGGTGAGGTGTTGGACGACCACAGCTCATCAATGCTTGAGGTGAGCGAAGGCTGTCCTGGATGGTACGTGGCAACAGAAGGGCGACTGTGGCGCAACTCACTGGTAATTGGGGTCTGGTGATGAGAGTAATGTGTCACAACACCCAGTGCATTGAACCCAGCTGAAAATGAGGCTTCGTAGCCACAGGCTGCTCTGAGTGCCCATGCTAACCACAGTTCACCAGTGACAGCACCTACAATGGGCACGTGAACATCAAAACTGAACCTTGAGTGATTGGAAGAAGGTTGTCTGGTCCGAGGAATCATGTTTCCTCTTGCACCATGTGGACGGCTGGGTACATGTGCATTGTTTACCTGGGGAAGTGATGGCACCTGGATGCACCATGGGACAAAAACAAGCTGGTGGCAGCGGTGTCATGCTTTGGGCTATGTTCTGCCGGGATATCCTGGGCCCAGTCATCCATGTGCCAGGCATTAGCATTAGCATTAGTAGAGGCATTTGATGCAAGAAAGCAAGCTTATGCAGCATCAGCCAAAAAAAAAAAAAAAAAAAACCCCACTTCACCCCTCTGTTCGTTCAAAATACCTGTCCAGCTGAGCCTTAAACTTATTTAGGCTATCAACCTCCACCACAAGGGATGGAAGTCTGTTCCACCAACCAACCACCCGCTGGCTAAAGGCAAATTTCCGCACGTCTATCCTACATCTGTCTTTCCTCAATTTGAATTTATGCCCTCTCAGGTGATTTTTCTGACCTAGAGGAAGAATCCCATCAGCATTGAGCATGCTTAAACCATTCAAGGCTTTATACACCTCTATCAGATCACCTCGCTGGTGCCTAGTCTCCAGACACTGTAATTTGCAAAACTTAAGCCTTTCTTCGTAAGAGCACCCCTTTGTTCCATTCACTAATCTTGTTGCCCTTCTCTGTACTCGTTCCATCAGCTCTACATCCTTCTTGAAATGAGGCCTCCAGACCTGTATACAGTACTCTAGGTGTGGCCTGACCATCGCCTTATACAATGGAATAATCACCTCCTTATCCCTGCTGGAAAAATTCCTGTATATCATTGACAATACTCCATGAGCTACTCTTGCAGCCCGTCTGCACTGCTCAGAGAACTTCATATCTGCCTGCACAACCACCCCCAAGTCCCTTTCATTCTCTACCACTGTCAGTGTAGTACCACAGAGTTGATACGTTGCTCTGGGGTTGCTGTTTCCCATGTGTAGTACTTTACATTTGTCAATGTTAAACTTCATTTGCCACCTCTCAGCCCATCTGCTCAACCTTTCCAGATCCTGTTGCAGCAGCATAGTGTCAGTAGTGTCCTTGACAACCATGCCAACCTTTGTATCATCTGCAAACTTGGACATTAAGCCCGATATACCATCATCAATATCATTTATAAATACAGAAAACAATAATGGACCCAACACTGAGCCCTGAGGGACTCCACTAATAACATCAGTCCACGATGAGCAGTGTCCATTGATTACCACTCTCTGTCTTCTCCCCCTCAACCACCCCTTTATCCATAGCAGCAATTTGCCTCCAATGTCACACTGCTCCAATTTGTGTAGCAGTCTTCCATGTGCAACAGTATCAAAAGCCTTTCTAAGATCCAAGTATATAATATCAAAGTTATTCCCTGCATCCAGTTCTTTTGTGACTGCATCATAGTATCCAATCAGGTTGGTCAGGCAAGACTTCCCCTTAACAAAACCATGCTGTGTCTGAGCTATAACTGAAGTCTTGTCTAAATGATCCTGCAGTGCTTCTTTAACCAGTGCCTCCATTAATTTTCCTGGAACAGAAGTTAAGCTCACAGGTCTATAATTACTTGTGTCAGCCTTTGATCCTCCTTTGTGAATTGGGGTCACATTTGCACATTTCCAGTCTATGGGTACCTCCCCTGAGTCCAAGGAAGCTCTCATAATTATGGCTAAGGGTTTGCTTACTTCCTTTGCTGCCTCCTTTAATATAACTGGATAGATCCCATCCACCCCGGGTGCCTTTCTTGTGTTTATCTTCAACAGTTTCTCCTCCACTTTACTCCCAGTTATTTCAAGATTCTGTAGCTTACTGCTAGAGTTGAATACACCTCTGGCATTCCCCTCGCTGAATAACTCCTCATGTGTGAATGTCGATGCAAAATATTCATTTAGTTTGTTAGCTACCTGAGCAGGATCATCAACACTTGACCCATCAATATCAAGTGGACCAATCTGATTCATCCCCTTCCTTCTAGAGTTTACATAAGTAAAGAACTCTTTGCTGTTTTTCTTTGCATCCCTTGCCAAAGATTTCTCGTAATCTGCCTTTGCCTGCCTAACCTCCTTTGTAACTTGGTTACAGATCAACTTGTATCTATCATAGGCTTCTGTGTCACGTGTTAATTTGTATGTAACCCATGCATTTTTCTTCTCTGCCATATGCCTCATTAGTTCATCTGACATCCATTTAGGCCTAAACCATGAACAATATTTCTTAGTTGGTATGTAAAGCCTAGTAGGTCCCAAAATAAGTTCTTTGAATGCTTCCCATTTTGAATTTGCTGTTGGTAACATCATCAGTTGGTCCCACTGTATAGAATTTAAATACTGTTTCAGTCCATCGTAGTCACCTTTACGAAAGCAATAACCCTTCCCTTTGCCCCTGATGGTAGTTACCTCTTTGAGTAAATCCCACTTCAGCACACTGTGATCACTGCCACCTAGTGGTTCATTTACCTGCAGATTCTTAATGCATGAAGAATCACTGCTGATAATCAAATCAAGAGTATTACTCCCTCTAGTTGCCTCCCGAACATGCTGATGTAGAAAACAATCATCCAATAAATCCACAAAAGCCCTGCTAGTGTGTGAGTAACCAGCCCCCAAATTCCAGTCAATATCTGGGAAATTAAAATCTCCCATTATAAGACACTCTGATTTACTGGCCCACTCTATTTCTCTGTACAAGTCCTTATTATACTCATCAGAGTCATTAGGCCTATAGCACACTCTTACTCTCAATTTTGATCTCCCAATGTTTATGTCACACCAAACTGACTCCACACTGCACTGTCCAGCGATGTCGACTGGCTTCACTTCCTTGGTTTTTATGTGTTTCTTAACTAATAGCATAATCCCTCCCCCCTTCCTATCCTGTCTATCCTTTCTGTAGACGTTGTACTCCCCAAATTGCAGTTCTGCATCCCTTATATCTGTGACACCACGTCTCTGATATCCCAACAATATCTGCCTTCGATGTTTTGAGCAATACCTCAAATTCATCAAATTTATTTACTAAACTCCTAGCATTGGTGTACACGCAAGTATACCTGCACCTGTTTCTATTCTTAGCTACCCTAACACAACCCATGTGTTTACTTGTATGGCAATGGCTCCCAGCAGTCTCTGAAATACCATGATCTTGTTTTTCAGGCTTCTGCTCATTCTAATAGAAGCAGTGCAAGAATCTCTTTCACCTCTGCCAGTGGCTTCTGTCAATCTATTGGTCTTTGTCTCCCCCCAAGCTAGCAGTTTTCCGACCCACCTAACACTGCCTCGATAGCATCAGCAAATATTCTTGCACCCTTTCTATTTAAGTGTATCCCATCCCTGTAGAAGCAATCTCTCCTGTTAACAAGTACAGTCTGATGTCTACAACCTACTTAAACATCATTGTTGACCAGGTACATCCTTTCAGGCAACGGTCTTCCCCTCTGGCGGTGCTGTCTTTCAGCAGGATAATGTGTCATGCCACACTGCCCGGATTGTTTGAGACTGGTTTGCGGAACATGAGGAAGACTTCCAGGTATTTCTCTAGCCTCCAAATTCCTTAGACATCAACCCCATCGAGCATTTGTGGTTTGTGTTGGGACGGCAACTCCGATCTGCGTCGTCTCAACCACGTAACTTACAGTAGTTAAAGGATCTGCTGGTTACGTGTTGGTGCCAGATACCACAAGGCACATTTAGAAATCTTGTAGTGTCCATGCCTCGCTGGGTACGAGCTGTTTTGGTTGCACACGGAGGACCAACATCATATTAGGTAGGTGGTCATAATGTTTTGGCTATCGGTGTATATGCAGTCATTCTTAACTGGTCAGTATATGAATGCTGTAAAAGTAAAGGCACATGAAATTAACAACTGCCTGATATTAACACATTAATTGGAATCTGTGCTGTTTGCTGCAAATCTTGGTTCTTTTGTTTATTATCAGCTGTGTGCTATAAAGACTTGGTACCTAGCTTTATTTGTACTTTGATTGTGTTGAGGTTAGTTTTTGAAATGGAATAAGCATTTGATAAAATATTGAGTATAGTTCTGATTTAAGGCTCAGCCTAAAAGTAAATGTTCACTTTTAGCAATGAATTCCAGATTTTTACCTTTTAATTATTATTAGGCAGATATTAAAGGAGTTGCTCCTCGGTATTTTAAAAAAATATGGCACATTGAACACACCCTCTCAAATAGAGGTGGCACTGTTAAATTTCTTTTTTATCCTGAGTTATCTGCTTCTGCAGAGATTATACACTACTGCATCTTAGGATACTCATGCCAAAATGGGAATTCTTGTAGGGGCTTGGGATCGTTGTCTAGTTAATCTGGATTGAGTTCCTGATCTGTTATCTTGTCATTCTGAGATGGAGGCTTCTGTTGTGTTTATGGCACATAGGAACTGCATACTTTCATCTTCTAACAATTAGACAAACATACAAAGGCAGTGAGTAAGAATAATGTGATAATAGATCTAGAGCTTACTAAAGACAAAGTCAAGGTCAGGATTCCTGACAAGAACTCCATTCTAGAATGATCTACAACTGATCCCTAGCCCCTGCATGCACTTCCACTCTGCAATGAGCTTCCTTGGAACTATGGCACCTCCGTAGCCAGGTGGGAAGGAGCAGCAGTGCGTAGCACACGCTTCTTGATTAGACCGGAGTTCGAGCCCGTCACCACCAAATACGGAGGATGCGGAAAGGTCAAGGGAATGACCACCACATATCCCGGAGCAATATGGCCTTAGTTGCTAATGCTCCTAAAAACCAAATAACAATCCTTGGAACTACCAGAACTTCAGAAGATACATTGACTCCAATTAGAAAAGATTTTTGTGTAACCACGTACAGTTGAGCCTCTGATCGCCAACCTCTGGACTATGTCTGCCAAATTTTCTAGGTTTTGTGTGTTCATTTAAAAAGTCATTAAAAATATTCCATTTCTATACTGAACTTATTGCACAAAATACTATGTAAATGTAGCTTTTTTTTTTTTTTTTTTTTCCATGAGATATGTGCAGTAAATAAATAATAAATAAATTTTCTGTTTATACTCCGGGATGACCAAATGGTCAGAGGAGTTTACAAGATAGACAGAATGCAAGAAATAGCACCATATTCAGCAATCACGGACTTGAACCCCTGTCACTCAAGGCATGTGTACTTATGCACTCGCGAGCATGACCACTCGGCTGTGGCATCCTTTGTACATAGAAAATACAGAAAATATACAATATAGTAAACATAAAATTAATTATTTCCTATTTCACAATATTTTGGAAGGAGAAAATAAAAATTTGCACACAATCACTTTAGTAAAGTATTAGTATCAGTCTACTTTGAGGACTGATCTTTTTCTTTAGTAGATAACCTCTATGCAATTTAAAAGGCCACATATCCTCTGGGCTTCTTTATCTGTTCTGGAGAAAATAATGGAGTCACTGGTTAAAGAATCAATGCAGGATCATCTAGACAAGATAGCAGTTATAGTTCAAACACAACATTAGTTTGTTAAGGAGAAATCTTGCCTGACCAATTTGATTGGATACTGCGACGTGCTCATGAACGAACTTCATGAAAAAAAAATTTAATATCATATACTTGGATTTCAGGAAAACTTTTTATACTGTTGCACATGGAAGACTGCTCTACCAATTGGAGCAGTATGGCATTAAGGGCAAGCTGCTGCTATGGATAAAAGGATGGTTGAGTGGAAGAAGATAGACTGGTAATCACTGGACACTGCTTATCATGGACTAATGTTATTAGTGATATCCCCCAGGGTTTGGCATTGAGACCATTGTTGTTTTTTGTATTTATCAATGATGTTGATGAAGGCATATCATCTTTAAGTTTTAAGTTTTCGGATGATACAAAGGTTGCAAGGTGTTAATGACAGTGCTACTGCAACGGATCTAGAAAAGTTAGGCAAATGGGCCAAGAAATGGCAGTTGAAGCTTAACATTGATAAATGTTAAATTTCAATTACAATCATTACAAAAGTACACATATGGGCAGCAGTAACCCCAGAATAAATTACCAGTGCAGTACTACACTCAGGATAGTGGAGAATGAAAAGTATTTGGGGTATCTTGCAGTCAGATATGATGTTTTCAGAGCAGTGCAAATAGGCTGCCAGAGCAGCTCATGGAGTCATGTCAATGATATACAGGAACTTTGCTAGAGACCTCATTTTAGGAAGAATATATATCTGCTGGAAGAAGTACAGAGAAGGGCAAGATTGCAGCATCTAGAGACTAGGCACTTGCAAGGTGATCTGATTAAGGTGTATAAGGCTTTGAATGGGTTGAGCAAGCCCAACCCATTCAAACGATGGGATTTTTTTTCTCTTACTCAGATTATGCATTTGAAGAAAGATAGTAGCAGAACAGATGTACGGAAATTTGCATTTAGGCAGGGATTGGTTTTTTCTTGAGCCTATTTAAGTTGATAGCTTAAATAGACTCAAGGAAGGACTGGACAGTATTTGGAGTGAATGTGAAGTTATTTTATTTTATTTTTTTTTTTGTTTGTTGATGTGTTTGGCCTGGCCAACCTGTGGCCTGCTGCATTATTTTTTGTAGCCCGCCAGATGATTTTTGTACTACTTGCTGCATCAGTTGGAAATCATTCACTAACTACACCAGACATGATAAATAATGAGAAATATAATACTAGACCAGCTGTATTTCCCCAAATCCCCACCACTCCTTCGCTTCTTCGAACCAGAAACTCTGCAGATGGAAGTAATTGATTTACAGTGCAACAATGAATTAAACCACATTCATGCCATGACATCAAAAATCAACTTTTACATCATGTATGTGACAGCTGAAAAGTATCCCAAATTAAGATTTTTTGCACAAAAAATTGTTTGTGAAACTTCCTTTTCAAAAATGAAATTTATTAAAAGTTATTCTTGAGCTTCAATAACAGATGAAAATCTGGAAAATCAGTTAAGATGTGCAACTACCAATGTTGAAGTAGATTTAAAAAAAAATGAGTGATTGCTAAGATCACTCAATATCTCCTTGATGTAGATATATAATAAAAGCAAATATCTCCTTGATGTAGATATATAATAAAAATCAATGAATAAAATAAATTTTTATGGCATTTGATTTTTTATTTTTGAAAGATTGTTTTTTTTTTATGTGTGGACATCGGAAAATTGTAGTTTGTCAAGATGTCCTGTTGAACGATTTTGGTTGGCCAGGCCTGCTGTATAGACTTGCTTTCTTGCATCATATGCCACTATTAATGCTAATTAGTTTATTTTTAAATATAGTTAGAAATTTTGTAAGTTACTACTCATTAAACCTTTGCGATTTTGTGCGAATATCATATCTTGTAACGTGGTACTGTAGTTTGTGGTAGAGAAATTGTAGTGTCTTAATTGTCGTAAATAGGTATCTTGATAATTTGAATCATGTTGGTTAGTATTGATAGTTAATTTTATTGCATATGATAATTAACTTAACTTTGCAAGCATAATGGTATTAGCATTACAAATGATGCAAGAAAGCAAGTTTATACAGCATTAGCAAAAAAAAAAAAAAAAACACCCCACCCAATTAACATATTCATTCCCACCAATATTTTGTCTAGCTCTTCCTTGAATTTATTTCAGCTATCAAATTCCACAATAACAACAAATGGAAGTTTTCCAGCATACAACTACCGGTTGGCTGACGGCAGACTTCTGCACATCTATTCTTCTTCAATTTGAATTTTTTGCCTGTCATATGTGTCCCATCATCATGGGGCTTGCTCAAATCATTCGAAGCTTTACCTCAGTCAGATCACCTCGCAGGTGCCTAGACTCCAGATGCTACAATTTGCAAAACAGAATCCTTTCTTGGTAAAAAAAAATGAAAAGTACTTGGGGTGATTGTTCTATCTGATATGTAGTTCTCTGAGTACTGCAGACAGGTTACAAGAACAGCTCATGCAGTTTTGTCAATGATATACAGAAATTTTGCTAGCAGTGATAACAAAGTGATTATCCCATTGTATAAGGCAATGGTTAGACCACATGGTGAGTACTACATACAGGTCTGGAGGTATCAGTTTAGGAACAATGTAGAACTGAAATGGGTACAGAGAACGGCAACAAGATTAGTGTGGGCAACAAAGGGGGTGCTGTCACAGCCGTGCCAGGCATGAGGTGAATTGAGGCTCTTTCTTTAGGTTAAAAGCTGAAAAGGGCTACGAAAAGAAAGGTTAAATAATTGTCAAAGTTTTTGATTTTATGTTTTAATTATTCCAATCTGTTTATCATCTTGCTTTTGCAAGACGAAAACCTTGAAAATTATTCATGAATATGAACTGTTAGAATTGTGTCCCAACCTGGAAGTGGAATTAAGCATATATTTAACAATTCCAGTGACAGTTACATCATGTGAAAGAGGTTTCAGCAAGTTTAAATTGATTTAAATCTATTTATGGTCAACATTAAGCCAAGTAAAATTATCTCATATGGTAATTTTATGAATTGAGAGGACCATATGTAATCAAATAAATTTTGACAAATTTATTGATGACTTTTCTTCACTCAAAGCTCGCAAAATAAAATTGTAATCTGTACATATAAAAGCTGTGTCTGTGTGTAATATATTATTGTTAATTTATTAAAGAAATATTGTTTTTCTATAATTTAAATTCTTCTAATTTGTGATATTTTTAAGAAATATTTGTTATAAGTATTATAATAATATTTTTATTATTTTGAAATGAATGACACATAAATAAATCTGTTATATATTTATAATAAATACTGCTTATGAGAATAAAAATCACTTTAAACAGTTTTTATTTTATTTTTTTGAAACTCGTTTTATTTTTAATTTTTATTGTACCAGAAATATATTTTAAATAAGTCATATATTTTTTTAATATTTTAGGGGAGGGCACAATTTTTCATTCTTGCGTCAGGTACCTAAATGGCTCTGGGTGCTGTTATCAAGAAAGATTTCAGTTCTCCATATTGAACTTGCCATTAATGCTGCAGAACTGCAATGTGGCTTTGAATGGCTTGAGCAAAATCAGTGCTGATGATTCTTTCTCTAGCAAAGCCTATGCAAAAGAGTGGACATAAATTCAAATTGAGGAAGGATGGTTGCAGAATGGATGCGCTGAAGTTTGCCTTCAGCCAACGCATGGTTGATTCGTGGAACACACTTTCATGCATTGTTATGGAAGTGGATGGTTTGAATAAATTCAAGGAAGAACTAAATTGAAGGGGAAGACTTCCCCTTCGCAAACCCATGCTGTGTTTGAATTATTACTGCAGTCTTGCCTAGATGAGCCTGCAGTGCTTCTTTAATCAGTGGCTCCATTATTTTCCCCGGAACAGAAGTTAAACTAACAGGTCTGTAATTACTTTGTCTGTAACTACAATTGCTCTCCCTTTGCGAATTAAAGATACATTTGTACATCTCCAGTCCATGGGGACCTCTTCTGAGTCCAACAATGTTCGCATAATTATGGCTACAGGTTTGCTTACTTCCTTTGCTGCCTCCTTTAATATAATTGGATATATCCCATCCACACCAGCTGTCTTTTGTCCCTATCAGACATACCCCGGTCCTATTCCATCTATCCTTTTTGCACAATATATTTCCCATTTCCCTGACAATTGAGTCACTGACAATAACTAGCTCCTGTGGAATCAGTACATTCTGCTCTGAAGATTGCTAATGTGTTGCCTGATGCACGCTGTGTTGTCTCATCTGCCCAACTCAAGGCTCTGGCATTGAGTTGTGCAGCTGAGAGCTTGATGCTCCTCCTTTTTAATTTCTTCCAGAGCAGCTACCCTACTCCTCAAACTCTCATAGGCACCCCTCAGAATGCTGAGTTGGTGCATAATTTTCTGACACACTCTGCACCTAGCACACACAAAGCTTTAGATTTGTGTGTGCTAGGTGCAGAGCATGTACTGTTGTGTTGGAAAATCATCCTCTTCAATTCTCCCCCCAACCCTAGCCACAGCATTCCCACTACTTTGTGTATGTTGCTTTGATGTTCTAGTCTGGCACATGATTTCTGTTTAATTACAATTTAATTAGCAATGAAAATTAATAAGATTTATAAATTTAATTGGCAGCACTATACTAAGCTAACTGATTCCTAATACAGTGCTACATAACCTATAAAGTTCTAAATATACATTATGCTATTCTGCATTGATATAATATACTGCAACAATGGCAGCAAGTTTCAAATAATTCTACGGTACAAGGTTCTAGGGATACTAATAGTAACCTACAAAATCACTATCTGAATTCAAAATAAACTAAGTAGCTTGATTAGGACTATAAAACTACTTCTAGAAAATAAATTAATATGCCAATTCAGCCAATAAATCGGAAAAATTTAACAAAAACTTATCCATTTGCTGTAACCATAAAATCTTCACCCACACGTTGATATCCTCATTGCCAACCAAGTTTAAAGTGATTAGTGGAGTTGGTAGAACAATAGAGGCAACATATGAATTTGACAGAATGGAGGAGAGAGATTTTAAGCCAGAAAAGATCGAAATGAGTCGATTCCACATTCTAAGTCTATGAAAGGGAATATCACAGCAGACATGGGTAAAAGTAGCACTTTTGAAGTGAAAGTAATCGTAAAGCGAATAATTAGGACAACTAAAATGAGCAGTGGTTGAATCAACCAATAATTATGATTCTGTCAGAAGAAGTATGTAGTGTTTGGCAGACTGTAATTGGATATGGACATAATTGAGAACAAATATTTGTGAAATAAATGAGGAAGTATTTGGGAGGTATATATCTCTTCGTAACTTGCCGCCTTTGTCATACAATACGTTATATATCGAAATAGATAGCGTTAGTATAGTATAGTATAATATTGTCAGTTGATCAGTAGAATCTATTAAACTTGTTGAACTTCATTGTCAATTAAATTGTACTTTAAACAAAATACATATAACGATTTGGATTACAAACGTAACATAATTAATTAATACTTGACACTGAAAAATATCTATACCATTATAACTGTGTTGGGATACAAGTTTAGGGTTATAATTTTGTACTGAATTCGAAATTTTATTGCAATTAATCGAAATCATGACTCAGACGAGAGCAGCAAAGCAAAAGGCTCAAGCTAATGGAAGTGCTGTGGCTCAGAGGAGAACAGAGGGGGTCAGTTGCCTTCTGAATCACAGCCTTTTAAAATGCACTGCTAGCATGATGTTTGTGGAGCATTCAGGTACGGGACATGATATTGCCATGGGGGATGTCTTTGTGTGTGTGCGATGCAAGGAGTGTAATGAAATCAGGCAACAACTCAGCGTGGTTATGAGCCTATATGAGAGCTTGAAGGACAGGGTGGATGCCCTCAAAGGAACTAAATTGAGGGGCCCATCAAGCTCTCAGCTGCCCACATCATCGCCAGAGCTTGCACTTGGTCATCACGCAACACAGCGGCAACCCCCAAGGCAGAATGCGCTGGTCCCACAGGAACTAGTAGTTTTTGGTGACTCTATTGTCAGAGAAATGGGGAAAATGGTTTGTAAAAAGGATAGGTGGAACAGGACCAGGATATGTCTTCCAGGAGCAAAGGTTGATGACGTAGAGCGGATATCATCTTTTAAGGCCACAAAAGGTGATATAGTTGTACACGTTGGCACTAATGATATCAAGAGTAGGAGACCGACAGAATTACTTAACAAGTGCAGGTCACTGTTTAAAAAAAGCCGTGAATTAGGGTTGAATTTGAAAGTGTCTGCAATTCTGCCCAGACACGATAGGAGGGAGTATATGATGAGAGCCTTGTCAATCAATTCGGCCCTGGAAAGTTTGTGCAAGGTTCAAAGGATAGAATTTTTTTCAGCCTGGACTGTACTTGTTAACAGGAGAGACTGCTTCTACAGGGATGGGATATACTTAAATAGAAAGGGTGCAAGAATATTTGCTGATGCTATTGAGGCAGTGTTAAGTGGGTCGGAAAACTGTTAGCTTCAGGGGATACAAAGACTAATAGATTAACAGTAGCCACTGGCAGAGTTGAAAGTGATTCTTGCACTGCTTCTATTGGAATGAGCAGAAGCCTGAAAAACAAGATGCAGGATATTTCAGAGACTGCTGGGAGTCATTACGGTACAAGTAAACACATGGGTTGGGTTAGGGTAGCTAAGAATAGTAACAGGTGCATGTAGACTTGCATGTACACCAATGCTAGGAGTTTAGTAAATAAATTTGATGAATTTGAAGTATTGCTCAAAACATCAAAGGCAGATATTATTGGGATATCAGAGACGTGGTGTCACATAGATATAAGGAATGCAGAAATGGAATTTGGAGAGTACAATGTCTACAGACAGGATAGGAAGGGAGGAGGGGTTATGCTATTAGTTAAGAAACACATAAAATCCAAGGAAGTGAAGCCAGTCGACATTGCTGGACAGTGCAGTGTCGAGTCAGTTTTGTGTGACATAAGCATTGAGAGATAAAAATTGAGAGCAGGAGTGTGCTATAGGCCTAATGACTCTGATGAGTATAATAAGAAACTGTACAGGGAAATAGAGTGGGCCAGTAAATCAGAGAGTCTTATAATGGAGGATTTTAATTTCCCAGATATTGACTGGAATTTGTGGGCTTGTCACTCACAGACTAGCAAGGTTTTTGTGGATTTATTGGATGATTGTTTTCTACATCAGCATGTTCGGGAGGCAGCTAGATGGAGTAATACTCTTGATTTGATTATCAGTAGTGATTTTTCATGCATTAAGAATCTGCAGATAAAGGAACCACTAGGTGGCAGTGATCACAGTGTGCTGAAGTGGGATTTACTCAAAGAGGTAACTACCATCAGGGGTAAAGGGAAGGGTTATTGATTTTGTAAAGGTGACTACGATGGTCTGAGACAGTATTTAAATTCTATACAGTGGGACTAACTGATGATGTTACCAACAGCAAATTCAAAATGGGAAGCATTCAAAGAACTTGTCTTGGAAGCTACTAGGCTTTACATACCAATTAAGAAATATTTTTCAATGTTTAAGCCTAAATGGATGTCAGATGAACTAATGAGACATATTGTGGAGAAGAAAAATGCATGGGATACATATAAATTAACACGTAACACAGAAGCCTATGATAGATATCAGTTGATCTGTAACCAAGTTACAAAGGAGGTTAGGCAGGCCAAGGCAGATTACGAGAAATCTTTGGCAAGGGATGCAAAGAAAAACAGCAAAGAGTTCTTTACTTATGTAAACTCTAGAAGGAAGGGGATAAATCAGATTGGTCCACTTGATATTGATGGGTCAACTGTTGATGATCCTGCTCAGATAGCTAACAAACTAAATGAATATTTTGTGTCGACATTCACACATGAGGAGTTATTCAGCGAGGGGAATGCCAGAGGCGTATTCAACTCTGGCAGTAAGCTAGATAATCATGTAATAACTGACAGTAACGTGGAGGAGAAATTGTTGAAGATAAACAAAAGAAAGGCACCTGGGGTGGATGGGATCTATCCAGTTATATTAAAAGAGGCAGCAAAGGAAGTAAGCAAACCCTTAGCCATAATCACGAGAGCTTCCATGGACTCAGAGGCGGTACCCATAGACTGGAGATGTGCAAATGTAACCCCAATTCAGAAAGGAGTATCAAAGACTGACACAAGTAATTATTGACCTGTGAGTTTAACGTCTGTTCCAGGAAAATTAATGGAGGCACTGGTTAAAGAAGCACTGCAGGATCATCTAGACAAAACTTCAGTTATAGCTCGGACACAGCATGGTTTTTGTTAAGGGGAAGTATTGCCAGACCAATTTGATTGGATACTATGATGCAGTCACAAAAGAACTGGATGCAGGGAAAAGGTTAGGTTAGGTACTTTGATATTATATACTTGGATCTTAGAAAGGCTTTTGATACTGTTGCACATGGAAGACTGCTGCTCAAATTGGAGCAGTGTGGCATTGGAGGCAAATTGCTGCTATGGATAAAGGGGTGGTTGAGGGGGAGAAGACAGAGTGTGGTAATCAATGGACACTGCTCATCGTGGACTAATGTTATTAGTGGAGTCCCTCAGGGTTCAGTGTTGGGTCCATGATTGTTTTCTTTATTTATAAACAATATTGATGATGGTATATTAAGCTTAATGTCCAAGTTTCCAGACGACACAAAGGTTGTCAGGGTTGTTAAGAACACTACTGACGCTATGCTGCTGCAACAGGATCTGGAAATTTTGAGCAGATGGGCTGAGAGATGGCAAACAAAGTTTAACATTGACAAATGTAAAGTACTACATAAGGGAAATAGCAACCCCAAAGCAACGTATCAACTCTGAGGTACTACACTGACAGTGGTAGAGATGAAAAGGACCTGGGGTAATTGTGCAGGCAAATATGAAGTTCTCTGAGCAGTGCAGACGGGCTGCAAGAGTAGCTCATGGTGTCTTGTCAATGATATACAGGAATTTTTCTAGCAGGAATAAGGAGGTGATTATCCCCTTGTATAAGGCAATGGTGAGGCCACACCTTGAGTACTGTATACAGGTCTTGGAGGCCTCATTTCAAGAAGGATGTAGAGCTGCTGGAATGAGTACAGAGAAGGGTAACAAGATTAGCAAATGGACCAAAGGATTGCTCTTATGAAGAAAGGCTTTAGTTTTGCAAATTACTGTGTCTGGAGACTAGGCACCGGTGAGGTGATCTGATAGAGGTGTATAAAGCCTTGAATGGCTTCAGCATGCTCAGTGCTGATGGGATTCTTCCTCTTGCTCAGAATCTGAGAGGGCATAAATTCAAATTGAGGAATGACAGATGTAGGACAGATGTGCAGAAATTTGCCTTTAGCCAGCCGGTAGTTGGTTGGTCGAACAGACTTCCATCTCTTGTTGTGGAAGTTGATAGCCTCAATAAATTTAAGGCTCAGCTGGACAGGTATTTCGAACGAACAGCAGGATGAAGTGGAAGTGTGTTTTTTTTTTTTTTTGCTGATGCTGCATAGGTTTGCTTTCTTGCATTATATTCCTCAACTAATGCTAATGTTTCAGACAAACTGGGATATTGCTCTTCAGTATGCAACTATATTTCCTGTATGCTATCCATCCAAAATTTATTCTTCTCTTGACTTTCAGCCATTTATCATTATTACAGCTAGTAACTTGTCCCAGATAAGTATATGACTTCACCTTTTCAATTACTGCTGTTCCTTCAAAATTGTGGCATACTTGTTCATCATTACTTTTGTTTTAGCTATATTCATCTTTAGTCCAAAATCCTTACTAAATGTGCAAAACTTAAGATTTTCCTCTAATTCTTTGGGATCGTGGCTTATGACCACAATGTTATCTGCAAATCGTAAATGGTTTAGGTACTCTCCATTCACATTCACTCCTCTCTGCGACCAGTCTAATCTTCTGAAAGCTTCCTCAAGGGCAGCAGTAAACAGCTTCAGAGATATTTTGTCTCCTTGTTGAACTCCTTTGTCGATTTTAAATTTGCTACTATCTTTGGCTAGTCTAATAAAGGCAGTAGCGTTCTCATATATTTTCTTCAAAATCATGATATATGGGGTATTTGTGCCTTGTCTTTCCTGTGCCCCCAACATTGCCTTCTGCTGTATGGAGTTAAATGACTTTTCATAATCCACAAATGCCAGGCATAATGGTGTTTTATATTCATTTGCTTTCTCCATTAGCTGTGAAATTATGTGAAGGTGATCTGTAGTTGAGAATCCTGTCCTAAAGCCAGCTTGCTATTTTGGTTGATTCTCATCAAGTATTTTTTCTAATCTGTTAGTAATGACCCTTGTGAACAACTTGTAGATGCGGGATAACAGGCTAATTGTTCTATAATTACCAATTTCTGATTTATCTCCTATCTTATGTAGCAAAACTATGAGTGCATTATTCCACTGCTTAGGTGTCACATCTTTTCTAATGCTATATATGATATAATTATTCTTTGCATCCTGTTCCTTTGTGACCACATCGTAGTATCCAATCGAATTAGTCAGACAAGCCTTCCGCTTAACAAACTCATGCTTTCTGAACTATAACTGCAGTCTTGTCTAGATTATTCTGCATTGCTTTTGTCTAACTAGAGCCTCCATTAATTTCCCTGGAACAGAAGTTAAATTAAAAGGTCTGTAATTACTTTTGTAACCCTGTGATCCTCTTTTGTGAATTGGAGTCACATTTGCACACCTCCAGTCCAAGAGTACCTCCCTTGAGTCCAAGGAAGCTCTTATAATTATGGCTAAGGGTTTGCTTACTTCCTTTGCTGTTCTCCTCTAATAAAACTGGATAGATCCCATCCACCCTAGGTGCCTTTCTTATGTTTATCTTCAACAATTTCTCCTCCACTTTGCTCTCAGTTATTACAAAATCATCTAGCTCACTGCTAGAGTTTAATTCATTTCTGGCATTCCCCTTTCTGAATATCTCCTCACGTCTGAATGTAGATGCAAAATACAGGTAGCCATCGTTTTGCGCTGGTCCGATTTGCACCGATTCTCAATAGCGCTGATTACTAACCAGAATGCTATTTATTTATTTTTGCAATTTTTTTATAAATTGAAAGATTCAAATCATCAGACAAAAGTTATTGGCATTATACTGTTCTATGTATTGTGCACTGTTCACATGATTTAGGACAATCTGAGGCAATCAGCAATTAGCGCATTTGTATCAGTGACGAGAAAGATTCCCGCCCTCAAAGTAACCACTTGTGGATGCGGGTAGTAAATGTTCATGTGGTGAAACATTCAGTCGGTTGTTGTTTACGCTATTTACATGTGTTGGAAATTTATTATGCTAACATTTTTTTATTAATTGTGCTATTAATAAAATAATAATAATAGTGGTAGCCGTGCACATTTTTTTCAATTGTTTTATAAAATTTTTAATTCAGTAGAATAAAGACACACCATGTCTGGTAAAAGTAGTTCATTGAATACTGGTAAAAGTAGTGCAATATTCAGAGGATAGAATCTTATGAAAGTCACCTTAATGTGTGTAGTGCTATGAATATGCCTCAATCGACTATTATTACAACTATGAAGAATGCTAATAAAATAAAACAATTGATGCAAAGTGGTAGGAAAAATTTTTGGTGCCCTGAACCTAACCCTGTGATTTCTGATTGACTCCATTATATAAAGGGTGCCATTTGTGCCGATTCCATCTGTGCCCGTCTCTTCAGGAACCTAACCCCGATATAAATCGAGGGCTACCTGTATTCATTTAGTTTGTTAGCTACCTGAGCAGGATCATCAACTGTTGAACCATCGTTATCAAGTGGACCAATCTGATTCATTCCCTTCCTTCTAGAGTTTACATAAGTAAAGAGCTCTTTGCTGCTTTTCTTTGCTTCCTTTTCCAAAGATTTCATGTAATCTGCCTTGGCCTGCCTAACCTCCTTTGTGACTTGGTTATAGACCAGCTGATGCTGACCTGTTAAAGTGCCTGCCTGGCAACCCAAAGGTCGCGGGTTTTAATCCCGCCTCGGGCTTGAATCAAAGTGCTGCAAAAACCTTGGGAGGTGCATTATGGCCACAGAAGCCGATGCGCCAACAACTACCAAAAAAAAAAAAAAAAAAGCTGATATCTATTATAGGCTTCCAGGTCACCTGTTAATTTATATGTATCCCATGCATTTTTCTTTTTTGCCACATGTCTGATTAGTTCATCTGACATCCATTTAGACTTAAACCTTGAACAATATTTCTTAGTTGGAACAAAAAGCCTAGCAGCTATAAACATTAATTCTTTGAATGTTTCAAATTTTGAATTTGCTGTTGGTAACATCATCAGTTGGTCCCACTGTATAGAATTTAAATACTGTCTCAGACCACCGTAGTCACCTTTACGAAAGCAAAAACCCTTTCCTTTACCCCTGATGGTAGTTACCTCTTTGAGTAAATCCCACTCAGCACACTGTGATCACAGCCACCTAGTGGTTCCTTTATCTACTGATTCTTATCATATGAAGAAGAATCACTACTGATAATTAGATCAAGAGTATTACTCCCTCTAGTTGCCTCCCGATCATCCAATAAATCTACAAAAGCCTTGCTAGTTTGTTAGTGACCAACCCACAAATTTCAGTCAATATCTTGGAAATTAAAATCCTCCATTATAAGACACTGATTTACTGGCCCACGCTATTTCTCTGTACAGTTGTTTATTATACTCATCAGAGTCATTAGGCCTATAACACACTCCTACTCTCAATTTTCCTTTCCCAGTGCTTGTCACACCAAAATGACTCGACACTGCTCTGTACAGCCATGTTGACTGGCTGTAAATCCTTGGAATTTGTGTTTCTTAACTCCTCCTCCCATATTATCCTTTCTATCCTTTCTGTACACATTATACTCCCAAAATTCCATTTCTGCATTCCTTATATCTGTGCTACACCACGTTTTTGATGTTTTGACCAACACCTTAAATTGATCAAATTTATTTACCCCTTTGCAGTGGTGTACACACAAGTATACATTCTTCTTTCCTATTCTTAGCTATCCTAACACAGCCCATGTATTTACTTGTTCCACAATGACTCCCAGCAGTCTTTGAAATCCCATGCACCTTGTTTTCCAGGTTGCTGCTCAATCTAATAGAAATAGTGCAAGAAGCACTTTCACCTCTGCCAGTGGCTACTGTTAATCTATTAATCTGTGTATCCCCCCAAGCTAGCCATTTTCTGAACAACCTAACAGTGCCTCGATAGCATCAGAAAATATTCTTGCACCCTTTCTATTTAAGTGTATCCCATCCCTGTAGGGGCAGTCTCTCCTTTTAACAAGCACAGATCAGGCTGAGAAAAATTCTCCCCTTGAGCCCTGCACAATCTCTCCAGGGCCGAATTGTTTGACAAAGCTCTCATCATATACTCCCTCCTATTGTGTCTGGGCAGAATTGCAGACACTTTCAAATTCAACCCTAACTCTCGGCCTTTTTTCCCACTGACCTGTACTTGTTAAGTAATTCTGCCAGTCTTGTTAAGTATCATTAGTGCCAATGTGTACAACAATATCACCTTTTGTGCCCTGAAAAGATGATATCTGCTCTACAACGTCAACAACCTTTGCCCCTGGCTGACATACCCTGGTAATTTCCTCACACTCCTTACATCGCGCCCACACACACACACACACACAAAGACAATCCCCTTGGCAATATCAAGTCCTGTTCCTGGTTGCTCCATAAACATCAAACAGAAGGGGCAGGACATTTCAAAAAGCTGTGATTCAGAGGACAACTCCCCACCCTCAGCTTTACCCAGAGCCACAGCGCTTCCATTAGCTTGAGCCTTTTGCTTTGCTGCTCTGAAATGTTAGAGACAAGATGCACAGAGTAGTCTCAGACAGTAGTCACCTTTATGAATTCATAACTCCTTCCCTTTACCAGTGATGGTAGTTTCATTCTTAAGTAAATCTCTGTCAGTACACTGTGATTACTGTCACCTATTGGCTCATTTTCTTAATGCATGAATTATCAATCAGATCAAATGTGTTACTCTCTCTTTTTGCCTCTAACATCCTATTGTAGAAAACAGTCATCCAAGAAATCAAGAAAAGTCTTAATGAATAATAAAGAAACCTTTTCCTTTTTTCCTAATATATCTTTTAAGTTTAGGTTAGGAAACCTTACCTTAAATAAGTAAGATAGGTTAGGAAACCTAACTTTGTACATTTTAAGGTTAGGAAACATAACCTTAAAATGTATAAAGAAATCAGTAATATGGTTTTTTAATTGTTAATTGAAAACACTCAAGAATGCCAATAATATGCTTTTAATAATGAGAAAAAATTCAGTACAAATCAAGAATCTTTAGATGGAGTGAACACCAATTACTGACTAGTGTGTGAGGGACCAAGCCACAAGTTCTGTGAATATCTAGAAAGTTAAAATCCCCTATTAAAAGACATTGATATATTGTCCCACTCTATATTTGTGTACAGTTGTTCATTGTACTCATCACAATCATATGTCCTATAACACACTTCTGCTGTAATTTTTGTTTTCCCAGTGCTTTTGCCATGGCAAACTCACTGAATTGCAGGCTACCTGTGTCAACTGGGTGCACTGCCTTATATTTTATGTGCTTCTTAACTAAGAGCATAACTCCCCTTAATCCTGTTCTGTATACATTGTTACTCCCCTTATTCAAATTCTGCATCCCTTATATCTGAGTGACACCATGTCTCTGATATCCCTACAATATCTGTATGTGATGACCTAACCAGCACTTCAAATTAATTAAATTTGTTTTCTATGGTCTTAGCATTGGTGTACATCGAAGTATACATTCAAGAGTTTGCATGCTTAGTTATGCTACTGTCTCCTTGTTCCATGAGAATTTACAAGCAGGGGTTGAAATCCCCAGTTCTTTATTTCTCAGGCTGCTTCATTAGCTTTAGTAAAGGCACATGATGCAAGAAAGCAAGCTTATATACCATCAGCCAAAAAAAAAAAAAAAAAAAAAACCCTTTTCTCATTTCATCCCTCCACCACTTACTCCAAATGTTTGTCTAGTTCTGCCTTGAATCTATTTAAGCTATCAACTTCTGTAATGCATTAAGGCCTTATGCCTCAAGCTGTGAAAGAGTCAGACTATGTATATCTTGGTGCACTTGCATCATTTATACATAGCCAATTATACATTAGCAGATGTGCAATAGTGGCATCGTTTAAGTTACATCTCATATTGTGAATATCTTCACGATGAGTTGTCATGACATTGCACTACTTCGAATAAGTAACGCTTCACCCGATGCAGAAGACTGTTGTTAGTTATTCTCAGTGGATATCACCATCCAGACGGCAACCTTTCAGGGCTGTTTGGCCCTTCTTCAGTGGGTGAGTGGGTGGGTACCCAAGTGATGTAATGATGACAAAACAGTTGTGAAGTATATCTCCACAATATGAGAGATGCCTGATAGTGTATGATATAAGTTAGGACTCTAATGCATTAAGGGCTTATGCCTCAAGCTGCAAAAGAGTTAGACTATGTATAATCTAACTCTTTCACAGCTTGAGGCACTCCCCTGCAGCAACCCCCCAATGCCACACCCCTCCAACCTGCACAGCAGTCCCACGCCCAAACAGCACCAAAAGACCCCCCCCGAAATCCAAGCACATGACACCAAAACTATTCCCGACATTCAGCACCCCTGCGACCACAGCACAGTACCCAATCAAACCGGCCAGACAAGACCCCTCAGCAAACCCCACACTGCAGCCCTGTCCAGACGATCCTGCAATGCCTCCTCAACCAGTGACTCCATCACCCTCCCCGAAACACAAGCCAAACCAACAGGTCTACAGGTACTTGTATCACCCTTAGAACCCCCCCCCCGTGAACCAGTGACACATCTGCATATATTCAGCCCATGGGGACCCCCCCCCCCCGAGTCAAGGAAGCCCCCACAATCACGGCCAAGAGCCCGCTGACTTCCTCTGCTGCTCTCCACTATAACTGGATAGATCCCATCCACCCCAAGCACCCCCTATGCCCAACCTCAACACCCTCTCCTCCACCCCGCTCCCAACCACTACAAAATCACTCAGCTCCCTGTTACAGTTCAACAATCTTCTGGCATTCCCCTCATTGAACAACTCCTTGTGTGTGAATCCAGATGCAAAACCCCACCCACCCAGCCCATGAGCCACCCAAGCACGATCATCAACCCATCCATGCCAAGTCTCCCAATCTGACTCGTCCCCCCCCTCCAGAGCCCACCAAGTAAAGACCCTTTGCTGTTCTATTCCACATCCTTTGCCAAAGACCTCACGCAATCCGCCCCCGCTCACCCAACCTCCTCTCTGACCCGACCACACACAAGCCCACATCCACCACAGGCCCCCCGTGTCACCTGACAATTTATACGCATCCCACACACCCCTCTTCCCTGCCACGAGCCCACTAATTCATCTGACCTCCACCCAGGCCCGAACCCCGAACGGCACCTCCTAGCCGGAATGAAAAGCCCAGCAGCCTCCAAGACTAAGTAGCCCGTGACCACCAAATACGGAGGATGTGGAAAGGTTAGAGAATGACCACCGTATATCCCCGGAGCAATATGGCCTTAGTTGCTAATGCTCCTAAAAACCAAATAACAAACAACCAAGACTAAGTTCCCGAAGACTCTCCATCCAGAACTCACCTTTGGCAACATCACCAGCCGATCCCACTGCACAGAAGAGTAAAATGCAAAAACTTTGGGGATGCATTATGGCCACAGAAGCCGATGTGCCAACAACTGACAAAAAAACACACACACCATTAGAGAAGTATACCATGAGGAGGTTGGTATAGAAATCTTTTCTGTATTTAGTGATTATTTAAATACCTGACCCAGAGATAGAATTACATTATTTGAGCAAGTTAATACAGTAGAACCTGGGTAAGAAATTCCTGTATAAAAATTTTCCCCTGTACTAGGTTTGGTTTCTTTATTCCCAATTTCAACTCCAATGTATTATTTTTGTAATGTATTATTTTCCCACGTAAGAAGTTTCTCAGGTAAAAGGTTTTCCCACATAAAAGTTGATGAAAAAGAATACACACAGTGTATTATTATAATGATGTTTTCGCACTTAATGTTTTTTAAATATAGAAATTCTTTATTTTTACATTAAAAAAATATAAAACAATATAAATATTTTGGTAATTGAACAAGTTAATGCCATGCATCAGTTTAGTTCATAGTTAGCCGTTGGCAATGACAGAACAATTGCAACTTCGCCCAAATCTATATATGTACATTGTATTCATTTAGTTGCGATTTTCTCTCTCTTCACTTTTCTCTAAATCACCGAAGTAGGTAAAGTGGCATTGTTTTTGTTACATCTCATATTGTGAATGGAATGCCTTAACAGTGAGTTGCCCTGATATTTCACTACCTTGAATAAGCAGTGCTTCTCCAGTGGAGAAAACTAATATTATTTATTCTTGGCGGATACCACTACTCAAGGGTGGTGGTGTCCACTGAGGATCAACTAGTGAGGCACTATCGAGGTACCTTATTCGAGGTAATTCAATATTATTTATTTATTTTTTTTCCCAAAAGATACAGACATCCCGCTTATCCGAACTAAAATCGGTAAGGCGAATTATCATGGAGAAAACATTTGTGTGCCAGGATAAGAGGGAAAATCAATCCCAAGATGCCCCTGAAGTCGAGCTGTTGGATGAGACTGAGTACCCCCAGCCTACCCCAACCTCAAAGAAAAAGTATAAGAAAACGGTTGTACCCAATTCTGATCGCGAGACACGGAGTCAATCCGAACTAAAGGAATCGCAGGGAAACAACAACTCGCAAATTCTCCCAGAGAACGACCGAGCAAAGCAAGCAGAAAAAAGTAATGATGGCCCAAACAAACAGCAATCATTTGTATCCTTGGATCCTACCCTACCAGAGGGTACAGTGTTGGAACAGGTACTTGTCTTGAGGACAAAACTAGAAACTCTTATGAAAGAGCCAACCAGCCGGATTAATACTTCCCTTCGCAGCGATATTGTCGCTTTATGGAGCCAGTTAGAGACAATCCTTCTTACAGAGCATCTGGAACAGGAAAAAACTAAGGCAAAACTTGATGCATTACTAGAAGAGAGAGATAAAACGCCACAGCATTCTCACTCCTATTCCGATGCCTTGAGGATTCCAACACCATCAACAACAGCGGGAAAGAAACCAATCACAAAGAAACCGCTTCTACCAACGCTGAATATAGTGATAGTCCGGCCAAAGGATACAGAAGAAACCTGTACTAGTGAGGACATTAAAAACAAGATAATAGCCAACATGAAAGAGGACTTAAAGCAAACAAGAATTAAGGGAATTAGAAAGGTGAGAAATGTGGGAGTGGTAATTGAAACAGAGAGTGAAAAAGAAGTGCAAAGCATCATTAAGAATCCCAAGATTGAAACCCTTGGACTGAAAGCTGAGCCACCCAAAAGAAAGAGACCGTCCATAGCCATTTTTGACGTCAGTAAAGAAATCTCACCACAACACCTAGCAGAAGAAATATATCAGAGGAATTTGCGAAACACACTTCCTGACGCGGAATCGCACAATCTAGTAATACCAAGATACTCTACCAGGAATGGCGCAAGTACAAACTGGATCGTGGAACTCTCTCCAGAAGCATGGCAGATGATAAAGAATCAAGCCAGGATCTACATTGAATGGAGAAGCCACCGCTTCCGGGAGCATATAGCCGTGCCCAAATGCTTTAGGTGTTGCAAATATGGCCACACCTCCCACACATGCATGCAAACCACCCCCACCTGCGGTCACTGCTCTGAGAAAGGGCATGATTACAATGCTTGCCCCAACAAAGCCAAGGAGCCAGTTTGCATAAACTGCAAGTCACTGAGAATAGACTGCAACCATTCAATCAGGGATCCCAAGTGTCCAACCTACATAAAAGCCAGAAGTTTATACCAAGGACGAATCAATTATGAGGACACGTATTAAAAAGTTTAACACTACTATGATTAAGTTCTTTCAAGTAAATGCGCAGAGGGGCCAGAGCAGTGGCCGACCAAATCCGTGTCAAAGCGGACGAAGAAAATGCTGATATTGTCATATTCCAGGAGCCATATGTGAATGCAAAGAGTGTTAGGGGATATCCCCTGAACTACAAGATAATTCAGACGGATGTAGATACCCCCTGGGCGGCTATCCTAATCAGGAACCAACATATTACTGCTACCAGAATTACACAACTTTGTACGGCTTGGGCTGCCTGCGCCCAAATTATTACAGCCTTGGGCGCCTTTTACATTGTCGCACTATATTGTAGGCCCGGAGAAGAAATCACTTTTGCAATTAATTACTTACAACACCTCCTTGATGTACTACCGAATCAAAAGATAATAATTGGTGCAGACGTAAACTGCCGCTCGCCAGCCTGGTTTAGCACAACACCGGACAGACGGGGTACCAGGAACGGCCAACTTCTTGAGGAGTTCCTCATTGGCTCCCAGATCTCAGTCCTTAATCAGCCACACCAGCTTCCGACCTTTTGCAACACTCTTTGGGAGTCCACGATTGATGTCTCTCTTGCTACAGGAAGTATTGCACCATTCGTAACCAACTGTAGGGTGCAAGACTCATGGACAACATCAGATCACCGTGTAACAACCTTTCAAATTACCAGAACTCTAAGAAGAACATCGCCAATCAAGCAACTCCATAACAGATTTGCCATAGGTAAAGCAGACCGGGAGCTCTTCAGGAACATGTTGACTGCAATGGTAGAAAATAACCAAGAGATGCTGGACCAATGGAGTGATCCTGACTCATGCCAACGCAAGGTAACAGAAATTATTACAAGTGCCAGTGCAACAGCTATAAAAAGAAAAAATCCACTGCCTGGTGCAGTTCCCTGGTGGACACCTGAGATTCAGCAACTAAGGAGAGAAGTAATTAAAAGAAGGAAAGACTTCCAAAGAGCACGGAGGACCTGGCCAGCTGCAGAAGTTGAAGTGCTTAGGCAGCACTACAGAGATGTCAGGAATCATTATACAGAAACTATCAAGAAAAGTAAAAAGAGATCATGAGAGGGCTTGGTCTCCACAACAGGAAATGCTAACTCCTGGGGGGTGGTTTACAAAGTCACCATCAACAAACTCCCCAGAGGTGAAGTTTTAACATCCACTCGGACACCGCAGGGTGTACTCACCACAACTTGGGAGCAATCAATGGAAAATATTCTCGGCGTTATTTTCAAGGACCCAGCTATACCAATCCAACAAGAACAGCACCAATTGTGCCAAGAAAACCAGAATTATGACACATCACAGCAGGAGCCCCCTTTCTCACGGGAGGAGCTCCTAGTAGCCGTTGCAGGGATCAAACCCAAGAAATGTCCAGGCTTAGATCTGATCGAGCCGGAAATAGTTAAAAAGGTAGCTGAATATGCACCGAAGCTTCTGCTGGATCTGTTTAACTGCTGTATGGAAGCAGGAAAATACCCAACTGAATGGAAGACAGCAAATATTAAGTTAATTTTGAAGAACCCAACCAAACAGCCAGAGAATCCAGACTCGTATAGACCCATTGCACTTCTATCAGTGGTGAGTAAACTATACGAAAGATTACTGCATAAAAGAATTTCCCAGCACTATGAAGTAGCAGGACTACCGGTGGTGAACCAATATGGGTTCAAACCAGGTTCCTCCACAATAGATGCATTGAAAAACCTGCTCACTGCAGCAGGAAATACTTCCTTCTGATCTCCATCGACTTCGCTGGGCCATTTGACTCACTCTGGTGGCCAAGTGTCCTCGGTAGGCCGAGGGAGGCCAGGGTGCCAATAAATCTATTCAACACTATAAAAGATTACTTATCACAGAGAAAGGTCGAGATCAATACCCCGTACAAGAATATAGTAAAAGAGATCTACAGAGGCTGTCTGCAGGGGTCTGTGCTGGGCCCATTGCTCTGGAACATTGTTTTCGATGAGTTCTTGAGAATGGACCTAGGAGAAGTCAAATCCCATGCTTTTGCAGATGACCTGATCCTTACAGTGGAAGCAAACTCAAGAGCTCAGCTTGAGACCCTGGCCAACCATGCCCTTCGACTGCTTCAAACTTGGGCAGCAAAGAACTTTCTCACAATATCACCTGTGAAAACCTCATCCATTCTCCTTAAAGGCTCTCTCGACCTGCGTAGACCACCCCAAATTAAAATTGATGAGAGCATGATAAAATTGGCACCACAGCTCAAATATTTAGTTATTCTCCTAGACAGCAAACTATCCTTTCAGCCAAGATCAGGAACTACTCGGCCCTGGTGGCCAGGGTCTGACGTAGAGACTGGGGCCTCAACAAGAGAACCCTGGCACTCTATTATAAGACAGTTTTCATACCAGCAATCTCATATGCTTCGGCCTTATGGTACGATAAGACCACACTAGTAGTGAATAGAAGAACGCTGGATTCTACCCAGCGATCCATCCTCCGTGCCATAACCCGCGCCTGCAGTACAGTGAGTACACCAGCTTTACAAGTAATAGCAGGAACGCTCCCATTAGACCTAGAAATCGTTAGAACTGGAATGCTCTATTACCTTTCCAAAGGAGTCCCGGTTACCTTCCTGAATTTTACAACTGATCCCACTAATAATAGGAAGGCAGAAAAAGTACGCTTACAGAACCACCTGCTACAGGAGTGGCAAAACAGATGGGCTGGTACCACCAAAGGAGAGATCACCCGCAAGTTTTTTCCACACACAAACAGAGTATACCTGAAATCACCATCATGGTTCTTCCCAGGACTTCATACAACGTACTTAATAACAGGGCATGGCCCCTTCAATGCAACGCTCGCTGGCTTCAGACTCACAGACAACCCACATTGCACTTGTGGAGAAATAGAAGACTGGAACCATCTTATGTTTGGCTGTCCCATATATGAAGACCTAAGATGTATTCTAATTGCAAAAGTGAGATATCTTCCAAGAGGACAAGAATTTCTCCTCCTTGAAACCGAAGAGGATTATAAAGCATTGTCACGATTCGCCCAGGACCTCTTCGCGAGAAGAAGGGTACAAATTGCCATTCACTGAGAAAAAGAAGAAATTCCACTCAACCATGACAACGCAAAGACAAAACTAATCACCAACCAGCATTTCTCCTCTTTAAATGAAAGAAAATTAAAAACGAAAAACTTGATGATAGACTGCAAACACAATCTCAACAACCTGAACTGCAAAGACAGGACTTTTCCCAGAAATGACCTACAATCCTAGAAGTTGACATCTTTTTAGAAGAAGTAGAACTCAAATAGAAGACCTACCATGGACTTGACCTCATTGCAGCTCTGCTGCCAGCGCAACAGGCTATACCTGTGCTCTCTTGCACGGTACTTTCTTTCCACTTCCCTGGGGAGCGAAGGAGATGGTTTCACTGTCTCTTCCCCTCCTCGCCCTCCTTTTCCTCCTAGTGGGACATGGGCCTGCCCCACTGACCACAGGGGTCACCTCCTCTATCGACCCCTTACTTCCTCTTTCCTCCCCCCTAGCCTTCAGTCTCTTCCCTACTCTGTTCACTTTCACAGCGTAACCCCACATAGTCTAAATTTAAATCTCTGACCTGGGGTCACCTTCCCTATTGGCTCCATATTTCTGGCTTTCCCCCACCTGTCTTCAGTCTCCCCCCTACTCTGCCTAAACACTAGCGGATGTCAAAATTTAAAAAAAAAAAAAAAAAAAATTGTCAAAATTCCAAATGCATACAAAAACCCCTTTCAGTCTACCTTTCAGCGACTACTTCCCAATACTATTAAATTATTTTATTTATTTATTTTTATATTTTATTTTATTTTTTTATTTATTTTTTTTATTTATTATTTATTTTTTTATTTTATTTTATTTTATTTTATTTTTTTTTTTAGGTCCTTGCCACTGAAATCTCAGGAAATTAGGTGGCAGGACCTGCCAGAATGAAAACGTAAAATTACTGGGTACCTGGTCTGCCTCCCCGAGGCATAGTGTGGACAACGTTGGGCCCCAGCAGGGGTCTAGCGGCTAAATGGCCAGAAGAACAACGAAACACAACACTACACTTACAAAATCCATACTTTTAAATCTCTGGCCTTCCCAGTGAACTGGTACACCTACAATGAAAGCAACGCGGAGATGGGGGAAACCCCTGGTGCCGTTAGACACGAACACACTATACACTATACTATCAGGGCAGCTCTTTTTGAGATGTTCACAATATGAGATATAACAGAAACTATGCCATTTCACCTACTTCGGTCCGTGATTTTCTATGAACTAAAATGATGCTATGCACTAATTTGTTCGATTAGTGAATTTTCTATAGTCTGAGCCACTTTCAGCACTAAAACCTTTTTAGTATTAACATTTTAATATAATACTGGTGACGTTATCGCAAATGTTTTCCTCAATATCCATAATTGGATAGTGTCGACCATGTGAAGCACAGTGAAGTATTTGCTGCTAAGTTCTGATGGTTGTGAACAGTTCTGAATTATTTAGTGGCTTGATGCTCTGTCTTATTGAAATTGTGACCTTTTAAAGTTTGTTGAAACTACAAAGGAACTCATTCTTCCAACTTGGTAAAGAGTTTAATGAACAGAATGTTAAGCAATTAGAAATCCTCAGTTTAAAAATGTTCACCATAAGCAGAGTAAAATATTTATAAATTCTGAAATAGTACTTAAAAATGTTCTTTAACTTATATACGTGTATCTTATCATTTTTATTTTTATAGTTAATACAGTATTTCATACCCTTAGGTCATTTTCCCTTCTAAGAAGTTTTCCCTCGTAAGAAGTTCCCAACCCCCAGTCCCTTGGAAAACTTCTTATCCAGGTTCTATTGTATATGGTCATATCTGAGTAGTGTTCTGGAAAACTATATTCATATATGGATATGTTGTTATTTCTGTTTAACATGTAAATTTAAATCTAATTTTGATATCAAATTGTAATATTAATTAATTGAAATTATCTGTTAATGTACTTAAATTATGGATTTCTTAGTCTCTTCCCAAATTGTGCGAAGGTGCAATTTGAAAACTGTTTTGTTTTGCTAAGAGGATTCTCTGTACATACTCTGGTGTGTGTTTTGCAGCATCATGAAATATCATTATTTTCTGCGTTTTTTTTTTTTTTAATATATTAAAAAGTAAGAGGTTACCTCAATTTTTCGTGGAATGCTTCCAGTGAATTCTCTCTCATATGTTACGAATAAAATAAGATGAAAAAAAGTGAAAAAACGAATTAATGAATTCCCTCGCTCATAGAGATATGACCAAATCCAATGCACAACGAAATCGAAAGCCGAGAGCCCCAACCCGACCCCGAAACACATCAAACCACCGCAGCAAGACCATGAGTGCGAGAAGACATTGTGTCATAATAATTAGCATTAGCATTAGTAGAGGCATTTGATGCAAGAAAGCAAGCTTATGCAGCATCAGCCAAAAAAAAAAAAAAAAAAAAACCCACTTCCACTTCACCCCTCTGTTCGTTCAAAATACCTGTCCAGCTGAGCCTTAAACTTATTTAGGCTATCAACCTCCACCACAAGGGATGGCAGTCTGTTCCACCAACCGACCACCCGCTGGCTAAAGGCAAATTTCCGCACGTCTATCCTACATCTGTCTTTCCTCAATTTGAATTTATGCCCTCTCAGGTGATTTTTCTGAGCTAGAGGAAGAATCCCATCAGCATTGAGCATGCTTAAACCATTCAAGGCTTTATACACCTCTATCAGATCACCTCGCTGGTGCCTAGTCTCCAGACACTGTAATTTGCAAAACTTAAGCCTTTCCTCGTAAGAGCACCCCTTTGTTCCATTCACTAATCTTGTTGCCCTTCTCTGTACTCGTTCCAGCAGCTCTACATCCTTCTTGAAATGAGGCCTCCAGACCTGTATACAGTACTCTAGGTGCGGCCTGACCATTGCCTTATACAATGGAATAATCACCTCCTTGTCCCTGCTGGAAAAATTCCTGTATATCATTGACAATACTCCATGAGCTACTCTTGCAGCCCGTCTGCACTGCTCAGAGAACTTCATATCTGCCTACACAATCACCCCCAAGTCCCTTTCATTCTCTACCACTGTCAGTGTAGTACCACAGAGTTGATACGTTGCCCTGGGGTTGCTGTTTCCCATGTGTAGTACTTTACATTTGTCAATGTTAAACTTCATTTGCCACCTCTCAGCCCATCTGCTCAACCTTTCCAGATCCTGTTGCAGCAGTGTAGTGTCAGTAGTGTCCTTGACAACCCTGCCAACCTTTGTATCATCTGCAAACTTGGACATTAAGCTTGATATACCATCATCAATATCATTTATAAATACAGAAAACAATAATGGACCCAACACTGAGCCCTGAGGGACTCCACTAATAACATTAGTCCATGATGAGCAGTATCCATTGATTACCACTCTCTGTCTTCTCCCACTCAACCACCCCTTTATCCATAGCAGCAATTTGCCTCCAATGTCACACTGCTCCAATTTGTGTAGCAGTCTTCCATGTGCAACAGTATCAAAAGCCTTTCTAAGATCCAAGTATATAATATCAAAGTTATTCCCTGCATCCAGTTCTTTTGTGACTGCATCATAGTATCCAATCAAGTTGGTCAGGCAAGACTTCCCCTTAACAAAACCATGCTGTGTCTGAGCTATAACTGAAGTCTTGTCTAAATGATCCTGCAGTGCTTCTTTAACCAGTGCCTCCATTAATTTTCCTGGAACAGAAGTTAAGCTCACAGGTCTATAGTTACTTGTGTCAGCCTTTGATCCTCCTTTGTGAATTGGGGTCACATTTGCACATTTCCAGTCTATGGGTACCTCCCCTGAGTCCAAGGAAGCTCTCATAATTATGGCTAAGGGTTTGCTTACTTCCTTTGCTGCTTCCTTTAATATAACTGGATAGATCCCATCCACCCCGGGTGCCTTTCTTGTGTTTATCTTCAACAGTTTCTCCTCCACTTTACTCCCAGTTATTTCAAGATTCTCTAGCTTACTGCTAGAGTTGAATACACCTCTGGCATTCCTCTTGCTGAATAACTCCTCATGTGTGAATGTCGATGCAAAATATTCATTTAGTTTGTTAGCTACCTGAGCAGGATCATCAACAGTTGACCCATCAATATCAAGTGGACCAATCTGATTCATCCCCTTCCTTCTGGAGTTTACATAAGTAAAGAACTCTTTGCTGTTTTTCTTTGCATCCCTTGCCAAGGATTTCTCGTAATCCGCCTTCGCCTGCCTAACCTCCTTTGTAACTTGGTTGCATATCAACTTGTATCTATCATAGGCTTCTGTGTCATGTGTTAATTTGTAAGTATCCCATGCATTTTTCTTCTCTGCCATATGCCTCATTAGTTCATCTGACATCCATTTTGGCCTAAACCTTGAACAATATTTCTTAGTTGGTATGTAAAGCCTAGTAGCTTCCAAGATATGTTCTTTGAATGCTTCCCATTTTGAATTTGCTGTTGGTAACATCATCAGTTGGTCTCACTGTATAGAATTTAAATACTGTCTCAGTCCATCGTAGTCGCCTTTACGGAAGCAATAACCCTTCCCTTTACCCCTAATGGTAGTTACCTCTTTCAGTAAATCCCACTTCAGCACACTGTGATCACTGCCACCTAGTGGTTCATTTTTCTGCAGATTCTTAATGCATGAAGAATCACTGCTGATAATCAAATCAAGAGTATTACTCCCTCTAGTTGCTTCCTGAACATGCTGATGTAGAAAACAATCATCCAATAAATCCACAAAAGCCCTGCTAGTGTGTGAGTAACCAGCCCCCAAATTCCAGTCAATATCTGGGAAATTAAAATCTCCCATTATAAGACTCTCTGATTTACTGGCCCACTCTATTTCCCTGTACAGTTCCTTATTATACTCATCAGAGTCATAAGGCCTATAGCACACTCCTACTCTCAATTTTGATCTCCCAATGCTTATGTCACACCAAACTGACTCAACACTGCACTGTCCAGCGATGTCGACTGGCTTCACTTCCTTGGTTTTTATGTGTTTCTTAACTAATAGCATAACCCCCCCCCCCTTCCTATCCTGTCTATCCTTTCTGTAGACGTTGTACTCCCCAAATTGCAGTTCTGCATCCCTTATATCTGTGTGACACCACGTCTCTGATATCCCAACAATATCTGCCTTTGATGTTTTGAGCAATACCTCAAATTCATCAAATTTATTTACTAAACTCCTAGCATTGGTGTACACGCAAGTATACCTGCACCTGTTTCTATTCTTAGCTACCCTAACACAACCCATGTGTTTATTTGTACCGCAATGGCTCCCAGCAGTCTCTGAAATACCATGCATCTTGTTTTTCAGGCTTCTACTCATTCTAATAGAAGCAGTGCAAGAATCTCTTTCACCTCTGCCAGTGGCTACTGTCAATCTATTGGTCTTTGTCTCCCCCCAAGCTAGCAGTTTTCCGACCCACCTAACACTGCCTCGATAGCATCAGCAGATATTCTTGCACCCTTTCTATTTAAGTGTATCCCATCCCTGTAGAAGCAATCTCTCCTGTTAACAAGTACAGTCCAGGCTGAAAAAAATTCTACCCCTTGAGCCTTGCACAATCTTTCCAGGGCCGAATTGATCGAAAAGGCTCTCATCATATACTCCCTCCTATCGTGTCTGGGCAGAATTGCAGACACTTTCAAATTCAACCCTAATTCTCGGCTTTTGTTCAACAGTGACCTGTACTTGTTAAGTAATTCTGCCGGTCTCCTACTCTTAATATTATTAGTGCCAACGTGTACAACTATATCACCTTTTGTGCCCTTAAAAGATGATATTCGCTCTACAACGTCATCAACCTTTGCCCCTGGCAGACATACCCTGGTCCTGTTCCACCTATCTTTTTTACAAAGCATGTTCCCCGTTTCCCTGACAATTGAGTCACCAACAACTACTAGTTCCTTCGGGACCAGCGCATTCTGCCTTGGGGGTTGTCTCTATGTCACGTGATGTCCAAGTGCAAGCTCTGGCGTTGATGTGGGCAGCTGAGAGCTTGATGGTCCCCTCAGTTTAGTTCCTTCGAGGGCATCCACCCTGTCCTTCAAGCTCTCATATAGGCCCACAAGAACGCCGAGTTGTTGCCTGATATCGATACACTCCTTGCATCGCGCACACACAAAGACATCCCCCTTGGCAGTATCATGTCCCGTACCCGATTGCTCTGCAAACATCAAGCAAACAGTGCATTTTATAAGGCTGTGAGTCAGAGGACAACTGCCCCCCTCAGTTCTGCTCTGAGCCACAGCGCTTCCATTAGCTTGAGCCTTTTGCTTTGCTGCTCTGGTCTGAGTCATGATTCTATTAATTTATTAATTAATTATAATTAATTATGTTATGTTATTAATTATGTTAAATATAATTAATTATATTACGTTTGTAATCTAAGTCGTTATATGTATTTATTTAAACGTACAATTTATTTAAACGTACAATTTAACTGCTAACGAAGTTCAACTAACGCTATCTAGTACGGCATACAACTATCATATCACAATGGCGGGAAAATTACGAACGCTAGCGGGGTTGAAACACGTGGAAACCTTTACCGATACTTTTATGCAATTACAAGGCCGAGTAAAGAATAAATACACCAAGTTAATCAAAAAATCACAAAATAATGTTATACTACTAAATTTAAATCAAAAGTTTTAGAAAAACAATTTCAAATCAATAAATAAGAAAAATCCACTTAGCGGCTTGGAACACGACCGTCTCTAGTAGCCTCGTCAGCAGACTGCAAATTTCAATTAATTAAAACTGGTTCAGATAATAAATAATTAAAATCAGTAATTATAATTTTTGATTAGCGATTTTAATTATTTATTATCGGAACCAGTTTTAATTAATTATTATGACACAATGTCTTCTCGCACTCATGGTCTTGCTGCAGTGGTTTGATGTGTTTCGGGGTCAGGGGCTTTTGATTCCGTTGCGCGTCGTCGGATTTGGTCGTATCTCTATGAGTGATACGACCAAATCATTAATTCTTTAATTCATTTTTTCACTTTTTTCATCTTATTGTATTCGTCACATATGAGAAAGAATTCACTGGAAGCATTCCACGAAAAATTGAGTTTATCTCTTACTTTTTAATATATTAAAAAATTGTGAAAGTTATTGAGCCCTGTAGCTCTGAATTTTTTACTATATTTTTTTTTTTAAATAACTTTATTTTGTTAAATAACTTTGTTCAGTAAATACTGTTAAGTCAGATAGTTGTATGACAACAAAGTTTAAATCAGTTCTCTGTATCGCATTTTTTTTTTTTTTCTTCTCTCACCTTGTGACAGGTATTGGTACTGAGTGTATGAGGTGGTTGGTTGTGTCTGGTTACTATTATTATTATTATTAATAATACTACTACTACTACTACTGGCTCCTCCGTAGCCAGGTGGGAAGGAGCAGCAGTGTGTAGCACACGACCGGAGTTAGAGCCCGTCACCACCAAATACGGAGGATGCGGAAAGGTCAGGGAATGACCTCCGCATATCCCGGAGCAATATGGCCTTAGTTGCTAATGCTCCTAAAAACCAAATAACAACAACTACTACTACTGTTAATTGAGGAACTTTATAACTATCCTACAGGTGTTTAGGCTTGCAGCTTTCTGGGGTTCCATGTAGGTTTTTCCTTAGAGGCCTCTTGCTGCTAGGTTCTTCTGACGAGTGGTACGAAAGTAATGCCTCCTATTTTTTTCTCTCAAAAAATTTAATTCCTACAACTATGCCTTTAACATCAATTTATCCTCAATCATTAATAAACACACTGTTATTTTCCACAAAGTCACCATAGTTTTTTATGCATATCTGCTGTCTCTGAGTCATATGCTCTATTCCAATTCTGTGAAAGTCCCTACTCTTGCTCTGGAGGACTTCGCAAATACTGTGCTTGAGCTAGTCATCATCTGCAAAATGGGTTCCACAGAGTGCATCCTTCTGCAGTTCAAAGAGGTGATAGTCAGAAGGAGCAAGATCTGGGCCATGAGAGGGGTGGGGAAAACAGTGCACCCCAGTTTTGCAATGGTCTGCATTGTGCACAGACTGGTATGGGGTCATTGCATTTTGTCATGGAGAAGAAGAAACTCATTAAGGTTTTTGTCCAGTCGAACTCTACGGATGTGCGCTTTCAACTTTTTCAATGTTGATTGAACTGAGTAGATTGTGGTACCACACTCCAAGAAATCCACAAGCAAGACCCCATCTTTGTCCCAAAACACTGCCGCCATGACTTTACAGACAGAAGGCTGTCTTTTGAACTTCTTGCATGGTGAATTTTGACTGACCCTTAATTTCAGGGTCATAATGATGGATCCAGGTTTCATCACCTATGCACGAAAGAAAAACCTCTCCTTCACTCTTGTAGCACTGGAGTAGTTCCTTACAGATGACTTTCTGGCTTTCTTTGTGCTCATGTGTCAGCATTCTGGGCATAAACCTTATTGTAGCCTAGTTCTTTTATGATGATCATCACAGCAGGTTTCCCTATACCCACTGCATCACATAATTCACGTGTTGTGATGCTGCAGTCCTCTTTGATCAGCGCATCGATCCGGCTCTTGTTGTCTGTTGTCACTGATGTTACTGGCTGGCCGTTTTGGGGCTTTTCAACAATATCATTTTCCCCATTCTTAAAGTGTCTTACCTAATGTCTAACTGTATTTGCATCTACAGTATAGTCACCATAAGCATTTTTCAGATGCGTATGGCCATATTTTGATAGGCATCACTTCTTCCTTGGTAAGAAATTCAATCACCACTCTTTGCTTGATACATATATCTGTAATATCTACTGTTTTGAACTATCCATGAGCTGCACTCATGAGACTGATCACAGCACCACTCAGTATGGCAAAAATGAACTACGGTGCCACATTTGAAAACAAAAAATTAGGAGGCATTACTTTCTTACCCCTCCTCTTATATAGGTTCTTTGGCACCATGCTGATAGTTAACAAGGTGATCAGGATGGTCATTACTTTTTCCATAGCCACATTACTTTTACTTCCTGTCTTAGGTCTGTTTGCTTCTTGATCTTTTTCTCGTAGGTTTTCTGGAGATTGCTGGTGTTGGGCATTGCTATGTCAATCAGGTAGGTAGTCATTTCCTTCTTGTCGATGATGGTTATGTCAAGCCTGTTGTGTGGGATTGTCTGGTCTGAGATTATAGTGCAGTCCCAGTAAAGTTTGGGTGTAGGGATCGCTAGTATGGCTTTGGGTTCAAAGTTTTAATACAATACACTTTCTTTGCTGGTATTTTGTGCTAGCTTCTGGTATATTATCCTGTTGACCTGGTCATGTCTATATTGTATTCAGTCTGGTGATCAGCCTGTATCCTGCAGTGTGGTGTCGGATTTGTTTCTGGGTACAGGTAATATAGTTGACATATGGCATCTGTCAATCTGAAGTCTTTGGCAAAGCATTTTCCATAGTTCCTGGTGTTCATTACCTTTTTTCACTTTTTTCATCTTATTTTATTCATCACATATGAGAGAGAATTCACTGGAAGCATTCCACGAAAAAACTGGTCTTATATGGAGAGCTATGTAAATTACTTTTATTAAGAGCGCCTTCTTTGCCCGTCTCTCTGTATGAGTAGTTGACACACGACACAACACATAACTCTGTTAAGGTTGTGTGTTGTGTGCTATTTGTATGTTTATGGCTTGGTAGATTGGTGCTTTGTTTTCCAGAAAGTAATTTCTCAGGTTCTTAATTGCCTTCTGTTGTTCTTCATGGTCTTTCATACCTCTCTGACCCCCCTTTCCAGGCTATGATAAATCTATCGATGGTTAACTTCAGGTGATATTGGCAACTCTTGGTCATCATTTATCATCATCATCATCATCAGCCATTTTCAATCCACTGCAGGAAGAAGGTCTCTCCAGCAACTTTCCAGTTCTTTCTATTTTGTGCAAGGGCCATCCATTTACTACCCACAAACTCGTGAATTTCATCTGTCCATCTCCGTTGTTGTCTTCCAGATTTTCTTTTAGCTCCTCTTGGGTACCATTCTGCTATCTCCTTAGTCCATCAATCATCATGTCTTCGAGCTATGTGTCCTGTCCAAAACCATGTCTTTAGTTTTGATAAGAATGTCCTTTATTTGTGTTTGCTGCCTAATCCATGTATTTCTCTTCATATCCAACAGTCTGATCCTAATATAATTTGTTCCATTCTTCGCTGTGTAGTTTTCAGCTTCTCTTCCATTCTTTTGGTAAGTCCCCAAGTTTCGCTTCCATAAGTCATGGTGGAGAGTAACATTGGTTCATTATTTTACATTTCAGACAAAGTGGGATATTGCTCCTCAGTATGTGACTATATTTCCTGAATGCTATCCATTTGAAATTTATTCTTCTTTTGACTTCCAGCCATTTATCTTTATTACAGCCAATGACTTGTCCCAGATAAGTATATGAATCCACTTTTTCAATTACTGCTCCTTCAATGATTATATCCCTTTCTGTGGCATACTTGTTCATGATTACTTTTGTTTTAGCCATATTCATCTTTAGTCTGAAATCCTTACTAACTCTTCATAACTGATTAAGATTTTCCTTATATTTTTGGGATTGTGGCTTACGATCACAATATCATCTGAAAATCGTAAATGGTTTAGGTACTCTCCATTCACATTGAATCCTTTCTATGACCAGTCCAATATTCTGAAAGGTTCTTCATGAGCAGCAGGAAACAACTTTGGAGATATTGTGTCCCCTTGTCAAACTCCTTTATCAATTTTAAATTTGCTAATGTCTTTGTCTAGTCTAATAAAGGAGGTAGCTCTTGTTTGTTATTTGGTTTTTAGGAGCATTAGCAACTAAGGCCATATTGCTCTGGGAATATGCAGTGGTCATTCCCTTGACCTTTCCGCATCCTCTGTATTTGGTGGTGATGGGCCCGAACCCCGGTATAATCAAGAAGTGTGTGCTACGCGCTGCTACTCCTTCCCACCTGGCTACGGAGGTACCAAAGGAGGTAGCATTCCCATATATTTTATTCAAAATCATAATTTATGGAGTATCTGTGCCTTGTCTTTCCAGTGCCCGAAACATTGCCTTATGCTGTATGGAGTCAAATGCCTTTTCATAATCCACAAATGCCAGGCATAATGGTGTTTTATATTCATTTGCTTTCTTCACATAATATCTCTTAGCTGAGATATTATGTGAAGGTGATCCATAGTTGAGAATCCTGTCATAAAGCCAACTTGCTGTTTTGGTTGATTTTTGTCAAGTATTCTTTCTAATCTGTTAGTGACCCTTGTGAACAACTTGTAGATCTGGGATAACAAGCTAATTGGTTTGTAATTTCCAATTTCTGATTTATCTTCTTTCTTATGCAGCAAAATTATGATTGCATTATTCTCCTTAGGCATCATTCCTTTCCTAATGTATTTTGTGAACAGTCTTGCCAGTTTCTGTGTAATGTCTCTTCCTCCCAGTTTTAGCAACTTTCTTCACTCAGAGGTTTTTGATTCTTCATTTTCTTCATTGCATGATCTACCTCATCAGGAAGGATATCATGTATGTTGTATGTGTTGCTAATTTGTGATCCATCGTTCTCACTGCTTGCCTCATTCTCTCCCTCTTTATATAATTCTTTATAGTAGTCTTCTGCTATTTATATGTACACCATCACTATTCTTCAGTTTCAGCATCATTTGTCTTTCTTTATTACTGCTGATGACTGCTGATTTAAGTCCTTTGTTTTCCCTTAATGCTTGTTCTACTTTTCTTGTGTTAAATCTTCTTTTGTCTTCTCAGAGTCTGTTTTTAATGGCTGAGTCTATTTTTAAAATAAGAAATAATGAGTCAAAAAAAAAAAGAAAAGTAATGAAAAGTGGTGGTGCTACTAAACATAAATGGTTTACATTAGAAAAAAAAAACTTGATATTATCAAGTGCCATGAAGATGGTGCATTGTATGCTAAAATCGTGTGGGAAAATGGAATGATTGAAGCATCAGTGCAAATGATTATTTGAAAAAAGGATCTGTATAATGAGCTGCAAATTTCTACTGCATCTTACATGACAGAACTGATTAATAAGAAAAGAAGTTCTCTATGATTAATATGGAACGTCTTTTATTAATGTGGATAGAGATTGTAATCAAAAGAGAATTCTTTTGAGTTAAAACATCATTCAAGTATAATCCATGAGCCTTAATAACCCACTGAAGGAAAAAGAAGAAAATGAAGAGGAGGAGACTAAGGAAATATTTACTGCCAGTAGTGGTTGGTTTTTCCGCTTTAAAAACTGTGTTGGGCTTTACAATATTCATATCTCAGGTGCAAGTGCAAACAAAGATACTGCTGCAAGATTTCCCAGTGAATTGAAAGACATCATTGAAGAAGGTAGCTACAAGGACGAAAAAATTTTCAACTTTGACAAAACTGGACTGTTCTGGAAAAAAAAAAAAAAAAAAAAAAAAAAAAAAATGCCCTCACAAACTTTTTTTTTAGCTAAAATTAGAAGACCCAATCTGGATATGAAGCATCAAAAGATCGGTTAACACTTTTGTTGCGGTTGGAAACTCATCTGGGAATTTTAAATTGAATTCTCTACTCATGTTTAGAGTAGAAAACCCAAGAGCTCTAAAGGGTTGCATAAAAAGATATTTCTTCAAATAGGCCTATGAGGTAGGAAAAGTTCATGTTCTTAATGATTACACTCAACACCAACCATGTGATTCGATAAAATATTTTTACTGAAATTATATATACAATGAATAATAAAAACTGATCTATTTACATTAAAAGCAATAAAATAGTTGAAATAGTTAAAATATTTACAATAACTAAAATAATACGATTAAAATCCTTAAAATACTGGTAACCGTAGTTTTTGCAAACAACAGCCTCCTTTCTCAACAGTATACTTCTTTTGTACAGCACATCCTTAAGTAGTAGGTTCACGGCACTCACACACGTGGTTCCACAGGAACATGATCGGTATTCCCCACTTGCGCACTGGAACCAGAAATGGCTTGGGAGCATGCTATATGGAACCGATCGTCCCGTCCGAGGACAACAGCCTCAAGAAGGGGATGCAAATGCACACCCCTATCTCTATTAATAATGTTGTTAGATGAACTAATTCGCAAGCTCTCGAGCCACTTGTGGTCCCAGAACCCATGTGCACGTTCCACAATGACCGCATCTTCTGGTGAGATATGATGTTGCTTCTCCCAAAGGCACCTCTGTAGCTAGGTGGGCAGGAGCAGCAGTGCATAGCACACACTTCTTAATTAGACCGGGTTCAAGCCCATGACTACCGAATACGGAGGATGCGGAAAGGTCAGAGAATGACTAACACATATCCCCGGAGCAATATGGCCTTAGTTGCTAATGCTCCTAAAAACCAAAAAACAAACAAGCTTCTCCCAAAAATGCTCCACCACAGCAGACTTCCCATAATTCACGGTCTTTATAGCACATGAATGCTATAAAGACATCAGGAAAGAAAAGAATGATCATATCCAGCTTAGGACCCTGGGTGTACCAAGCCCATACTCACCAGATGTGAGCCCCTGGGGTTGTTACCATTCATACTAATTCTGCAGTAATCTTCATAACTTAAATCTGAATAAGGAGCTAAATTTTCTTATTCGTCAAGAAAAATCATCTTGCTTATGAAATCTGCTGTCAATTGATTGATTTCCCATTTCTACAAATATTTGCCTGACTGACTGACTTTGTGCCAACAGGATATTTAAAATGGTAGTAACGGGGAATTTTTTAGGTTAAAAAATTTAAACGTTTTTTAAAATAATACATTTCTGCTTTATCTCTTGATTCATTCTGTTGTAAAGGTACTTTTTTAAAAACTATATGAAATGTTAATATAATTTTTATTGGTTTATATATAATTAGGTTTTGCTTTCAACAGGTAAGATCTGAGGTTGTAGAAGCTTTAGGACAAATGACTCCCTTATTAAGTAAAGAAAAACTAGAGGAGCAACTGCCAAAAGTAATTGTGGGAATTTTACTTCTTTATAAACGACAACAAGAGTCATATCACACTACCCAGGTATGTTAACATTATTTCATTATAATTTATGCTTCATAGATATTCTTTTGTCCATAATAATAACACCAGCAGTGTCTTTTTATTGAGCATAAATGGATTTCACCCAGTGATAGGGCAGAAGAGTCTCACTGGGGTTATAGAGATTTTAAAAAAAAAAAAAAAAAAAAAAATATATATATATATATATATATTGAATCCGCTATATGAAGGATAAGTATACAGCACAGAAATATCAGGTAAGAAACAAAAAATTTAGTATTACAGTGGTGAAACATTTTTATATTCTCAGTGTATAACACACGCACACACACAGAGTTGGCTGGCTTTTCATTAGCAACACCTGCCTGATACCTGATGGAGCCACCTTTTACATATAAAGTGGACCATATACATCTTGACATGGATTCCACATAGTGTTGCAGGATGTCTTGTTGTAGTGCTACCCATGCATTGCGCAATGATGCCCACAAACATGCTCAGTTGGGTTATGATCAGGTGAGTTGGGCTGCCATGGGAGGATAGAGAATTCATTGTAATGTTCTGAAACCAGTTAACAACTGTCCAGACCTTGTTGATAGATGCTAGAGGTTTCTGTAAATGGTCAGAGACAACAAAGGTAAGCTGTCCCACCGAGCCATTGATTAATAGTGGTCAGAGGACCTAGGACATGTCACCAAAATAGTCCCCAAACCTTAACACTGATGCCTCTAGCCTGCTGAACACCAGCAGTACATCCAGTGCATTCATGTTGCTTGTCCAAATGCAGGTACACCCATCAACATGATAGAGTTGAAAATAGGATTCATCAGACCAGGCAACAGATTTCCATAAGTCAATGGCCAATGTTAGTGTGCTGATGTGTCCATGCAAGGCACATTTTGTTATCTCACACTGAGCATGGGTTCCATGAAGACTGTCGATTGCCATAGCCTATACAAGCTAATGTCCAGTGCAAAATTAATATCCATGTGGATATTAATCTAGCTATTCCTGCATTGTACTATTTGATTAGCTTGGCCTCTGTGATACGTCACTGCTGTATTACAAGATGAAACATATACAGCATTCACCATGGGTGTTGATCACACATGGCTGTTCCACCTGTGGAGAGAGAGAGAAGGTGCTGTGGTCGCGGAGGTGAACAGACGCATCAGCATGAAGCTGGGCTTGATGTAAACACGGCGGACAGTGACCGATGGTGGCTGTGAAGATTTCTTGGATTTTCCTGCTTCAAAAACCATGGATCTTGGATTCTTCAGGTTGTGTACAGATAAAAACAACTAGTATTATTCAGGTAAGCTTGTTAGTTATAGTTATTTTTAGCTATTGCTGGTTTTTTGAATGCATTTACGCACAGTAAAGTTGTTACCGCTGTAACGATTCTACTGTTGCAGATTGTGATATTGCAATGCCTCAAAATTCCAAAAATTGGGATAAATTTATTAATCAAAATAGTTGGATAAATATGATTTGTGAGGGGAAATGTGAATTACTCCCCTGGATATAAGGAACATTATAATAATAGCAAAATGACTGGCAAAGACCAAAACTCAAAGGGAGAAAACTGAAAAATTAAAAAATATCGATCGCGATCCTGACTTGAAAGACCTACCTGATTTCTTATAGAAAGAACCCAAAACAATGAAGAAACTACAGATGACAACTTAGAAGCTTGTCATTTTAGTGTAAAAAGGGCTAGAAAAGGCAAAAACCAGATAGAAAATTCAGATCAAAATGAGAATGATAATTTAAAGCCAGGGGTAACAACAACAACAGAAGAGAGGAAATTTCAGCTTATAAATCAAATAGAGGATCCTATATCTAACAAGATTGCAGATAGTGTACTGCTGGTTAGTTTTGGAACCTGGAGTGATTGAACTTAATATGGAAAACAATGTATTGAAAGCAAAATTAGAAACAGTGACTAAAGAGAAGAATAATTATAAAGAAATAAATACTTTTACACACTCAAGTAACAAGGGCCAGCAAAGCAGACTCATCACAAACTATACAAACCATCAATAAGACTAAGGAAATATCAAAGGCAAAAGAAACAAACATAATCGTTATAAAGGCTAAGTCTGACTCTAGATACAAATCCAGCAAGGCAGTCAGGGATTCTGTCATGACAAAATTAAAAACTCATTTGAAAAAAAATAAAAGTGAATAAGATGAGAAAAATAAAAGATAATGGAGTTTTAATTGAAGTAACAAATAAAGAGGATGTTAAAAAGATTGAAACCAACCCAGAGGTAGTAAAATTGGGACAGCAAACAGAAAAGCCAAGGGGTAGGAACCCCAACATCATTATATTTGACAACCCTGCGACAACTCTGGGAAGAGAAATTATGTACAAAAATTTTATTAATATAATGGAACTGGAAGCGTTTGCCAAAGAATTTCTTCTTAAAAGAGGGACAAAAAAAAATGGGCAATTCAAGTGTCATCCAGAATTTGGAAAAACCTATTAGAACAACAAAGAGTCTAGACCTTTATGGAAAGAATTCCCTGAATTTATGGTTGCCTGGACCAGCCATAAATTCAGGGAATTCTTTCTCATACAGAAGTGCTTTTAACTGTCATAAATATGGTCATACTGTCAGAGACTGCAGTCAGAAATCTCCTGTCTGTGAGTCTCTGTAGCCTACGCTTCTTGATTAGACCAGGGTTCGAGCCCGTGACCACCAAATACGGAGGATGCGGAAAGGTCAGGGAGTGACCACCGCATATCCCCAGAGCAATATGGCCTTAGTTGCTAATGCTCCTAAAAACCAAATAACAACAACTCCTGTCTGTGGCCACTGTGCAGTCACTGGACATGATTACAAAAACTGCCAAAATAAAAATCAGCAGCCAAAATGTGCTAGCTGCAAGGCAGCATGGCAGATTGGCTATGCACACCAGGGATGACAAATGCCCCTGTTACAAAAAGATGGTAAAACTCATACAATCTAGGACTATTTATGGGCCAGATTTAAAACATAAATGTGACTAGGGCTCTAAATCACGTCCAATTGAATGTTCAAAGAGCAAGAGATGTTGTAGATCATAGTAAACTCAAATTATAAGAAAATTACATAGATATCTTGGTACTCCAAGAAGCTCCCCCACACGCACACGTGTAGGGTTAAAGGGTACCCAAAAGGCTACAAAATAATAGAATATACCTCAGGTGTCCCTTCTACAGCAATAGTAGTTAAAAATACTGACCTTAGTCACAAAGGTGGGTCACCTCTGCTCCCCAGTGGTAGTGTATGGCCATATCCTGAGTGCTGTAGGACAATTTTACATTATTTCAATATATTCCAGACCAGGTGAAGATATAAATCTAATTGTTGAATAGGTGGTAACTATTGAATAGATAGCAAGTATGTGACAAGCAGTCATAGATTTTCTACCTACTGCAAATATCATTGTGTGTGCTGGTGTCAACTGCCGGTCAGCCTTATGGCATAGCTGTATGGCACACACAACAGCCAGATACTTCCAGACTATATAGCTTCCTCACCCTTTCAAGTGCTAAACCAACCAAATAACGTCCCAGCTTTTAGAAGTACCATGTGGGAGAGTGACATTAACCAACGTTAATGTCACTCTTGCCACAAATTCAATTGCTTATAAAATTAGAGACTGGTGTGTCCAGCCAGTGTGGGCCACATCAGATCATAGAGCCATCAGTTTCAAACTAAACAGACAGTCAATTACAAACAACCCAACACTCCTTGTTGGATATCAAAAAGAATAACCTTAAAAAGGCAAACTGGCAGATTTTTGCAGACCAGCTGAAAAACAGGAAATCAGGTTAGAGGGATTTAAATCAGGAAAATGTGGTGTCTAGATCAGGCAACTGTAGTCTGGATGAGCAAACACAGACTACGACAAACATTTTCACAAAAACAGCAAACCTGTCTATCCCACAGAAAAAAACAGGGAAACAGGCAATCCCCATAATGTTCAGGATAAGGGTGCACCAGACAAAGAGAAATTTTCAAAGAGATAGTACATCTTGGTCACAAAATTAGGTGGATTCACTGAGAGATTGTTATAGAACTCTGGGAAAATAAGTATACAGCCCTCATAAGAGACAAGAAAAAGGAATGCTGGAGGCACTTGGTGGAAACTCTGGAAACAATAACCCTTGAGAAGTTGTCTATAGAATAGTGATCAGCAAGCTGCCAAGAGGAGATGTCTTAGAAACTACTTTCAAACCAGATGGAATTCCAACCATGTTGGGTGGATTCTGCAAATAACATCTTGGACAGTATTATTCAGACTGAAACTGGGGATCCTTCCCCCACCCAGTTAGACATTATAAAAGAAAACACTGAATATTACAATGCCAAATTGAACCTCTGTTTACTATACAAGACTTAGAAATAGCACTAAACCAAAAACAACAAATGCTCAGGTTTTGACTTAGAGGTTGAGATTATCAAAAAATTAGGGAAATAGCACCAGACAAATTAATAGCATTATATAATAACTGTATGACAGAAGATATATTCCCAAAAATATAGAAAAAAGCTGTGTTAAGATTAATTCTTAAAAACCCTGAGAAACCCTCTGCTGATCCCAAGTCATTTAGACCAATAGCCCTACTTCCTGTACTAGGGAAAATATACAAAGACTAATACATAGTAGATTAGTTCAATACTACACAGAAGTAGGTTTACATTCCAACAATCAGTATGGTTTTAAGCAGGGCAACTCTATAGAGAATGCCATGCTTTGACTCACTCTGGTGGCCTAATGCCAGGCAAATGCCAGAGTCTCCTAAGTAACAAGGTTCCAGGAATCGACACACCCTGTGAATAAAGGCTGCCTGCAGGGTTCAATTTTTGGTCCTTTGTTCTTGGATGAATTTCTGGTCTTGGATCTTGGCACTTTGGAAAGCCTGGCCTTTGCAGATGACATGATTTTCCTTGTAAAAGATAACATGAGTGATTGTAGAGAAAAGATCAAATTTCACCCTCTTTCAGCTTCAGGAGTACGCACAAATGCACATGTTCAAAATATCGCCTGAAAAACACCAAACAAATACTTCTAAAAGGCAATTTGGGTATAGGATGACATCCACAAATCAAAATTAACGCAACTACAATAAAAACGGTACTACTACTATAAAAATTGACATACTTGGAGAAGAAAGTGAGAAATTATGCAGGTATGATTGCCAGAAGCAGACTGGGGACACAAAAGAAAAACCCAGGCAAAATTTAATTTCAAATTCTGAGGTGTTGGAATGAATTTTCAAAAAACAATGTGTTATTGGGCTCACATTACAATATTTTCACAATTCGATGGTGTATCTGGAACTGATGAATCGCATAAAGAGGAGGCCCATTACTTACATCAATTCGGTAGCATTAATAAATACTAGAAACATTTCAGGACCAAGCACTGAACTTCATAGGATGTTACACATAACAATAATACACAAAAGGCAGAATCTGTTTGCTCTCAATGCTACATTTCTCGAGTATCTACAATTTCATGTGGGACTGCAAAGGCTTCACTGAATCAAAGTACACAATTTCAGAATTATCTTTTGCATCCAGTTCTTTAGCATTAGCATTAGTAGAGGCATATGTTGCGAGAAAGCAAGCTTATGCAGCATCAGCCAAAAAAAAAAAAAAAAACACGCTCACATTTCACCCCTCCATTCATTCCAAGTACCTGTCCAGCTCAGCCTTAAATTTATTTAGGCTATCAACTTCCACAACAAAGGATGGACGTCTGTTCCATCAACCAACCACCTGCTGGGTAAAGGCAAACTTCCTCACATCTATCCTACATCTGACTTTTCCCAATTTGAATTTATGCCCTTCTCAAATGATTATACTGAGAATCCTGCCTCGGGCTTGGATCAAATTACTGCAAAAACTTTGGGAGATGCATTATGGCCACAGAAGCCAATGTGCCAACAACTACCAAAAAAAAAAAAAATTATACTGAGCAAGAGGAAGAATTTCATCGGCATTGAGCATGCTCAAACCATTCAAGGCTTTATTAGCATTAGCATTAGCAGAGGCATATGATGCAAGAAAGCAAGCTTATTCAGCATCAGCCAAAAAAAACAAAAAAAAAAAAAAAAAAAAAAACCCACTCCCATTTCACCCCTCCGTTCGTTCGAAATACCTGTCCAGTTGAGCTTTAAATTTGTTTAGGCTATCAACTTCAACAACCAGTGATGGAAGTCGGTTCCACCAACCAACCACCCGCTGGCCAAAGGCAAATTTCCGCACATCTATCCGACATCCGTCCTTCCTCAATTTGAATTTATGCCCTCTGAGGTGATTATTCTGAGAAAGATGAAGAATCCCATTGGCATTGAGCATGCTCAAACCATTCAAAGCCTTATACACCTCTATCAGATCACCTCGCCGGTGCCTAGTCTCCAGACTCTGTAATTTGCAAAACTTAAGCCTTTCTTCGTAAGAGCAACCCTTTGTTCCATTTACTAATCTTGTTGCCCTTCTCTGTACCCGTTCCAGCAGCTCTACATCCTTCTTGAAATGAGGCCTCCAGACCTGTATACAGTACTCAAGATGTGGCCTTACCATTGCCTTATACAATGGAATAATCACCTCCTTATCCCTGCTAGAAAAATTCCTGTATATCATTGACAAGACACCATGAGCTACTCTTGCAGCTCGTCTGCACTGCTCAGAGAACTTCATATCTGCCTGCACAATTACCCCCAGGTCCTTTTCATTCTCCACCACTGTCAGTGTAGTACCGCAGAGTTGATACGTTGCTCTGGGGTTACTGTTTCCCATATGCAGCACTTTACATTTGTCGATGTTAAACCTCATTTGCCACCTCTCAGCCCATCTGTTCAACCTGTCCAGATCCTGTTGCAGCAGCATAGCGTCAGTATTGTCCTTAACGACCCTGCCAACCTTTGTATCATCTGCAAACTTGGACATTAAACTTGATATCCCATCATCAATATCATTCATAAACACCGAAAACAACAACGGACCCAACACTGAACCTTGAGGAACTCCACTAATAACATTAGTCCACGTTGAGCAGTGTCCATTGATTACCACTCTCTGTCTTCTGCCACTCAACCATCCCTTTATCCATAGCAACAATTTTCCACCAGTGCCACACTGCTCCAATTTGTGCAGCAGTCTTCCATGTGCAACAGTATCAAAAGCCTTTCTAAGATCCAAATATATAATATCAAAGTTATTCCCTGCATCCAGTTCTTTTGTGACTACATCATAGTATCCAATCAAATTGGTCAGGCAAGACCTGCCCTTAACAAAACCATGCTGCGTCTGAGCTATAACTGAATTCTTGTCTAGATGATCCTGCAGTGCTTCTTTAACCAGTGCCTCCATTAATTTACCTGGAACAGAAGTTAAACTAACAGGTCTATAATTACTTGTGTCAGCCTTTGAACCTCCTTTGTGAATTGGGGTCACATTTGCACATCTCCAGTCCATAGGTACCTCCCCTGAGTCCAAGGAAGCTCTCATAATTATGGCTAAGGGTTTGCTTACTTCCTTTGCTGCCTCCTTTAATATAACTGGATAGATCCCATCCACCCCAGGTGCCTTTTTTATGTTTATCCCCAACAATCTCTCCTCCACTTTCCTCTCAGTTATTACAAAATCATCCAGCTCACTGCCAATGTTTACTTTACCTACATCATTCTCCTTCCTGAATAACTCCTCATGCGTGAATGTAGATGCAAAATACTCGTTTAGATTGTTAGCCACCTGAGCAGGATCCTCAACTGTTGAACCATCAATATCCAGTGGACCAATCTGATTCATCCCTTTCCTTTTCGAGTTCAAGTATGTAAAGAACTCTTTTCTGTTTTTCTTTGCATCCTTTGCCAAGGATTTTTCATAGTCTGCCTTTGCCTGCCTAATCTCCTTTGTGACTTGGTTACAGACCAACTTATATCTATCATAGGCTTCCATGTCACCCATTAATTTGTATGTATCCCATGCATTTTTCTTCTCTGCCACATGTCTCATTAGTTCATCTGACAACCATTTAGGCCTAAACCTTGAACAATATTTCTTAGTTGGTATGTAAAGCCTGGTAGCCTCCAAGATTAGTTCCTTGAATGCTTCCCATTTTGAGTTTGCTGTTGGTAACATCATCAGTTGGTCCCACTGTATAGAATTTAAATACTGTCTCAGACCATCATAGTCGCCTTTACGAAAACAAAAACCCTTCCCTTTACCTCTGATGGTAGTTACCTCCTTGAGTAAATCCCACTTCAACACACTGTGATCACTGCCACCTAGTGGTTCATTTATCTGCAGGTTCTTAATGCATGAGGAATCACTACTGATAATCAGATCAAGAGTATTGCTCCCTCTCGTTGCCTCACGAACATGCTGATGTAGAAAACAATCATCCAATAAATCCACAAAAGCCTTGCTAGTGTGCGAGTGACCAACCCACAAATTCCAGTCAATATCTGGGAAATTAAAGTCCCCCATTATAAGACTCTCTGATTTACTGGCCCACTCTATTTCCCTGTACAATATCTTATTATACTCATCAGAGTCATTAGGCCTATAGCACACTCCTACTCTCAATTTTGATTTCCCTATGCTTATGTCACACCAAACTGACTCGACGCTGCCCTGTCCATCGATGTCGACTGGCTTCACTTCCTTGGACTTTATGTGTTTCTTAATTAATAGCATAACCCCTCCTCCCCTCCTGTCCTGTCTATCCTTTCTATACACATTGTATTCCCCAAATTCCAGTTCCGCATTACTTATATCTGTGTGACACCACGTCTCTGATATCCCAACAATATCTGCCTTTGATGTTTTGAGCAATACCTCAAATTCATCAAATTTATTTACCAAACTCCTAGCATTGGTGTACACGCAGGTATACATGCACCTGTTTCTATTCTTAGCTACCCTAACACAACCCATGTGTTTACTTGTACCGCAATGACTCCCAGCAGTCTCTGAAATATCCTGCATCCTGTTTTTCAGACTTCTGCTCATTTCAATAGAGGCAGTGCAAGAATCACTTCCACCTCTGCCACTGGCTACTGTTAATCTATTAGTCCTTGTATCCCCCCCAACTAGCAGTTTTCCGACCCACCTAACACTGCCTCGACAGCATCAGCAAAAATTCTTGCACCCTTTCTATTTAAGTGTATCCCATCCCTGTAGAAGCAATCTCTCCTGTTAACAAGTACAGTCCAGGCTGAAAAAAATTCTACCCCTTGAGCCTTGCACAATCCCTCCAGGGCCGAATTGATCGACAAGGCTCTCATCATATACTCCCTCCTATCGTGTCTGGGCAGAATTGCAGACACTTTCAAGTTCAACCCTAATTCACGGCTTTATACACCTCAATAAGATCACCTTGTAGGTGCCTAGTTTCCAGACACTGTAATTTGAAAAATTTAAGTCTTTCTTCATAAGAGCAATCCTTTGTTCCATTCACTAATCTTATTGCCCTTCTCTGTACTCGTTCCAACAGCTCTACATCCTTCTTAAAATGAGGCCTCCAGACATGTATACAGTACTCAGGGTGCGACCTGACCATTGCCTTATATAAGAGGATAATCACCTCCTTATCCCTGCTAGAAAAATTCCTGTATATCATTAACAAGACTCTATGAGCTACTCTAGCAGACCATCTGCACTGCTCAGAAAACTTCATATCTGCCTGCACAATTACCCCCAGGTCCCTTTTCGTTCTCTACCACTGTCAGTGTAGTACCACAGAGTTGATACATCACTCTGGGTTTGCTGCTACCAATATGTAAAACTTTACATTTGTTAATGTTAAACTTCATTTTCCACCTCTCAACCCATCTGCTCACCCTTTCCAGATCCTGTTGTAGCAGCATAGCATCAGTAGTGTCCTTAACAACCCTGCCATCCTTTGCATTGTCTGCAAACTTGGACATTAAGCTTGATATACCATAATCAATATCATTTATAAATACAGAAAACAACAATAGACCCAATACTGAACCCTGAGGGACTCCACTAATAACATTAGTCTGCGATGAGCAATGTCCATTGATTACCACTCTCTGTCTTTTTCCACTCAACCATCCCTTCATCCATAGCAGCAATTTGCATCCAATGCCACGCTGCTCCAATTTGTGTAGCAGTCTTCCATGTGCAACAGTAGCAAAAGCCTTTCTAAAACCCAAATATATGATATCAAAGTTATTCCCTGCATCCAGTTCCTTTTGGACCACATCAAAGTATTCAATCATATAGGTCAGGCAAGACTTTCCCTTAACAAAACCATGCTGTGTCCGAGCTATAACTGAAGTCTTGTCTAGATGATCCTGCAGTGCTTCTTTAACCAGGGCCTCCATTAATTTTCCTGGAACAGAAGTTAAACTAACAGGTCTATAATTACTTGTGTTGCCCTTTGATCCTCCTTTATGAATTGGGGTCACATTTGCACATCTCCAGTTCATGGGTATCTCTCCCGAATCCAAAGAAGCTCTAATAATTATGGCTAAGGGTTTGCTTACATCCTTTGGTGCCTCCTTTAATATAACTGGATAGACCCGTCCACTCCGGGTGCCTTTTTTATGTTTATCTTCAACAATTTCTCCTCCACTTTCCTCTCAGTTATTACAAAATCATCCAGCTCACTGCCAGAGTTTAACTCACCTCTGGCATTCCCCCTCCCTGAATAACTCCTCATGTGTGAATGTAGATGCAAAATACTCATTGTTTATTAGCCACCTGAGCAGGATTATTAACAGTTGAACCATCGATATCAAGGATGCAAAGAAAAACAACAAAGAACTCTTTGTTGTTTTTTTTTGCATCCTTTCCCAAGGTTTTGACTTTGCCTGCCTAATCTCCTTTGTGACTTGGTTACAAACCAGCTTATATCTATCATAGGCTTCCATGTCACCCATTAATTTATATGTATCCCATGCATTTTTCTTCTCTGCAACATGTCTCATTAGTTCATCTGACATCGATTTAGGCCTAAACCTTGAACAATATTTCTTAGTTGGTATGTAAAGCCTAGTAGCTTCCAAGATAAATTCTTTGAATGCTTCTCATTTTGAATTTGCTCTTGGTAATATCATCAGTTTGTCCCACCGTATAGAATTTAAATACTGTCTCAGGAGGCGCCTCCGTAGCCAGGTGGGAAGGAACAGTAGTGCATAGCACACGCTTCTTGATTACACCGGGGTTCGAGCCCGTGACCACCAAATACGGAGGATGCGGAAAGGCTAGGGATTGACCACCCCCATATCCCCGCCCTAAAAACCAAATAACAACAACAACTGTCTCAGGCCACCGTAGTCACCTTTACGAAAGCAAAAACCCTTCCCTTTACCCGTGATGGTAGTTACCTCTTTGAGTAAATCCCACTTCAGCACACTGTGATCACTGCCAACTAGTGGTTCCTTTATCTGCAGATTCTTAATGCATGAAGAATCACCTCTGATAATCACATCAAGAGTATTACTCCCTCTAATTGCCTCCCAAATATGCTGATGTAGTAAATCCACATAAATCCAAAAAGCCTTGCTAGTGTGTGAGTGAGTGACCAAACCATAAATTCCAGTCAATATCTGGGAAATTAAAATTCCCCATTATAAGACTCTCTGATTTACTGGCCTACTCTATTTCCCTGTACAATTCCTTATTATACTCATCAGAGTCATTAGGCCTATAACACACTCCTACTCTCAATTTTGATCTCCCAATGCTTATGTCACACCAAACTGACTCGACACTGCACTGCTGTGTGACTGCTTTTCCTACTGTTTTTCTCTCTACTTTGTCTTGCTATTTTTGCCTTCAGGAGAATGCTAATACCATATTCATTTCTTGCCCATTGATTGATGTATTTCCTACAGAAAATTATATACTCAGTTTTATATACAATTATTGTACAAAATTGTTCTTTGCTTTGATTATTATTAAGGTAAAATGGTTTCTTGTCTACAATGTTATTATTATTTTTACTTGTCTGTTTATTTTACAAAACCTTAATACATGTGCATGCATTTGAGTTTTCATGTGCTTAATGAATGAATGAAAAAAAAAAAAAAAAGGAAAAGATGAATAGTTTCATGTTTGTATTCTGTGAATGCATGTTTTTTTTTTTTTTTTTTTTTCTTTTCTCAATTCAGCAAAATAAATAAAAGTTGTTTCATTGAAAATAATTGCAATCCATTTGTAAAAGAGCAATTATTTGTGCTTATAGCAGAATTCAGAACAGTCAAAATTTTTACCAGAAATAAAAAAAAACAAAGTTGGACATCTGATAGGTAGGTGCTGCCCAACTATTTTTATCATGATTGGTGCTATTATTGATGCCGGGATAAGTTGTAGGACAGGAGTAGTCATGAGTGGCAGCCATTTATGATGGACATATGTTATTTCTGGGGTAATATGAGATTCAGTGCTATGTCTCCTTGTGGTTATTAATGTTTATCAATGATATTGATGTATGAATTTCAAGTTTAATGTGTCAGTTTGTTATGATACAAAGGTGAGAATGTTGTTAATGAAATTAATCAGTAGTAATAGTAGTAATGACAAATGATGCAAGAAAGCAAGCTTATATTTCATCGGCCAAAAAAAAAAAAAAATAATAAAAAAAATAAATAAATAAACCTACACAGTTCATTCATTGTGCCCTCCAAGAAGTTGTCTAGTTTTTCCTTGAATTTATTCAACCCATTCACTTCCACAGCAACAGATGAAAACCCGTACCAACACTCAGTCACTTGCTGGCTGAAGGCAAATGACTGATGTCACTTGCCTTCCACACATCTATCCTGGAACCATCCTTTCTTAACTTAAATTTATGCCCCCCCCATGTGTGTAGTCTCAGCGAAAGAATACCATTAACATTCAGTTTACTGAATCCATTCAATACTTTAAACACCTCAATCAGATCTCCCCGCAGGTTCTTAGTCTCGAGACACTGGTTTGCAGAACTGAAGCCTTTCTAGGTAAGAGCACTCTTTTGTTCCCTTCATTGGTCTGGTTGTCTTCTCTGCACCCATTCCAGCAGATCTACATCCCTCCTAAAGTTAGGACCTATATACCGTACTCACGATGCGGCCTAGTCATGGCCTCATACAAAGGAATAATCACCTCCTTATCCCTGCTAGCAAAGTTTCTGTATGTCATTGACAAAACCTAGTGAGCTTCCCTGGCAGCATGCTTGCACTGCTCGGAGAATTTCATATCTGACTGCAAAATTATCCACAGGTCTCTTCCATTTTCTACTATTCAGTGTGTAGTACCACACAGTTGATAAGTTATTCTGTCCATATAGAGTACCTTGCATTAGTTGATGTTTAACTTCAACTGCCATTTCTCAGCCCATTGACCCAGTTTCCCTAGGTCTTGTTGCAGTAGGTCACCCTGATGACTGTCTTTAACCACCCTGCCAACCCGGCGCCTCCGTAGCCAGGTGGGAAGGAGCAGCAGTGCGCAGCACACGCTTCTTGATTAGACCGGGGTTCGAGCCCGTCACCACCAAATACGGAGGATGCGGAAAGGTCAAGGAATGACCACCGCATATCCCGGAGCAATATGGCCTTAGTTGCTAATGCTCCTAAAAACCAACCAAAACAAACAAACCTGCCAACCTTTGTATCACTGCAAACTTATACATTAAGCCTGATATACCTTCATCAGTATCATTGATAAATATTGAAAACAACAACGGGCCCAGCACTGAACCCTGCTAACCTCCACTAATAACATTAGTCCACAAAGATAAATGCCTATTGGTAACTACTATCTGTCTTCTTTCACTTAACCATCCCTTCATCCATAGCAATAACTTGCCCTTAATGCCACAATGCTCCAGTTTGTATAGTATATGCTGCTACTTGCTGGGCTGAAAAATGGAAGCTGTTGTTTAACAGAGATAAACACAAGATACTTCATTTGGATACAGTAATCCCAGAATAACACTCAATTTCTGTTAGCACCAAACTCAAAATAAGTGATTAGAAAAAAAAACATAAGAATTATATTTATTCTAACAATCATTTACTTTCAGGCTAAAAGAAAATTTCTGAAAATCAATTATGTAACCACCCTTTTTCAATTTAAATTTGTTTTCTTGTATCCCTGTGCACGCACACACACATCCCTCCATCCAGATTTAGAAAGTAAATATGCCACTTTCAATTATTTTAACCCTTTTAAAACCTTCGAAAATTTTAATTAGAACACCACAACAATACCTAATTTGCTGATGGTGCAATTTACAGAACTCCTGTCTCTCTTTGTAAATTTACCTATTTGTGCACAAAACAATCTCTTTTCTGCATCCTTTACAACAGATCGACACCTTCCTAAAATGGAGTTTTAAAATCTTTCTCTTCTTATTCAAGTTTGGCTTAGCATTTTCTTTATACAATGGAATAATGGGCTTGTTTTTCTGCTGGGAAAGTTCTTCTGTATCATTGATAGAATCCTCATAAGCTGTTTTAGCAGTTTGTCTGCGTGGCAAAGAGAATCTCATATAGGGCTTTTTAATATCACAAAAAATAGCTTCCAATTCATAAAAGAGGATCAAAGGTGACAGGAGTAATTACAGACCTGTTGTTTTGACTTCTGTTCCAGGGGAAAATAATGGAGTCATTGGTTAAAATAAGAAGTACAGCAGAACTATTTAGCATTAGCATTAGTAGACGCATATGATGCAAGAAAGCAAACTTATGCAGCATCAGCCAAAAAAAAAAAAAAAAAACCTTCCACTTCACCCCTCCGTTCGTTCGAAATACCTGTCCAGCTGAGCCTTAAATTTATTTAGGCTATCAACTTCCACAACAAGGGATGGAAGTCTGTTCAACCAACCAACTAACTACCCACTGGCTAAAGGCAAATTTCTGCACATCTATCCTACATCTGTCTCCTCAATTTCAATTTATGCCTTCTCAGGTGATTATTCTGAGCAAGAGGCAGTATCCCATCAGCATTGAGCATGCTCAAACCATTCAAGGCTTTGTACACCTCTATCAGATCACTTCGCTGGTGCCTAGTCTCCAGACACTGTAATTTGCAAAACTTAAGCCTTTCTTTGTAAGAGCAACCCTTCGTTCCGTTCACTAACCTTGTTGCCCTTCTCTGTACTCATTCCAGCAGCTCTACATCCTTCTTGAAATGAGGCCTCCAGACTTGTATACAGTACTCAAGGTGCGGCCTGACCATTGCCTTATACAAGGGAATAATCACCTCCCTATCCCTGCTGAAAAAATTCCTGTATATCATTGATAAGACACCATGAGCTACTCTTGCAGACTGTCTGCACTGCTCAGAGAACTTCATATCTGCCTGCACAATTACCCCCAGGTTCGTTTCATTCTCTACCACTGTCAGTGTAGTACCGCAGAGTTGATACGTTGCTCTGGGGTTGCTGTTTCCCATATGTAGTACTTTACATTTGTCAATGTTAAACTTCATTTGCCAACCTTTCCAGATCCTGTTGCAGCAGCATAGCATCAGTAGCGTCCTTAACAACCCTGCCAACCATTGTATCGTCTGAAAACTTGGACATTAATCTTGATATACCATCATCAATATTATTTATAAATACAGAAAACAACAATGGACCCAACACTGAACCCTGATGGACTCCACTAATAACATTAGTCCACGATGAGCAGTGTCCATTAATTACCACTCTCTGTCTTCTGCCACTCAACCATCCCTTTATCCATAGCAACAATTTTCCACCAGTGCCACACTGCTCCAATTTGTGCAGCAGTCTTCCATGTGCAACAGTATCAAAAGCCTTTCTAAGATCCAAATATATAATATCAAAGTTATTCCCTGCATCCAATTCTTTTGTGACTACATCATAGTATCCAATCAAATTTGTCAGGCAAGACCTTCCCGTAACAAAACCATGCTGTATCTGAGCTATAACTGAATTCTTGTCAAGATGATCCTGCAGTGCTTCTTTAACCAGTGCCTCCATTAATTTGACTGGAACAGAAGTTAAACTCACAGGTCTATAATTACTTCTTTCAGCCTTTGATCCTCCTTTGTGAATTGGGGTTACATTTGCACATCTCCAGTCTGTGGTTATCTTCCCCGAGTCCAAGGAAGCCCTCATAATTATGGCTAATGGATTGCTTACTTCCTTTGCTGCCTCCTTTAATATAACTGGATAAATCCCCTCCACCCCAGGTGCCTTTCTTGTATTTATCTTCAACAATTTCTCCTCCACTTTACTCTCAATTATTACAAGATCATCTAGCTCACTGCCAGTTTACTTCATCTATGGCATTCCCCTTCCTAAATAACTCCTCATGTGTGAATGTCGATGCAAAATATTCATTTAGTTTGTTAGCTACCTGAGCAGGATCATCAGCAGTTGAACTATCGATATCAAGTGGACCAATCTGATTCATCCCCTTCCTTCTAGAGTTTAAATAAGTAAAGAACTCCTTGCTGTTTTTCTTTGCATCCCTTGCCAAAGATTTCTCATAATCTACCTTCGCCTGCCTAAACTCCTTTTTAACTTGGTTACAGATCAACTTATATCTATCATAGGCTTCCATGTCACTCATTAATTTATATGTATCCCATGCATTTTTCTTCTCTGCCATATGTCTCATTAGTTCATCTGACATCCACTTAGGACTAAACCTTGAACAATATTTCTTAGTTGGTGTGTAAAGCCTAGTAGCTTCCAAGATAAGTTCTTTGAATGCTTCCCATTTTGAGTTTGCTGTTGGAAACATCATCAGTTGGTCCCACTGTATAGAATTTAAATACTGTCTCAGACCATCGTAGTCGCCTTTACGAAAGCAATAACCCTTCCCTTTACCCCTGATGGTAGTTACCTTCTTGAGTAAATACCAATTCAGCACACTGTGATCATTGCCACTTAGTGGTTCCTGTATCTGCAAATTCTTAATGCATGAAGAATCACTACTGATAATCAAATCAAGAGTATTGCTCCCTCTAGTTGCCTCCCGAACATGCTGGTGTAGAAAACAATCATCCAATAAATCCACAAAAGCCTTGCTAGTGTGTGAGTGACCAACCCACAAATTCCAGTCAATATCTGGGAAAATAAATTCCCCCATTATAAGACTCTCTGATTTACTGGCCCCACTCTATTTCCCTGTAAATTTTCTTATTATACTCATCAGAGTCATTAGGCCTATAGAACACTCCTACTCTCAATTTTGATCTCCCAATGCTATGTCACACCAAACTGACTCGACACTGCACTGTCCAGCGATGTCGACTGGCTTCACTTCCTTGGATTTTGTGTTTCTTAACTAATAGCATAACCCCTCCTCCTTTCCTATCCTGTCTGTCCTTTCTGTAGATGTTGTACTCCTCAAATTCCAGTTCTGCATTCCTTATATTTGTGTGACACCACGTCTCTGATATCCCAACAATATCCGCCTTTGATGCTTTGAGCAATACCTCAAATTCATCAAATTTATTTACCAAACTCGTAACATTGGTGTACATGCAAGTATACATGCGCCTGTTCTTTTTCTTAGCTGCCCTAACACAACCCATGTGTTTACTTGTACCCCAATGACTCCCAGCAGTCTCTGAAATATCCTGCATCTTATTTTCCAGGCTGCTGCTCATTCCAATAGAAGCAGTGCAAGAATCACTTTCACCTCTGCCAGTGGCTACTGTTAATCTATTAGTCCTTGTATCCCCCCAGTCTAGCAGTTTTCCGACCCACCTAACACTGCCTCGATAGCATCAGCAAACATTCTTGCCCCCTTTCTGTTTAAGTGTATCCCATCCCTGTAGAAGCAGTCTCTCCTGTTAACAAGTACAGACCAGGCTGAAAAAATTCTACACCTTGAGCCTTGCACAATCTTTCCAGGGCCGAATTAATTGACAGGGCTCTCATCATATACTCCCTCCTATCGTGTCTGGGCAGAATTGCAGACATTTTCAAATTCAACCCTAATTCACGCCTTTTTTTTCAACAGTGACCTGTACTTGTTAAGTAATTCCGCCGGTCTCCTACTCTTAATATCATTAGTGCCAACGTGTACAAGTATATCACCTTTTGTGCCCTTAAAAGATGATATCCGATCTACAATGTCATCAAACTTTGCCCTGGCAGACATACCGTGGTCCTGTTTCACCTATCCTTTTTACAAAGCATGTTTCCCATTTCCCTGACAATAGAGTCACCAACAACTACTAGTTCCTTTGGGACCAGCGCATTCTGCCTTGGGGACTGCCGCTGTGTTGCGCGATGCCTACGTGCAAGCTCTGGCATTGGTGTGGGCAGCTGAGAGCTTGATGGGCCCCTCACTTTTAATCCTTCGAAGGCATCTACCCTATCCTTCAAGTTCTCATATAGGCCCATTACAACGCTGAGTTGTCGTCTGATTTCCGTACACTCCTTGCATCGTGCACATACAAAGACATCCTCCATGGCAGTATCATATCCCGTACCTGACTGCTCCACAAACATCAAGCAAATAGTGCATTTTAAAAGGCTGTGATTCAGAGGGCAACTGCCCCTCTCAGTTGTCCCCTCAGCCGCAGCACTCCCATTAGCTTGAGCCTTTTGCTTTGCTGCTCTGGTCTGAGTTATGATTTCGATTTAATTTCAATAAAATTTCAATTTCAGTACAAAATTAAAACCCTAAACTTATATCCCAACATAGTTATAACGCTATATTTATGTTTCAGTATCGAGTGTTATCTACGAAATCCCTTTATATAACTTCCGTATCAAGTTAAGTATTAATTATTTATTTTTGCTAATTATTTATGTTACGTAATCTAAGTCGTTATATGTATATAGTTAAAAGTACAATTTAATCGCAATGAAGTTCAACAAGATTAATAGATTTACTGATTAATTGACAATATTATATTATGTACTATACTATACTAAGCTTATGCTATCTAGTTAGAGATATTTTGTATCGCGTAACAATGGCGGCATTTACGAATGGTAAATCTACGGACACTTAAGTATCGATTAACTTCCAATTCTTGCTGTCTCAATTCAGAATAAACTAAGGATCCTGACCAGCTACTTACAGAAAATAATTTGATATAACAATTGGTTAATAAATCGGCTAAATATGGTTAAAAAAAACCCTCTTGTTCAACGGAGCTGCAACTTGTAACACGTGGATTTGATACCCTTACCGATACTAAGTAATACCTACAAAATCTCTATCTAAGTTAAACTTTAAACTAAGTATCGTAACTAGGAATATAAAGCTACTCTAGAAAATAAGTTAATATGCCAATTTAAGCTAATAAAACAGAAAATAAATCAGAAAAAAACTTCTCTGTTCCATGAGTGGCAATAAGCTTCTCTGTTCCATGAGTGGCAATAAGCTTCTCTGTTCCATGAGAGGCAATAAGCTACGTCTGCACAGGCTACCCTCGTTCTCAAACTGACAGAAATTTAGAAATCTCAAATTTAGACAGAAATGCAGTTATACTGCAGCTACACCATGGATTTGTTAAGGGATGATCTTATGTGACCATTCTGATTGGATACAATGATGTGACAACAAAGTAACTGGATGCAAAAATTATTTTTTTATATTATATACTGAGATATCAGAAAACAGTTTGATACTGTTGCACATAAAATACTGCTATACCCATTGGAGGAGTGTTGCATTAAGGGCAAGTTACTATTATGGATTAATGGATGGTTGAGTGGAGAAGACAGATTGGTTATAAATGGGCACTGGTCTTCTTGGGGTAATGTTATGACTGGAGTGTTTCAGGGTTCAGTGATCTGCCAATTGTTGTTTTCTATGTTTATTAATGATATTCATGAGCAATACCATAAGCCTGATATTGGAAAACTTAGCATTAAGCAATGCTAAGTTTTCCAATGATAGAAGATTGGCAGGGTGGTTAATGACAGTAATGAAGGTATGCTACTGCAACATCCAGATCTAGATAAATTAGTCTAATGGGCTGAGAAGTGGCAGTTGGCAGTGTAACATCTTAAAATGTACGGTATTTCATATGGCTAGCACTAAACTCAGATTAATACATCACTTGTGTGGGACCACAATCAAGGATGTAGAGAATGAAAAAAACCTGGAGATAATTGTGCAGATATGAAGATATGAAATTCTCTGAGCAGTGCAGACTAGCTACCAGAATAGCTCATGAGGTTTTGTCAATGATATACTATAAATTTGTTAACAGGGATAAGAAGGCACTTATTCTATTCTATGAGGCGAAGATTAGGCAACTTCTTGAGTACGCATACAGGTCTGGAGGCATCATTTTAAGAAGAGTGTGGAACTGTTGGAACAAATGTGAAGAATCGCATTGAGATGAACAGTAGGATGCTCTTACTGGGAAAGGTCTTAGTTCTGAAAATCAGCATCTGGAAACTAGGCAGCTGCAAGACCTTATTGAGGTGTTTAGGGAATTGAATTTTGAATGGATTAATTAATTTAAATTCTGGGGCAGTCCTTCCTGTTGGTGAAATATTATATTTTTTTATATTATATACTGAGATATCAGAAAACAGTTTGATACTGTTGCACATAAAATACTGCTATACCCATTGGAGGAGTGTTGCATTAAGGGCAAGTTACTATTATGGATTAATGGATGGTTGAGTGGAGAAGACAGATTGGTTATAAATGGGCACTGGTCTTCTTGGGGTAATGTTATGACTGGAGTGTTTCAGGGTTCAGTGATCTGCCAATTGTTGTTTTCTATGTTTATTAATGATATTCATGAGCAATACCATAAGCCTGATATTGGAAAACTTAGCATTAAGCAATGCTAAGTTTTCCAATGATAGAAGATTGGCAGGGTGGTTAATGACAGTAATGAAGGTATGCTACTGCAACATCCAGATCTAGATAAATTAGTCTAATGGGCTGAGAAGTGGCAGTTGGCAGTGTAACATCTTAAAATGTACGGTATTTCATATGGCTAGCACTAAACTCAGATTAATACATCACTTGTGTGGGACCACAATCAAGGATGTAGAGAATGAAAAAAACCTGGAGATAATTGTGCAGATATGAAGATATGAAATTCTCTGAGCAGTGCAGACTAGCTACCAGAATAGCTCATGAGGTTTTGTCAATGATATACTATAAATTTGTTAACAGGGATAAGAAGGCACTTATTCTATTCTATGAGGCGAAGATTAGGCAACTTCTTGAGTACGCATACAGGTCTGGAGGCATCATTTTAAGAAGAGTGTGGAACTGTTGGAACAAATGTGAAGAATCGCATTGAGATGAACAGTAGGATGCTCTTACTGGGAAAGGTCTTAGTTCTGAAAATCGGCATCTGGAAACTAGGCAGCTGCAAGACCTTATTGAGGTGTTTAGGGAATTGAATTTTGAATGGATTAATTAATTTAAATTCTGGGGCAGTCCTTCCTGTTGGTGAAATATTATACATGTGGTGGCAATAAATAGAAATATGCTTTTGGAGAGTTTTTTGGAACAAAACTTATATCTTGAGTTGTAGAGTTGGGTAATTTCTAAATTCAAGGAAGAACAAGACAAACTTTTAGAGCCTATAGACAGGTTATATGGGAAGGGTTTTTTTTTTTTTTTTTTGGCTGATGCTGTATAAGCTTGCTTTTTCACATCATTTGCGACTACTAATACTAATTATTAAAAGCAATGGGTAAGCAGTGGGTAAAATTTTAGAGTTTAGCCAATCACTTAAGTCTATCTTTTTATGTTTGTTCCAACTGTTTTACATCATTTCTAACTTTCCTGCACTTCCCCTCTGACCTCCGAACTTCGCCAGGACCATACTCTGTCTGCCTCCCGCCAAACAATTCACCTCACCTCACCTTGCCTTATTTTCGCGCCCTTTTTACATCTTATAAATTTTCCATTTAGATGTTAAATTACTTTTACCAGCCTTTGCATAAATGTTTATTATTATCACTACTTTCCTGCAATCCCAATTTTTGTAACTACCCACTACTTTCCTGCAATCCCAAGTTTTGTAACTATCCACTACTTTTCCCCAATTCCATGGCTTTATACTGAATTTCAATTCTTACTGCATTAGTGTTATAGGAATCTCCACTAGCCACTGTGCTTTGCTACTTTTCAAAGTTGCAGTAAATTCCTGAAAAGTAATAAATGTAGTAAAGTTAGTAGTATTGTAAAATCATTTTAACAATATGATTTTAAAATAATATCTTTATTGCAACATACTGCAGAAGTTGATTGCTTTGGAGGCAATAAATTTATTGTTCATGAAAGAGTTAATGAAGTATCCAAGAACCACAAAATTGCCATTGTTTAGAAAAAGTCACTGTAGTACAGCAGTATCAGAGTGGTTTTAGTTGTGTACAGAGAATGGTTATTGTTGTATAAAATAAAGGTATCTCCCACGAATCCTTGGATTCAGAAGAGGTCCCTATAGATTGAAGGTGTGCAAATGTGTCTTCTATTCATAAAAGGGGATTAGTGAGTGATGTGAACAATTATAGACCTGTAAGTTTGACTTCTGTTCTGGGAAAAATAATGGAGTCACTGGTTAAAGAAGCATTGTAGAGTCATCTTAAATGGGATAGAATTATACAGAAATTACAGCATGGGTTTCTTTAGTGTTAGGGGGCATTGTGTCTTGGTAATGTGATTAGCTAGTAGGATACAGTAACAAAGGAGCTGGATGCAAATAATAATTATTTTTTTCACATTATATATTTAGATTTCAGAACTGTTCCACATGAGAGACTGCTGTACAAATTGTAACAGTGTGGCAGTAGAGGAAAGTTACTGCTATGGTTTTGTGGCAGTAGAAAGAAGGTGGTTATAAATGGGCACTGCTCTTCTTGGATTAATGTTTTTGGTGAAGTGTCCCTCTGGGTTCAGTGCTGGGCTATTTCTGTTTATATTCCACCAAATATCGGCACCTATAGGTGGTGAGAAAACCTCCTAGTGATACTGCTAGTCATACATATTAGTATTATTTGTATCCACAGCTTAGGTTCCAGACTAACATTGTAGGAATCCAGTATGTTTGTGACCCATGGAAACTCAGAAAGGGGGATCTTGGTGGTTGAGGGGCCCCGCTTTGACAAGATGGTTGGTCCTGGGATGGCTTGCCCAGAAACATTTGGGTTTGCTTACTGGAATCAACCATGTCATTGCCCTGTCCCTACCTTCATATTCCTAGGATAGGATTCAGGTCATTGGCAGTGTGGGTGTGGTGTCTGGATAGCTCTGGTATCCCACACCAAAGCACATTTATTGCTTGCTGGGTAATGGGCTTTGTTGTGGATGGGGAGCCCATACACTGAATGAAAATAAAAACTAATATGAATCCTGATAACCTAAACTTACCTTCTCAGTCTGCAGCATGTTCTCTACCAGAAAATAATGATATGGATATGGACACCACTACTTCAACAAAGAGTACCAGAACTGAAACTATATCAAGTCCAACACCTAGATATATGATAAGGCATTATAGGAGAGAAATCTATAGGGAAAATTTCACCCTTCATTCAGAAGGTTTGGCAGGGTCCCATAAATCTGTAAAATTGTTGCATTCTGATGATATTCTCATTGAAACCAAGTGTGATTACTCAGAACAATTCCTACATGCCATCTCTAATGGGGGAATGCCAATTATAGTAACATCCCAAAAGGCACTGAACTCATCCTAGGGCATGACCTTTGAATGGGATCTTCTTGAAGTGTATGAAGAGGAGATCTGTTCAGAACTCAGATCACAAGGAGTGGTATCTACAAATGAATGTTTATATGTAGGATGGAAATCTAGTCCCGACTAGAAATCTCATCCTTACTTTTAATACACCACCATCTATCGAGATTAAAGCTGACTATCTGAACTGTACAGTATGTTCTAAACCAGTTAAAAGGCGCTTCAAGTGCCAGAAATACGGGCATTCACAAATAGCTTGCCGTGGTGCCTTGCATGCAATCGATGTGACCATGAAATTACATAATATTCGGCTACAAACCTACCTGCATTAATCTCCTTGGCACCCTACATACTCTTAAGCATGCCAGCGGTAGAATGAAAAAAATTAAACACAAAGAAATGCAATGAGCTGTTTCTGTTTAAGTAGAACTGATCATTTCATATCAGGAAGTGAGAAGAGCAGTTTAAACTAGCAAATTGCAATAAGGCAACGTATACTGAAAAGTTTGCTAAGAAATGTTCCATGCACATGGACTCAAGCAGAAATGATTGCACCACTGAAAGAGTCATTTACACCTGTTGCTTGCTTACTGAGCTCTGAAAAACCTGTGCAGAAAATTAAGCCAGCTGCCACTCCAATATTGGTACCTCCTTGTTCTCCAGCATTACAAAAATCAAGAGGTAAAGTACAGGAAAATGGAAAATGGATGTCAAAACCAAGGATTCTGCAAGGAGATTGCAAGAATGATTTGTCATTCTTGCAAAATAAGCCCTCAGTATTTTGGAAGCCTGCTAGTTGATCCACCAAGCCCAAGTAATGGCTAAATTTTTACAGTGGAATTGTTGAGGATTCTGGAAAAGTACAGAAGGCATCAAAGCACCCCTGAAAAAGCATGAACTGGACAGCTTTTGCTTATAGGAGGAAAAAAAAAAAAAAAAGACCCTATCTGAAAGCAAATGATAACCCCCACCCCATGTATAATGGTACTATTATTCATAAGGATAGAATTGTTGATAGCCCCACTCACAGACGAGTCACTATCCTCATGGGCAACAAGACCCCATTTCAGCCTTTGCTACTTACAACCAGCATAGAGGCAATAGCAATTTGCAGACCTGGGACTGACATCCCCCAGAACGACCTTGATGATCATGTAATGCATTTTCCTTCCTATTTCTTCTTGGGAATTTCAGTGGGCATAACACACTTTGGGCTAGTGCTGACAGCAGTGGAAGGGGACATAGGACATATGCTTGCAGTTATAGAACATATCTTTGTAGTCATAGAACATATGCTCACTGACAGTCACCTTTCCTTTCTAATTGTGGCAATACACCTTCCACATGCCTACTTGTACATTTTCTGCCATTAATATTTTTATCTTCTCACTTTCTCACCTCCCTACTTGGAGGTGAAGGAGCACCCAGAGAAGTGATCACTTCCCCATGATAACCTGCTTAAATAGTGAGAGACCGTCTTCCTTTTAGGCTAACCCAGTGAATATTGATTAGGCTGACTTGAAGGTGTTTCATCATCTGGCAAATTTTGACATCACTACAGTCAGTCAGGAGCCTCTCAGTGATGCATTCATGTATATCATAGAATGTATTGTCTATGCAGCTGTAATTGCAATTCCAAAAAACACTAACCTGGTGGTTTCCACCATTTCCAGAACTATTGTGGAATTCAGAATGCATAACAACAAAAAAGGCACAATATAAAGACTGGGGGATATTCCAACATTATCCCACCACAGCTTATTTCATAGCTTTAAAACATGCATGGGTTAGAGCATGTTATATCCAAATCAGGGCCAAAAGGAATCCTAGATCTGTTTTACTTCTTCTATCACCCAGGCAACCAGCTGTAAGGTAGTCTAGGACAAAATCCATAGAATGAAGTGGGAGAGACATGCCCCCCATTTAGTCCTGAAATATAATGGGTGCACTGTTGCACACTGGTAAACATTTTCTAACATCTCAGCAACATCAAGTTACTTCGCAGAATATCTGGTCCTTAAAAATCATACTGAGCTGTTTCTGGACACATGCTTTTTTGCTTTTGCTAAGCCAGAAAGGGATCTTAAATTTCAACGAATTACCATCTTGTTGCTCTGACTTGCAAAATATTGGAGAGAATGATCAACACTCATTTTTACGGTACTCAGAATAAAACGAACTCTCCTGCATTCAGTGTGCTTTCTGAAGAAACTGTTTAGACCACTTAATTAGAATGGAACTGTCTATTCAAGATGATTTCCTAAAAAGAGAGGAACCTGGTGTCCATATTCTTTGATGTAGAAAAAGTGTGTGAGACACTTGAAAATTTGGTATTTTAAAAGATCTTTATAATGTCCGTCTTAGAGGTCACCATCCCATTTTTATTAAAAACTTTTTAGCCCATCCCATATTGTTGGGATATCAGAGAGGTAGTATCACACAGGTATGAGAGAGTTTGGTGTGACATAAGCACTGGGAAACCAAAATTGAGGCTAGGAGTTTGTTATAGGCCTAGTCACTCTGATGAGTACAATGAAAATTATACAGATAAATAGAATGGGCCAGTAAATCAGTGTCTTATAATGGAGGATTTTAACTTCCCAGATATTGACTGGAATTTGTGGATTGGTCACTCACACACTAGCAAGGCTTTTGTGGATTTATTGGATGATTGTTTTCTACAGCAGCACGTTAGAGAGGCAGCCAGAGGGAGTAACACTTGATCTGATTATCAGCAGTGATTATTCATGCATTAAGAATTTACAGATGAAGGAATCACAGTGTACTGATATGGGATTTACTTAAAGATGTAACTACCGTCAGAGGTAGAGGGAAGGCTTTTTGTTTTCATAAAGATGACTTCAGTGGTCTCAAATTTTTTAAATTATGTACAGTGGGACCAACTGATGATGCTACCAACAGCAAATTCTGAATGGGAAGAATTCAAGGATGTAATCTTGGCAACTACTAGGCTTTTTTGTTCCAACTAAGTAATACTGTTCTATGTTTAGGCCCAAATAGATGTCAGATGAACTAATGAGGTTTGTGACAGAGAAAAAAAATGCATTGGATGCATATAAATTATCAGGTGACACAGAAGCCTATGATAGATATAAGCTGGTCTGTAACCAAGTCACAAAGGCGGTTAGGCAGGCAAAGGCAGATTACGAAAACTCTTTGGCAAAGGATGCGAAGAAAAACAGCAAAGACTTTTTTACTTATATAAACTCTCAAAGAAAGAGGATAAATTAGATTGGTCCACTTGATACCAGTCGTTTGACTGTAGATGATCATTCTCTGATAGTTGCCAAACCAAATGAGTATTTTCATCTACATTCGCACATGAGGAGTTATTCAAGGAGGAGAGGGCCAGATGTTTATCAAACTCTAACTGGGAGTTAAATGATTTTGTAATAACTGAGAGCAAAGTGGAGGAGGAATTGTTGAAGTTAAACACAAGAAAGACACCTGGGGTGGAAGGGGTCTATCCAGTTATATTAAAGGTGGCGAGAAAAGAAGCATGCAAACCCTTAGCCGTAATTATGAGAACATCCTTGGACTCAGGCAGAGCCAGAACTAGGGTGGGGCTCCAGCCCCAGTACAGCATTTCAAGGGCGCACTTGACCAGTTATGCATTTTAATATTGCTTCATTTTTTATTTAATTACAGTTGGATCTGTGTAACGAACTTCTTTACAGAGAATATTTTTTAAAAATTCCTTTTAGTAATTACATTTAAAATAGTTTCCGTAGAAAGACGATACTTTTCATTTAATAAATGAATTACGAGCAACTTAACTTTGTAAGCATGGTTCCCATCTCTGGCCTTTAGGCAATCTTCAGGTGGTAGATGACTTTCATCAACCGGTGAAATACCACCACTTTGCTTATTGGAGGCTTGAAGTGGTGAAACCCATGTTTAGTCTCTAGAGCAAAGTTTCCGGCATCCCCCACTCCCTCCCCATACTTCTCCTTCAACCCATGCACGGTACTAAGTACTATAGGTTTTGATACCTTGCGTGTTTGGGGTTCTCATAAAAAAAAAAAAAATTAGAAAGTGCAAATTAAGGATAAAGGGAATACCGTCCCACAAAGTAAGTGGTGTCTGTATTTAAATTCCTTTTAGTAATTGCATTTAAAATAGTTTCCATAGAAAGACGAAAATTTCCATATAACGAACGAATTACGAGAAACTTAACTTTGTTAGCATTGTTCCCACCTACGGTCTTTACACAGTTAGAAAGTGTGAATTAAGGATAAAGGGATTATTACCATCCCGCAGTGTAAGTGGTGTCTATAAAACCTAGCTAACCCACCTATCCCACATACCGAGAAGTCTCGATAGTCAACTTCATTTTACAGCCAGTGCGTATTCCGACATGGATAATAGTCTCTAGTCAACCTGTGTTCTTTGTTTATAATAACAATAAAAGTTTTATTAAAGGAAATACAGGCTGGCCTCGATTAATGTGATTAATTTGTCCTGCAAACGCATCGCGCAAAACGGAAACACGCTAATCGAATATAATAATCAATAGAAAAAAATTATAATTGGTCCTTGACCTTCTGGAATGTCCATAAAGAATTTTAAAAATACCTTTTAAATAACTTTTTAACTGTATACAATGTAAAAGATAATGAAAATAATTGTGGAATTAAATGTTTATTGCATAAAAAAGCTGTTCCCAAACTGTGTGCCGCGGAATATTTAAAATTTTCGAGGGAAACACAGCAATGCTTGAAATCTGTCAGACACCGCACGAACTACTAGCTCGAGGTAGTTCACAGTTTCAACATTTCTTATTAAGTTTGGATCTAACTACTTAATAAACGGAACTGTTAGGTATTTCTTTTGGTCTGGGTGTGCCGTGAACCCGAGACACTAAGGGCACTGTGAACCGAGAAAGTTTGGGAACCACTGACATAAAATACGCAATGAAAAAATGACTGTTGCAGAAATATTTGAATAGTGTTGACTTTCTCTTTTCATCAATCAATTTCCGATAGCCGACAACAATTTTCTCTGGTCCCTGGCAAAATAAATATCACAGAGAACCTCAAGCAACAGGTTCTCTGCGATACGAAGGGTTTCGTCTAGTTCTTTTACCGTTATCTCCTTCACTGTAACATTTTCATCTGGCTCATTTAAAAATTAGAATTTTTAAATGCAAGTCTGCATTGACTTTATTAGCAGGAGACAAACAAGTAACATGTCTTCTTCCAGTGGTTGATGGAACACACCGAAGCGGGCAGCAGGCAAACGTTTGTTTATTGCCCATCTGATGCGCGGTAAGCATAATGCGCGATTCAAATCTTTTTCAACTATCACATAAAAAAAAAAAAAAAGATCGCTTTAACTGGAAATTTGCATTGTGTATTTCCAATAGCGGTAACTGAAAAACGCATTAATCGAACTTGTGTTATGCGAGGCCTGTCTGTACTGAATTATTTTTGTACATGCTACATCTGATTACAGAAATTTTTGTGGGAGTGAAAAAATTTATAAATAAATTTGAGATTTGTAATCACTTACGGAAAAAATATCAGGGAGGAACAGCGTTTTACAAATTTCGAAAATAACAGAGAAACTCCAATTACAAATTGGAAAGTATGACACTTTGAGCTTTTTTTGTGTGTCCTTCAGTGCTATTTAATCCTCCAGTGCTAATCAGTCGGCGAGTATTTCATTTGAATTACAAGTGGTCGAAGTGTGAGTGTAGATGCAGGTTAAAAGAAATGAAAGTGTTAATTCAAATTTTGTTGTTTCGTCTCCACCTTAAAAAAGTAAGTTTTAAGAAACTGTTATAAATGAACCTTTATTTTATGTACTGAATTTCCTTTAGTTGAACTGTAACCATATATTTTATTTTTATAGGTTATAAAATTTTATGTAATTATTAGTTATTTAAAATATATGTTTTAGAATTCAATTTTTATCTTATTTCTAAAATGAGTTTTAGACACAGTGATTGAATTGGGAGGGTGCAGTTCTCCCTGTTAAATTTTTTTGAGTGAAAGGTTCTCCCTGTTAAATTTTTTTGAGTGAAAGGTTCTCTTGTTAATTTTTTGAACAGAACATTTTCCTTGTTAAAATATTTTTTTATACTACAAAAATGCAAATTGTGAGCAAACTCATATTTAAAATAATGTATTCTCGAGTTTGTCTTTTACTAATCATACATGGCACTCGTATAGCTCCAGAATGAACAATCGGCTACAATGATGAGGGTTTTTGAATGCCTAATAGACCGTTTTTTCGCAGCCAAAAAAAAAAAAAAAAAAAAAAAAAAAAGTGACCATATAATCTAGTTTTTTTATTTGTACCTGTAAATTGTAATTATTTTCTGAAATATTACAATACTGTTTATGTGCAATAAAAACATGTAATATATTAGTTTATTAAAAAAAAATTAGCATTTGCTAAATTTTTTTTTACTATTGTTTAATTTTTCCAATTCAAGCACGATGTAAAATAGTGGATATTTCCGTAACACAAGAGACTACAAATTGAAAATTCAATAATGAACTCTGTGTCAATTCATCATATTTCGTTCTAGTGAACTCTGAAGTAGTCAGATTGGCAATAATTTAATTGTATCTCTTATTGTAAATATTTTCGCAATGAGTTGTCATGGTATTGCACTACATCAAATGAGTATCGGTTCACCAATGCAGAAGACCATTGATGAAGCAATACTCTTTGTGATATTTTGTGAATACCTTCAATTACCTATGCTGGTCCCAAAGGAACTAGTTAGTGTTGGTGACTCTATTGTCAGGGAGACAGGGAATATATTGTGTAAAAAGGATAGATGGAACAGGACCATGGTATGTCTGCCAGGGGCTAAAGTTGACGTTGTAAAGCCTATATCATCTTTTAAGGGCACAAAAGGTGATATTATTGTACATGTTGGCACCAATGACATTAAGAGGAGGAGGAGATCTGTAGATTTACTTAAGAAGATCAGGTCAATGTTGCAAAAAAGTCATGAGTCAGGGTTAAATTTGAAAGTGTCTGCAATTCTGTCCAGACACGATAGGAGGGAATACATGATGTGAGAGCCTTGTCAATCAATTCGGTCCTGGAGGGAATGTGCAAGACTCAAGGGGTACAATTCTTTTCAATGCGGTCTGTGCTTGTTAACAGGAGAGACTGCTTCTACAGGGATGGGATACACTTAAATAGAAAGGTGCAAGAATATTTGCTGATGCTATCGAGGCAGTGTTAGGTGGGTCGGAAAACTGCTAGCTTGGGGGGATTCACAGACTAAAAGTTTAAAAGTAGCTGCTGGCATAGGTGAAGGTGATTCTTGCACAACTTCTATTAGAATAAGTAGCGACCTGGAGCGAGGGGTGCTGGGGGTTTCAGGGATGGATGGCCGTCATCGTCAAACAGGTGGGTATATGGGATGTGTTAGGGTAACTAATAATAAGGATAGGTACATGTATACTTGCATGTATACCAATGCGAAGTATAGTAAAGAAATTTGATGAATTTGAAGTGTTGGTCAAGACATCAAAGGCGTTTATTGTTGGGATAGCAGAGACGTGGTGTCACACAGATATAAGGAATGCAGAACTGGAATTTGGGGAGTACAGTGTGTATAGAAAGGAAAAATAGGAAGGGAGGAGGTGTTATGCTGCTAATTAAGAAAAACATAAAATCAAAAGAAGTGCATCCAGTTGATATAGATGAATAGTGCACTGTTGAGTCAGTTTGGTGTAAGCACTGCAAAAGCAAAAATAAGAGTAGGAGTATTAAAAAATAATTATAGGCCTAATGACTTGAATGAGTACAATAAACAATTGTACAGAGAAATAGAGTGGGCTAGTAAATCAGAATGTCTTATAAGGGGGGAATTTTAACTTCACAGATATTGACTGTAACTCATGGGTTGGTCACTCTCACACTAGTAAGACTTTTGTGGATTTATTGGATAATTGTTTTCTGCAGCAGCATGTTCGAGAGGCAACCAGAGAGAGTAATACTCTTGATGTGGTTATCAGCAGTGATCATTCGTATATTAAGAATTTGCTGATAAAGGAACCACTAGGTGGCAGTGATCACAGTGATCTGATATTTACTTAAAGATATAATTACCATCATGGGTAAAGGAAAGGGATTTTTCTTCCGTAAAGGTGAGTACAGTGGTCTCAGACAGTTTTTAAATTCTGTACAGTGGGATCAACTGACGATGTTACCAACAGTAAATTCTAAGTGGGAAGCATTCAAGAAATTAATCGTGGATGCTGCTAAAAGTTTCATACGTATTAAGAAATATTGTTCAAGGTTTAGGCGTAAATGGTTATCAAATGAACTAATGAGACTCGTCACAGAAGAAAAATGCATGGGATGCATATAATTTATCAAGCGACTCAGAAGCCTATGGCAGATATAAGCTAGTCTGTAATCAGGTCACAAAGGAGGTTAGGCAGGCAAAGGCAGATTATGAGAAATCTTTTCCAAAAGATGTTAAGAAAAACAGCAAGGATTTCTTTACTTATATAAACTCTAAAAGGAAGGGGATGAATCTGATTGGTCCATGTGATATCGATAGTTCGACTGTTGATGATCCTGCTCAGATAGCAAACAAACTGAATGAATATTTTACATCTACATTCACACATGAGGAGTTATTAAGGATTGAAAATGGCAGAAGGTTATCAAATTGTAGCAGGGTGCTTAATGATTTTGTAATAACTGAGAGCAAAGTGGAGGAGAAAATGTATGAGTTAAACATAAGAAAGGCACCTGGGTGGATGGGATCTATCCATTTATATTAAAGGAGGCGGAAAAGCAACTAAGAAAACCCTTAGCCATAATTATGAGAGCATCCTTGGACTCAGGGAGGTCCCCACGGACTGGAGATGTGCAAATGTATCCCCAATTCACAAAGGAGGACCCGAAGGATGATATGAGTAATTACAGACCAGTTAGTTTAACTTCTGTTCCAGGTAAAATAATGGAGTCACTGATTAAAGATGCATTGCAGGATCATCTAGACAAGACTGCAGCAATAATTCAGACACAACATGGGTTTGTTAAGGGAAAGTCTTGTCTGACAAATTTGATAGGATATTATGATGTGGTTACAAAGGAACTGGATGCAAAAAATAATTTTGATATCATATATTTGGATTTCAGGAAAGCTTTTGACACTGTTGCGCATGGAAGACTATTGTACAAATTGGAGCAGAATGGTATTAAGGGTAAGTTGCTACAATGGATAAAAGGATGGTTGAGTGGGAGAAGACAGAGGGTGGTAATCAAAAGGTGCTGCTCTTCATGGACTAATGTCATTAGTGGAGTCCCACAGGGTTAGGTGTTGGGTCCTCTGTTGTTTTGTATATTTATCAATGATATTGATGAAGGTATATCAGGCTTAGTGTCGAAATTTGCAGATGAAACAAAGGTTGGCAGGGTTGTTAACGACAGTAATGGCAGTGTGCTACTGCAACTGGATCTAGATAATTTGGGCAGATGGGCTAAGAAGTGGCAACTGAAGTTTAACCTTGACAAATGAAAAGTACTGCATATGGGTAGAAGTAACCCCAGAGAAACGTACCAACTGTGTGGTACTACACTTAAGGTGGTAGAAAATGAAAAAGACCCGGGAGTAATTGTGCAGTCAGATATGAAGTTTTCTGAGCAATGCAGACGGGCTGCCAGGGCAGGTCATGGGGTTTTGTCAATGATATATAGGAATTTTGCTAGCAGGGAAAAGGAGGTGATTGTATCTCAGTATAAGGCAATGGTCAGGCCATGCCTTGAGTACTGCGTACAGGTCTGGAGGCCTCATTTTAGGAAGGATGTAGATTTGCTTGAGCGTGTACAGAGAAGGGCAAAAAGATTGGTGAGTGGAATGAAGGGATCCTCTTACCAAGAGAGGCTTAAGTTTTGCAAATTTCAGTGGCTGGAGACTAGGCACCTATGTGGGTGATCTGTTTGAGGTGTATAAGGCCTTGAATGGGTTGAACATGCTGAATTCTGATGGGATCCTTCCACTTGTTCAGATTACGAACAAGGGGGCATAAATTCAAATTAAGAAAAGACAGATGTAGAATAGATGTGTGGAAATTTGCCTTTAGCCAGCGGTGGTTAATTTCTGGAACAAACTTCCATCTGTTGTTATGGAAGTAGATAGGTTAAATAAATTTAAGGAGGAACTGGACAGGAATTTGGAGGGAATGGTGTGATTTTTTTTTTTTTTTTTTTTTTTTGGCTGATGCTGCATAAGCTCATACACTTGCTTTCTTGCATCACATGCCACTACTACTACTAATTATTGTATCTCAATATTGATAATACCTTCACAACGTTCATTGTGATGGTATTTACAATATGAGATACAATTAAATCGATGCCATTTTAACTACTTGAAGTTCACTACGAACAAAATATAATGAATTGACACTGTCAGTTCGTTAGTCATGCGTGTAAAATAGGAAATGGTAGTTACAAAAACATCGCTGTGTTTATATACAAAAATATATTTCAATTTGTGCATATGCCTCAATGAAACAATTTTTTAAAATTGCATGTTCTAGAATTCTAGTCTATATGTTTACAATAAAAACAACATTATTTATTTAGTTGTTTTTCAAATTTAATTAAAATAAAAAACCTTTAAAAATTTATAAATTCCAGATAAGAATAAGATGTTCAAACGACAAAGTGGAGCAGAATTTTGAAAGAAGAAGAAATTGAGGCAGGAAAGAAGCAAAGGAATTGTTAGATAATTTTCAAAAATGATTTGAATTGGTGGAGATTTCTGACAACAATAAAAAAAACCCTGTTAGCTGCAATTCAATCATTCCTGAAGCTGAAAAAATTGTAGCAAAACAGAGGCACATAATTCTGAAAATGACCAGAAAACCGAGTATGAATTACCTCAGATTATAAAAAATGGAAATAATAATAATATTATGCTAAACTTAAATAATCCTGCATCTTGGCTAGCGAATATTTCTGATAAAATAAGATGCTTTTTAATGGAAAATGGACTGGATTAAGGTAAAGATGTGAATTATTATATCTGAGGATGGACGTTGATTTTCTATAAGTGGTTTCAAAAAAAACTTGCTAATGTTGAATTTGTAGGCATAAATTGGCTGATTTACTCCAAAGAAACTAAATCGTTGTATTGTTTTCCATGTATTTTTTTTGGTACAAACAAAAATACTGGCAATGTGCCTTCCCTAGTCAATTCAAAGAAAGGCTTTTCCTCTTGGAAACACTTATATCGATGTATTCCAAATCATGAAAATTCGTTTGAACACCTTGAACACTTTCTAAAATGGAAATCAATCGAAAAGAGCCTAAAAAATTCTGTGCTTATTGGTGACGGTCTACAAAAAGCAATTTTAACAGAGAAAGAAAAATGGAGACGAATTTTAAAAATTATTCTGGATGCAATATTATTTTGTGCAAAAAAATAATCTTGCATTAAGAGGTTCAAATGAGATAATTAGGAATCCAAAAGCTGGAATATTCCTCAATATTATTGAACTTTTCAGTCATTATAATAAAGAACTAGCAGAACAAATTTCAAATCATTGCAAAGGAACTGTGAATTATTTATTGCATAAAATTCAAGACAAATTTATATATTTAATTGGAAATGAAGTTCAGGTCAGTATTATTTCAAAATTAAAAAAAGCTAAGTACTTCTCCTTGTTAATTGATTGCACACCTGATTTATCACTTCATGAACAGATGTCCTGAGTAATCAGATATGTGCAAATTATTAACAGAAAAATATCAATTGAAGAAAGTTTCATTGATTTTATAGAAAGTAATGAAAAGACTGCGATTGGATTGGCGATAGAAATACTTAAGAAATTAGAAAAGGATGCACTTGACATTAAAAATGTAAGGGTGCAGGGATACGATAATGGGGCGAATATGGTGGGAAAATATAACGGCGTACAGGCAATAATTAAAAAACGAAATGAATTTCCACGTTTGTACCATGTTTGGCACATAGTCTTAATTTAACTGGTGTACATGCAGCGTCAACATCTGGGTGATAAGTTGTTTTGCCGTTGTTCAAAGAATATTTACTTTTTTTTCTGGATCCACTAGTTGCTGGGAAATTTTAATGAATAGTTTGAAGATTTCACTTAAAGGACATAAAGACACAAGATGGTTGTCCAAAGAACGAGCTATAAAATCTTGGTTCTTACAAATAACTAAAGTTCATGAAGTCTTAATCAATATTGAAGATACGTCTGCAAATGCAGAAACTATCAGTACTGCTCAAAGTCTGCTTTCACAAATAGGCTATCCATTTTTATGCAGATTGACTATATGGAATAAAATTCTTCATAATATTGACTGTGTAAATAAAGCATTGCAAGCTTGGTCCTTGAGGCTATCACAGACATTCTCTCAGATATGCCAGACAAGCTGTTCTTGCTACCTGTGAGTCTAAAACGCTGATGGAATTGATATTCGGGTGACACTCAAGTCAAAGTGGACCCAATTTCGGCGAAGTCCGGACGGTCTATGACAGCCAAATCCTCTGCTTGCACCTTCGCGATGGTGGGACTGTTAGTAATCCTGGGTATAACCTTCATGCACAAGTACATGGTGGGTGACCACCCAGGTGTGAACCAACGTAAGCAGGGGTCGAGGTGTGGCGCCCACACCACATGGAGGAACGCCGCCCCTCTATGTTACCAGGCAGTACTAGGTGGTAGATGACTCTCATCAACCGGTGAAATACCACCACTTTGCTTATTGGAGGCTTGAAGTGGTTGAACCCATGTTTAGTCTCTAGAGCTAAGTTCCGGCCAACCCTTCCCTATCTCTTCCATCATGCAGTATGATTGATGATTTTTGAGGTTATGATGAATGTCGTGGCGAGATCCAATATTCCTTACATTTCGAGGGTACAGCTCTAAAACGGTGTTCGCAGGCCGGCCGCTAGTTAGTACACCGGACTGAACCTATTGGTAACTCTCTAGGAAGCTTCCGGATCAGCTAGTGTATAATCTTGCTACCTCTACTCTGCCAGATAGTGACTGGAGGGAGTCCGAGTAGTGTGTATGCGGGGAGCATTGTCGAGGCCACGTTATGTCAAGGATCTGGGTATATTCTTACCACATGTACGCCATATCCAAAAATTTCATTACTTCATACAGCATGTCCCACCCACTTTTTCTTACTATTGAATACACCATGAATTGTCAAAATAATAGAGCAAGCTTATCTGTGAAAAGATCTAAACCTCCCAAGGACTTCCTAATTCATTTCACAAATATACGTGGTCTCAATTCTAATCTCAACGATGTCCATTTCCACTTGCAGTCTTCCAAACCCCATGTACTTTTTCTGACTGAATCTCAGTTATCAGTTGATTCAACTACTGCTCATCTCAGGTGTCCAAATTATTTGCTGTATGATTCCTTTCGCCTCAAAGGTGGTACTTGTGCATATGTCCGTTCTGATATTCCCTGTCAGAGACTTGGCACTTTGGAATCTCCTCTCTTTGATCTTCTCTGGCTTAAAATCTCTCTACCTCATTGTGTAAAATTCATCTGTTGTCTCTACCGTTCTCCCAACTCCACTAATCACTTGGAGCTCTTTGACTTCCTCTCTTTGCAACTTGACTTTCTCCAGTCCAACTTTCCTAACAGTGAGGTAATTTTCCTTGGTGATTTTAACGTTCACAACTCCAGCTGGCTTCCGTTTTCTAGTCACACCGACCCAGCAGGTCGAGATGCTGAGGCTTTTGCAATTACTAATGACCTAGCACAGATTGTTCATTTACCTACAAGAATTCCGGACAATCCTAATCATACAACCAATACGCTTGATCTTTTTCTCACAAACAACCCTTCTAAGTACAAGGTTGAAGTGAGAGGTCCTTTAGGCACTTCAGATCACAACTTGGTGATTGCCTCTTCTCCAATGGAACTTTTATCTCATGGCTGTTCCCAACCTCGTATTGTTTGGCATTACAAGAATGCAAAATGGGATGACCTGCGAGACTTCTTTTCTTGTTTTCCTTGGTCTGATTACTGTTTCAAAACTTCTGATGTCAACGTTTGCTCAGATCGTGTCAGTGAAATTATTCTTGCAGGAATGGAATCCTTTATCCCACACTCCACTTTAAAATCTCGTCCTTTATCTAAACCTTGGTTTTCCAATAAATGTGCTAAGGCTGTCCAAGAGAAGAACGTTGCCTATCGTAATTGGCTTGTTTCTAATTCTTCAGTTTCATTTTCTGCCTACACCAAAGCCCGCAACAATTGTAAAGCAGTTATTACTCAGTCCAAACTAGAGTTTGAACAGGCTAAGAGTAGAAAACTTGCTTCTTGCCCTAATGGTAGCCGAGCATTCTGGTCTCTTGCCAAAGCTATTGGCCGCAACTTTTGCCCATCTCTGCTCCCACCTCTGTCCAAACCAGATGGTTCTGTTGTCACTTCAGCCAAGGATAAAGCTGACCTGCTAGCATCCCATTTTTCTTTGAGCTCATGTATTAATGATCTTGGTAAAACACCTCCCACCATTCCTAACACGCTCCATTCAATGCCTCCTGTGGTCTTCCGTCAAAAGGATATCAGAAGGATTTTGATGAATCTTGATGCTAAGAAAGCTCCAGGTCCTGATGGTATTTCTCCACTTGTTCTCAAAACCTGTGCTCCTGAACTTACTCCTATTCTTTGTCGCCTTTTTTCACTTTCTTATTCCAAAGGTGTTTTTCCTTCTGCTTGGAAATTTGCTCATATCCAGCCAGTTCCTAAAAAGGGTGACAAATCCCTCCCATCCAATTATCGTCCCATTGCAATTACTTCGACTCTTTCTAAAGTAATGGAGAAATCAATTAACCGCCAACTCTTAAACTACCTAGAAACCTTCCATCTGATCAACGATCGCCAGTATGGATTCCGTCGGTGTCGATCCACTGGTGATATTCTGGCTTATGTTACCCATTTATGGACTAATTCAATGGAAAGGTTCGGTGAAACACAAGTAGTTGCTCTTGACATCTCAAAGGCTTTTGATCGTGTTTGGCATAAAGGTCTTCTAAACAAGCTTCCATCTTATGGTTTGCCAACTGTTTTTAGTAATTGGTTATCCAGTTTTCTCTCTGATCGCTCACTGAGGGTGATGGTAGATGGCTCTCTGTCTTCTAACTTCTCCACTAATGCCGGTGTCCCCCAAGGTTCAGTTCTTTCCCCCACTCTTTTCCTCTTGTATATCAATGACCTTCTTCCATTGACTGGAAATCCTATCCATAGTTTTGCCGATGATAGCACATTGCATTCAACTTTCCATTTTGAGAAACCTTGTCCAGCTCAATCAGCTTCAAGTTCTCGAAAATCTGCTGCCAATTCCTTAAATGCCGATCTTCAGGTAATTCTCCAGTGGGGCAAAGACAACTTAGTTGATTTCAACCCTTCTAAAACTCAATCTTGTCTTATATCTCGCAAAAAGGATTCTTCTGCTCCTATGCTTATCTTTAGTGACACTCCGATTTCTAGGCAAAATGATATATCTCTTTTGGGGATTACCCTGACTTCTAATCTCTCTTGGCACAAGCACATTACAAATATTGCTTCCTCTGCATCTAAAAAACTTGGTTTTCTCTTTCGCTCTCGGCGTTACTTTTCTCCCAAACAGCTGCTCACTCTGTATAAATCGCAAATCCGCCCTGCCATGGAATATTGTTCCCACATCTGGGGTGGTGCCCCCAAAACCTCTCTCAGGCTTCTTGATTCCATTCAGAAGAGGGCAGTTAGGTTAATTAATGATCCATCTCTAACAGAGTCTCTCCACTCGCTGTCTCATAGACGCACTGTTTCTGCTGCATGCCTCTTCTACAGATACTTCCATGGGCACTGTTCTTCTGAATTGGCTTCTATAATTCCCGCTCTCTCTTTCAAAACAGTCCGAACACGTGCCGCCACCAGCCAACATCCATTTACTGTCCAACTTGAAACCCACAGAACCAACTACTCATCTTCCTCATTTATTCATTCAACTGCCGTTTTCTGGAACAACCTTCCTTCATACGTATTTCCTGAAAATTACAATCTACAGAAGTTCAAGTCCAATATCAACAAATATCTTCTTTCGTCTTCTCAACCTCCAACCCAAGCACGGTACTAAGTACTATAGGTTATAATACCTCTCGTGTTTGGGGTTCTCATAAAAAAAAAAAAAATAAAAAGCTTTGCATACATAATTCTTCCCAATTAATAAGTGGATTGATAAAAAATCTCAAAGAAATACAGGAAAGTTAATTTAAAGATATTTTTGGATATGCTACCACAGCAGAAAAAATGGATTTCAATTTGTCTGCCGAATAACAATTTTGTATTGGAATTAAATACATTTTGGATATTCTTATGAATGACTAGATTTGAAAAACTGAATACTGTTTCTTAAGATTTTGATTTTATAATTGGAACTTCACTCGAATTAATTAAGAAATCTGACTTGCAGAAGGCTGCTTTTGACCTTGCATTAAAATATAACAAAGGTTTGCGTCAGATATTTCAACAGAAATTGAAAGCTTCAAAAATCATGTTTTATCAATTCTACAGGATATAAAATCTGTTACTCCCAGGTTTTTTTCATTTTCTACCACCTTAAGTGTAGTACCACACAGTTGGTACGTTTCTCTGGTATTACTTCTACCCATATGCAGTACTTTGCATTTGTCAAGGTTAAACTTCAGTTGCCACTTCTTAGCCTATCTGCCCAAATTATCTAGATCCTGTTGCAGTAGCACACTGCCATTACTGTCATTAACAACCCTGCCAACCTTTGTATCATCTGCAAACTTCGATATTAAGCCTGATATACCTTCATCAATATCATTGATAAATATACAAAACAACAGTGGACCCAACACCGAACCCTGTGGGACTCCACTAATAACATTAGTCCACGAAGAGCAGCACCCATTGATTACCACCCTCTGTCTTTTCCCATTTGACCATCCTTTTATCGATTGTAGCAAGTTACCCTTAATACCATTCTGCTCCAATTTGTACAGTAGTCTTCCATGCGCAACAGTGTCAAAAGCTTTCCTGAAATCCAAATATATGATATCAAAATTATTTTTTGCGTCCAGTTCCTTTGTAACCACATCATAATATCCTATCAAATTTGTCAGATAAGACTTTTCCTTAACCAACCCATGCTGTGTCTGAATTATTGCTGCAGTCTTGTCTAGATGATCCTTCAATGCATCTTTAACCAGTGACTCCATTATTTTACCTGGAACAGAAGTTAAACTAACTGGTCTGTAATTACTCGTGTCACCCTTCGATCCCCCTTTGTGAATTGGAGATACATTTGCACATCTCCAGTCCGTGGGAACCTCCCCTGAGTCCAAGGATGCTCTCGTAACTATGGCTAAGGGTTTGCTTAGTTGCTTTGTCACCTCCTTTAATATAACTGGATAGATCCCATCCACCCCAGGTGCCTTTCTTATGTTTAACTTCAACAATTCTTTCTCTGTCATCAAAGTTTCTTTATTAAAATAAAATTTAATATATACATACATTAATATATACACATAAAATATATTTAATATATACATATAAAATATATTTAATATATACATATATGTAAATATTTAATATATAAATATAAAATATATTTAATATATAAATATGAAATATATTTAATATATACATATATGTATATATTATATTTTATTTTAATAAATTTATTTTAACAAGTTAGTCGGTCGTCGCAAGAAACTTTGATGATATAATGCAATCTGACGCACAAGGCCTGTTTTCTAATTTCTGCTCCACTTTGCTCTCTAATAATTACAGACTTGTTAATTTGACTTCTATTCCAAGGAAAATAATGGAGTCACTAGTTAAAGAAGCATTGCAGGATCATTTAGACAAGACTGCAGTAATAATTCAGACACAGCATGGGCTAAGGGGAAAGTTGCTAGAATGGATAAAAGGATGGTTGAATGGGAGAAGACAGAGTTGTAATCAATGGACTAATGTTATTAGTGGAGTCCCCCAGGGTTCAGTGTTGGGCCCATTGTTGTTTTCTTTATTTATCATTGATTTTGATGAAGGTATATCAAGCTTAATATCAAACTTTGCTGATGATACAAAGGTTGGCAGGGTTGTTAATAACAGTAACGACAGTATGCTGCTGCAACAGGATCTGGAAAAGTTGGGCAGATGGGCTGAGAAGTGGTAACTGAAGTTTAACATTGACAAAAAAGTACTCAATATGGGTAGCAGTAATCCCAGAGAAATGTATCAACTGTCTGGTGTTACACTCAGGGTAGTGGAGAATGAAAGAGACTTGGTGGTAATCATTCAGTCAGATATGAAGTTTTCTGACAGTGCAGACAGGCTGCCAGAGTAGTCAGGGGTCCTTTTCAATGATATACAGGAATTTTGCTTGCAGGGATAAGGAGGTGATTATCCCCTTGTATAAGGCAATGGTCAGGCCACACCTTGAGTACTGCTTATAGGTCTAGAAGCCTTATTTCTGGAAGGATGTTTAGTTGCCATGAGTACAGAGAAATGCAACAAGACTGGTGAGGGGGAACAAAGGGGTGCTTTTACGAAGAAAGGCTTAATTTCTGCAAATTGCAGTGTCTGGAGACTAGGTACCTGCAAGGTTATCTGATTGAGGTGTATAAGGCCTTAAATGGATTGAGCAGGCTCAGTGCTGATGACATTCTTCCTCTTGCTCAGATTATAAATCTGAAGGGGCATTGACTGAAATTGAGGAAAGACAGTTGTTGAATAGATGTGTGGAAATTTGCCTTTAGCCAGTGGGTTATTGATTGCCGGAACAAATTTCCATCTGTTGTGGAAGTTGATAGCTTAAAGAAATTCAAGGCAGAACTATACAAACATTTGTAATGAATGGATAAGTGAAATGGAAATGCGTTTTTTTTATTTTTTTTGGCTTATGCTGTATAAGCTTGCTTTCTTGCATCATGTGCCGCTACTAATGAAAATGCTAATTTTTTCCAAGTTTGAATAAAATCCACCCTCTCTCTCGCTCCTTTTTTCCAAGAGGAGGGAGTACCACAAAGATGTGTAATGCTTTTTGCCATTAAGCTCCATTACTAAACAACTTCCTCCAACCGTAAACAGTACATTCTGTGTTGATGACTTTAGCATATTTTCATGATCGTGTAACATGAGAGTTATCGAGAGACAACTGCACCAAGCCACTGATCGCCTTTACTGTCAATGGCTAGTGGTTTCAAGTTGTCGCCACAGAAGATCGTATGTGTACATTTTTGTTCACAAACATAACCTTCACCCTGAACATGATTTAAGATTTTGACAAATCACTATTCCAGTAGTACTGGACACAAAATTATTGACACTCATATTTGAGAAAAAGTTGACATTTCTTCAACATATTTGTCATCTATGTAGAAAGTGCATGAGAGGTTTGAACATTCTATGTGCTCTCTCTCTCTCTCTCTCTCTCCTGCTTTTTGGGGTGTAGATTGGTGCACTTTACCCCATATCATGCACATGCGATCAAAATTTGATTATGGATCTCAGCTATATGTTTCGGCCAGAAATAAGTGTCCTTTGGTGGTCTAACCCCATTTATCATCAGGCTATTTTTATTGCTATTGGTGCATTCAGAGCATCTGTTGTCCACAGTATATATGTGGAAGCAAAAGGAATGAAACATCCTTGTTCCTTTGATGAAAACAGTTATGTAAAGCATACTCTACAGTATGCTTTTAAGCTGAAATTCCTGCCAGTGAACATCTGTTTTAGAGCCACAATGAGAAAATATTTTTTATAACATTATTCAGACTGCCAACCATCCATTCGGAATTTATATACAAGAGCTACTCAGAGAGCTTAACATCATGGTAGACAAGGTTACCAGATCACCAGAGTAGCCTCTTCTTCCATCCTGGCATGCTCAAATACTAGCATGTAACTTCTCCTTTAAGAACCGGAAATCTGATACCCCATTTCCTCTCTACTTTTAGCTCTATTCAGAACACTGAGCTGAACATTCTGACTTCCTTCCAGTTTACACAGATGGCTAAAAGTCAGAATAGTGTGTGGGATCTGTAGCTTAGATATTGGCTTTCTTTTTGTCATCAATACTTTATCTGAGCAGATTCCCTCTAAATGCAACATATACACTGCAGTGCTGAATGCTATAGAATTAGCCTTGGATCACATAAGAACTCACTAATATCTCACACTGTACTGTGTTTAGCAGATATGCACTCTTTATAAAGGTGGATTTGATATCTTATTTTCCTGTATCCCCAGTCACATCGGGAATATTGGAAATAATTTGGCTGTTACATATCAGGAGCCCTCATGAATAATCTTGGCCTGGCATTTCCCTACACAAACTAAAGGCAAATAATTCATAAGAAGATATATCCACAGTGGCAAATTTACCACAGGTAACAAATTATATCAAATTAAGTCAGTAATCGAATCATGGCAGTCTAGTTGGTGCAGGGATCGTAAATAGAAAGTTGTTCTTACTGGGCTTTGAATAGTACAGTCTGAAAAATTTGACCCATTCCTTCCTGCTGAGGGCTAATAACCCTCCTGTGTGCATGCAGTGTGGTAGGAGGGTTATCAGCCCTCAGCTGAAAGGAATGATAACCTCCTGTGTGCATGTGGTGTGATACCTTTTATCCATTTAGCATGTTTTATTGGAAGATACAAATTTTAGATGCACATTTTACTGCTTTTAATTATCTGACTGAGCCTTATGTAAAAAAGATAAAATAAACTGCAGACATTATCAACCCACTGCAAGATAGAAGCCTCCTCAAGAATTCATGCTGCGGGAAATGGACCATAATCTGCCATGCTGGTCCAGTGCAAGTTGGCAGATCGACCATATTTAGCAGTCAGGGGCTTGAACCCTGGTCTACTCAAAGAGAAGAGTGTATACTACTGCACTCCTGCTCCTGACCACTCGGCTATGGAGGCCATTTTACTCAGTCAAATTATATCTGACAATTAGCTTGTCGACTTGTTTATAGAATTTCAACTTTCAACTAACATGTAGCAACAGTCCTTTAAGTTGAGTTTTTTTAAAAAAATTCTAATTTCTAATAATAGCCATTGAAGGAATTGTTTTCTATACAGGTATTTTAGTGTTTACATTGATCCATCAGTTATGTGGCACCTTCATAGCCAGGTGGGAAGGAACAGCAGTGGCACATGCTTCTTGATTAGACCGGGGTTCGAGCCTGTGACCACCAAATACGGAGGATGCGGAAAGGTCAGGGAATGACCACCGCATATCAGGTCAGGGAATGACCACCGCATATGGTCCTTGAGGTTGTCACAGACATTCTCTCAGATATGCCAGACAAGCTGTACTTGCTACCTGGGAGTCTAAAACGCTGATGGAACTGATATTCGGGTGACACTCAAGTCAAGTGGACCCAATTTCGGCGAAGTCCGGACGGTCTGTGACAACCAAATCCTCTGCTTGCACCTTCACGATGGTGGGACTGTTAGTAATCCTGGGTATAACCTCCATGCACAAGCACATGGTGGGTGACCACCCAGGTGTGAACCAACGTAAGCAGGGGTCGAGGTGTGGCGCCCACACCACATGGAGGAACGCCGCCCCTCTATGTTACCAGGCAGTACTAGGTGGTAGATGACTCTCATCAACCGGTGAAATACCACCACTTTGCTTATTGGAGGCTTGAAGTGGTGGAACCCATGTTTAGTCTCTAGAGCTAAGTTCCGGTCAACCCTTCCCTATCTCTTCCATCATGCAGTATGATTGATGACTTTTGAGGTTATGATGAACGTTGTGGCGAGATCCAATATTCCTTACATTTCAAGGGTACAGCTCTAAAACGGTTTTCGCAGGCCGGCCGCTAGTTAGTACACCGGATCGAACCTATTGGTAACTCTCTAGGAGGCTTCCGGATCAGCTAGTGTATAATCTTGCTACCTCTACTCTGCCAGATAGTGACTGGAGGGAGTCCGAGTAGTGTGTATGCGGGGAGCATTGTCGAGGCCACGTTATGTCAAGGATCTGGGTATATTCTTCCCACATGTACGCCATATCCAAAAATTTCATTACTTCATACAGCATGTCCCACCCACTTTTTCTTCTATTGAATACACCATGAATTGTCAAACTAATAGAACAAGCTTATCTGCGAAAAGATCTAAACCTCCCAAGGATTTCCTAATTCATTTCACAAATATACGTGGTCTCAATTCTAATCTCAACGATGTCCATTTCCACTTGCAGTCTGCCAAACCCCATGTACTTTTTCTGACAGAATCTCAGTTATCGGCTGATTCAACTACTGTTCATCTCAGATGCCCAAATTATTCGCTGTATGATTCCTTTCGCCTCAAAGGTGGTACTTGTGCATATGTCCGTTCTGATATTCCCTGTCAGAGACTTGGCAATTTGGAATCTCCTCTCTTTGATCTTCTCTGGCTTAAAATCTCTCTACCTCATTGTGTCAAATTCATCTGTTGTCTCTACCGTTCTCCCAACTCCACTAATCACTTGGAGCTCTTTGACTTCCTCTCGTTGCAACTTGACTTTCTCCAGTCCAACTTTCCTAACAGTGAGGTAATTTTCCTTGGTGATTTTAATGTTCACAACTCCAGCTGGCTTCCGTTTTCTAGTCACACCGACCCAGCAGGTCGAGATGCTGAGGCTTTTGCAATTACTAATGACCTAGCACAGATTGTTCATTTACCTACAAGAATACCGGACAATCCTAATCATACAGCCAATACGCTTGATCTTTTTCTCACAAACAACCCTTCTAAGTACACGGTCGAAGTGAGAGGTCCTTTAGGCACTTCAGATCACAACTTGGTGATTGTCTCTTCTCCAATGGAACCTTTATCTCATGGCTATTCCCAACCTCGTGTTGTTTGGCATTACAAGAATGCAAAATGGGATGACCTGCGAGACTTCTTTTCTTCTTTTCCTTGGTCGGATTACTGTTTCAAAACTCCTGATGTCAACGTTTGCTCAGATCGTGTCAGTGAAATTATTCTTGCAGGAATGGAATCCTTTATCCCACACTCCACTTTAAAATCTCGTCCTTTATCTAAACCTTGGTTTTCCAATAAATGTGCTAAGGCTGTTCAAGAGAAGAATGTTGCATATCGTAATTGGCTTGTTTCTAATTCTTCAGTTTCATTTTCTGCCTACACCAAAGCTTGCAACAATTGTAAAGCAGTTATTAATCAGTCCAAACTAGAGTTTGAACAGGCTAAGAGTAGAAAACTTGCTTCTTGCCCTAATGGTAGCCGAGCATTCTGGTCTCTTGCCAAAGCTATTGGCCGCAACTTTTGCCCATCTCTGCTTCCACCTCTGACCAAACCAGATGGTTCTGTTGTCACTTCAGCCAAGGATAAAGCTGACCTGCTAGCATCCCATTTTTCTTCCAGCTCATGTATTAATGAACTTGGTAAAACACCTCCCACCATTCCCAACACGGTCCATTCAATGCCTCCTGTGGTCTTCCGTCAAAAGGATATCAGAAGGATTTTGATGAATCTTGATGCTAAGAAAGCTCCAGGTCCTGATGGTATTTCTCCACTTGTTCTCAAAATCTGTGCTCCTGAACTTACTCCTATTCTTTGCCGCCTTTTTTCATTTTCTTATTCCAAAGGTGTTTTTCCTTCTGCTTGGAAATTTGCTCATATCCAGCCAGTTCCTAAAAGGGGTGACAAATCCCTCCCATCCAATTATCGTCCCATTGCAATTACTTCTACTCTTTCTAAAGTAATGGAGAAATCAATTAACCGCCAACTCTTAAACTACCTAGAAACCTTCCGTCTGATCAACGATCGCCAGTATGGATTCCGTCGGTGTCGATCCACTGGTGATATTCTGGCTTATGTTACCCATTTATGGACTAATTCAATGGAAAGGTTCGGTGAAACACAAGCAGTTGCTCTTGACATCTCAAAGGCTTTCGATCGTGTTTGGCATAAAGGTCTTCTAAACAAGCTTCCATCTTATGGTTTGCCAACTGTTTTTAGTAATTGGTTATCCAGTTTTCTCTCTGATCGCTCACTGAGGGTGATGGTAGATGGCTCTCTGTCTTCTAACTTCTCCACTAATGCCGGTGTCCCCCAAGGTTCAGTTCTTTCCCCCACTCTTTTCCTCTTGTATATCAATGACCTTCTTCCATTGACTGGAAATCCTATCCATAGTTTTGCCGATGATAGCACATTGCATTCAACTTTCCATTTTGAGAAACCTTGCCCTGCTCAATCAGCTTCAAGTTCTCGAAAATCTGCTACCAATTCCTTAAATGCCGATCTTCAGGTAATTCTCCAGTGGGGCAAAGACAACATAGTTGATTTCAACCCTTCTAAAACTCAGTCTTGTGTTATATCTCGCAAAAAGGATTCTTCTGCTCCTATGCTTATCTTTAGTGACACTCCAATTTCTAGGCAAAAGGATATATCTCTTTTGGGGATTACCTTGACTTCTAATCTCTCTTGGCACAAGCACATTACAAATATTGCTTCCTCTGCATCTAAAAAACTTGGTTTTCTCTTTCGCTCTCGGCGTTACTTTTCTTCCAAACAGCTGCTCACTCTGTATAAATCGCAAATCCGCCCTGCCTTGGAATATTGTTCCCACATTTGGGGTGGTGCCCCCAAAACCTCTCTCAGGCTTCTTGATTCCATTCAGAAGAGGGCAGTTAGGTTAATTAATGATTCATCTCTAACAGAGTCTCTCCACTCGCTTTCTCATAGACGTACTGTTTCTGCTGCATGCCTCTTCTACAGATATTTCCATGGGCACTGTTCTTCTGAATTGGCTTCTATAATTCCCGCTCTCTCTTTCAAAACAGTCCGAACACGTGCCGCCACCAGCCAACATCCATTTACTGTCCAACTTCAAACCCACAGAACCAACTTTTCATCTTCCTCATTTATTCATTCAACTGCCGTTTTCTGGAACAACCTTCCCTCATACGTATTTCCTGAAAATTACAATCTACAGAAGTTCAAGTCCAATGTCAACAAATATCTTCTTTCGTCTTCTCAACCTCCAACCCAAGCACGGTACTAAGTACTATAGGTTCTAATACCTCTCGTGTTTGGGGTTCACATAAAAAAAAAAAAAAAAAATATCCTCGGAGCAATACGGCCTTAGTTGCTAATTCTCCTAAAAACCAAATAACAACAACAACATCGATTGTGTTAGAGGAGTAATGTTTGGTGGAAGCATTGAGCAAACTGATGGGATTCTTTCAAATGCTAACAAGCTTCCATCCTTTGTTGTGCAAGTTGGTAGTTTGAATAAATTCATGGAAGAACTAGACAGAATATTGGATAGGTGAAATGGGAATTTATTATTTATTTATTATTATTATTTTTTGGCTGATATTTGAGCTTTCTTTCTTGCATCATTTGCCACAATTAATACTATTACTAAAACCAAACAAAAAAAATTAGAATTCAAACATTTGTTTTAATAGGGATACCAAGGTCTGTAATAACAGGGGATGGATATACTGGCCAATTTGAATTAGCAAATACCAACAACAATATGAACAATTTGAATATATTTATTCTTATTCATAATTGTACCTATCTTATTTATTTTTACACCCATGTTATTTTTTCTTGCATGTATTCATACTCCCTTCACCTTTTTTTGTTTCAAAAGAAGCCATAGTATAAAAATGTGACTTTATTTTAAACATATTAAACATTTAAGAAAGCATTTTTCTTTTCTGCAAAGGGATTATTTATGGTATTAAATGCAGCTGTCTCAAATCAGAGTTTGGCTTTGGAAGTGCAGTTAGACAATATATTGAATACACTGTTTCCTCAAGTAAGTAGTTTTGTTCATTTTGATTCTTAAATATAATGCTATCCAATATGATATTTGCTTCCAGTAATATATCACCTCTTTGTTGTCAAAATCTATATGTAGACCACACAGACTCACACCATACCAAAACAAACCCTGCAGAATACTACAGCAAGTCACAAACCACATCAATCAGCAAATAATGCTGGATTACCTCAACAGAAACGAAGTAACACTAGATACTATCTGCACAGTCATTTACTATTCTGCTGTATAGCAGCCACCAGGAAGAACAGAAGAGAAACTAGAGACCAACAGAAAACAAAATGCAAAGACAAGGAATCAGCAGTCTGGGAATCCAGGCTAAAACACGAGAGAGAAGGAGAGATGAGCTGAGAGTGAAGATAGCCGTACTGACCCAATATCAATGGGATATAAGTAAGAAGCTCATCAGAGAAGTGAAGACCATCCTCAAGAAAGACGACATCCACAGCAAATATGAGACCCCAACCAGAGTATTGAAGGATACTTGTACACCCTCAAGCAGAACCATCTTGCCCTCAGTAAAAGACTTCACTGATATAGGGAGAATGCCCAGAGGAAAACAGACAACTGGATATTTGGTGAAAATCAGAGAGCCATCTACAGGAACATTAGACAACAGGAGGAGGAGAAGGGCAATGGAGTCCCCCTCCTGACTAGATGGCACTTGAGGTGTAACTGGTGGAGCAGCAAAGTTAACAATAACAGCTGTATGCCCCTTGATAGACTTAGAATGGAAGAAAACTAGGATGTACGAGAGATGACAGAAAGGGAGATCCGGAAAGGAAGAATTACAACAGTTAATCTGGAAAGCCCCCAAGAATAGATAATATCCACAACTACTGGTAAAAGAAGTTCAACTGTGCACAGTTGAACTTCTTGTACCAGTGACAGACAGTGAAGCAGTTCACCAAGGTGATATGACACCCTGACACAATTCCATAGTCTCTGGCTCAAGAAATCACCTACCTGAAGTCTAAGGACAAAAACACAACAAATTGGTGAATTACAGATCAATCACTTTTCTTCCAACAGTGTACAAGATCCTGACCAGCTAACTAAGCAGACATCAGACCATTTGGAGGGAAAGCAGCAGAAGGGATGTAAGTAGATGAGAAAAGGATGCAAGGACCAATTGACAATTAATGCTGCAGGTATGGAGCATGCCTACAAGAAGCACTGCAATTTGTACATGGCCTACATCGATTGCCACAAGGCCTTCAACTCCATGCCCCATAACTGGGTGGTAGGGACACAGAAGTTCTACAAGTCAATCTGACACACCTCTTAGAAGCAACCATGATGAAATGGATGACTACCATCAAGGTTGAGAAGGTCACAACCAGTGATCCCCATCAGAAAAGAAATCATTCAGGGAGATGACATGAGCCCATTATGATTCTGTCTAGCACTCAACCCTCAACCCACTGTCCATCATGAATTGAGCAAACCCAATTCATTCAAAGCACTCTCATGTGGAATGACCAAGAGGAAGGATGCTGATGGCATCTTTCCTCTTGGTCAGACCACACGAGTGAGTGTAAAATCAAATTGAAAGATGGTTGCAGGCCAGATATTTGGAAATTTGTTACATCAAAAATTATTTTTGTCCTAATCAAACAAAAAAGTATACTGTATTTCATAGATTCTAAGATGCACATTTTTCACATTTTAACATCTCTGAAATGGGGTGCATCTTATAAACACTGTTAAAAGAAAGTTGTGCGAGTGGTAGGTGTCAAGTGAAAGGGGGATTGCCAGGCTTGTGGGAGTGCTTTTGCAAGTACATGCATATCTGTTCATCTTGTTTTTACTTTACTTCAATTGAGTTATGTTCATTTGTGCTAGTACACATGTAACTAAAATTACACCTATACTAGCACTAATGTACTAGCCATTTAAAACACCTTCAAAAAGATTTCAGTGTGATGCTGCATTGAAACCAAAACCTATTGTCTATGCAGAAAAGTGTGGTAACAGAGCAGCAGGGCATAAATTTTATATTATTGAAGCAAATTTTCATCATTGGAAAATGACCATAACCTGAATTACAGATCAATCACTTTTTTTTTTTTTTCTTATATTTTCTTGCAAAACAACAACCAAGTGCTATGGGGCCTAAGAAAGGAAGATACCCACAAATATACGAAGCTGCATTATGTTTTGTCACCAAGATACATACAAAAAGACTGCCTACTACATGCCATGCCATGCAATGCAACTGAAGACAGGACAAATTGTGAAATCCCTCAGAATAGATGAAAAAAAATCATGTGTGTACCCTGTATGCACAAAAGATGTTTCATTTTATGTGGAAACATCTATGGCAGCACTAGAGTAAAACCGTTTAAATTTTTGAACGGTTTGATTGAAACTTACTTATATACTTATGCTACTTAGGAAGTTGATATTGACCAAAATCTTGCATTTTATTCTTGCTTAATGTTACTACCTGCTGCTTACTCTACCGAATAAACGTTAGTGACTGAGTTAGCATCGTTAGCACCAATTAGGAAATGACATCATTTGCATAATTTAAAATCTAACAGCCACCAAATAGGAAGTGATATCATTTGGTTCATTTCCATAAAAAAAATTTCATTAACAATTAATTGCGTCATTTCCTTTACAAGAAAATTTTGTTACCAGTTGATTTTACTCTAGTGCCACCATAGATGTTTTCACATAAAAAATTTCAGTGTAAAAAGAGGCTGGTGCGACTGACTCATGCATTATGTAGAACTATCATTAAGGCATCAAATATCAATTTGTTGCAGCTGGCTAGCCATGCCACTTCTTCCTGGTGGCATGACTAGCCAGCTGCAACTCCTCGATGTTTTAGTCAACAAACCACTTAAAGCATTATATCAGGAAGGAAGGAAAAAGAGTCCTCCTGGTTGTTGAACTGAAAACATTCTGTTGACACTTTCTAGTACGATGAAGAAATTACCAGCATTATATCTTGCAGAATGGGTGTCAGTAGCTTGGAAGAAAATACTGGAGACAATAATGGAGCACTCTTTTAAAAAATCTTGCATCACCAAAGCCTTAGATGGCATGGAAGTTGATATTGTGTGGAAAAACACAAACTCTGAGTTGGAAAGTGATTAAGAAATATTTTATATCAGAAAAAGCATTATATCAGGAAGGAAAAAGAGTCCTGGTTGTTGAACTGAAAACCTTCTGTTGACACTTTCTGGTACAATGAAGAAATCACCAGCATTATATCTTGCAGAATGGGTGTCAGTAGCTTGGAAGAAAATACTGGAGACAATAGTGGAGCACTCTTTTAAAAAATCTTGCATCACCAAAGCCTTAGATGGCATGGAGGTTGATATTGTGTGGAAAAACACAAACTCTGAGTTGGAAAGTGATTAAGAAAAATCAGACTCTGAATGTGAAGAAATTTTAGGCTCTGGTAATATAGAAATAAATGAAGTAAAATGTATGATAAAATATCAGTAAATTGTATTCTGTTGAAATAAATTTTTTTGTCAATTTATTTTAGCATTTCATTTTTTCTATGTTAGTGGTACTGAAAATAATGCTGCATCTTACTATCAATGGCATTTTAGAATCAATGAAATATGGTATATTTTTTAAGTTCTTTAAGTGATATGATGTGCTGCTGAATTGTTATACAGTTGAAGCTCTGTATAATGACCTCATAGTGGAATGAGAAAAATGGTCATTATATCGAAAGGACGTTATATCGATAGTTCATAAAATCAGCAACAAAACAAGTAAAAGCTTGAAAATGTAATGTAATTCTACTAATACAATATAGTATAATCTTATAATATGTACTACAGTATTGCACAAAAAATTATGATGGCAAATTTTGCATTGATTGTAGAGTGCAGTAAGAATACAATTAAATTGTTAATTTCATTACATAGGCTACATACTTATCAAGGCAAGAGAATTGTTTCATGCTTTAAAATAATCCATTAAAACATGCTGTTCCAATGGTAGAGAATGTTTTAAAAGAGAATTATGAAAGTGCATGAAGCAGTTATTTCATTTTCGCAGCTAAGCTGCTCTTGAAAAATTTGATATAAAAGTTCTAATCCTTGATCAGCATCTTTTATTGCAACTTCTTGTTAAACCACAGTAGGTTTCTCATTTTCATCACTAAAAATTTCAGTAGATTCCATTATGTCTGCAATGAGTTCCTCTTCCCTTGTGCATAGACTGAAACATTCAGTGTCCACATCCACTTCTGCATGATATTCGAAGCTTAAGTTTTCCTGTAAGTTCTGGTGATGACATACATGCTCACATATTTCTTCCTTATTATCAGACTGTTCTTCGAAATTAATAGAGGAAGAAGCTTGCAAAGCTTCACACATGGCATCATTCAAGGCGGTAAACCCAGCATGTTCGAAGCAATTGTAGATCACTTTTTCTTCAACTTCATCCCATGGGCATGTTGATTTCACATTGAATTTTGCTTTTAAGGCAGCACAATTTTGCTTCATAGCATTCTTCGGTAGTTTTTCTTTAAACACTGGATTACACCTAGATCAAGTGGCTGAAGAACTGACATCATATTTGTTAGTAGGTACTCGACAGTGATTGCATGTACGTTGTTTACTTGACATTGAGGAGTGCAGTTATCCACAAGCAGCAAAATTTTTCTCTTCTCCTCACTCATCCTGCAATCTGTCTCTGATCTATTCTTTGTAAATTTGTGATGTCATCCATGCTGTTTGATTTGCTCAGTACATAGTTGGTAATATCTTCAAACCTTTAAAGCATCAAGGCTTCTGGGCTTTCCCAATAATTAAAAGAGGAAGCTTCTCTGTGACAGACATGTTTGCTGCTAGGAGAGTGATAACCCCTTTTGTTTTGATTTTTTCTGCCACTATGTTTCTCGCCTTTAAATGTGTTTCGTCCGGTAGCAATTTAAAAAAAAAAAGTCCAGTTTCATTAGCATTGAAGATGTCATTGTGGTTCTATGTCAGCAAAACATTTTTTAAACAATTTTCCTTCCATTCTTTTGTAGCATTGATGTTCACAGCTGCACTTTCATCACACTTTTTTTTGAAAGGCAGGCCATGACGAGGCTTAAATTTCTGGAATCATCCATCTGAACTTCTAAATTCTCCAATATTCATTTGATGTGCAAACAATTCAGCCTTATAAAAGATTACCATCTATGGGTTTGCATGCATCTTCATTAACCATTCCAAAAGTACCTTTTCAAGATCCAGATAATTTGCCTTTCATGCTTGAATCCTATCCTATCTGGTGTAGCAGATTTCTGTAAACTTTCAATCTTTTTCTGATCTTTCAGAATAGTGAACAACAGAGTACTCATAGGAATGCTGAACTGTTTGGTGATGTCAGCCTTAGAATGTGCATCATTATCTACAGCTTGTAAAATCCTAATTTTATCTAGGCGCCTCCGTAGCCAGGTGGGAAGGAGTAGCAGTACGTAGCACACGCTTCTTGATTAGACCAGGGTTCGAGCCCGTCACCACCAAATACAGAGGATGCAGAAAGGTCAGGGAATGACCACCGCATATCCCGGAGCAATATGGCCTTAGTTGCTAATGCTCCTGAAAACCAAATAGCAACACAACAACAACTAATTTTATCTGTGATTGGCAGAGCCATACCAATAAACATACATTCAAACTAATGAGATAAACTTCTAGTCTATGTTGATTTCATTACTGCACTTCAAGAAAAGAGCGTGGGAAATTCTAACAAATGATTTGTCGTGGTCAGGCTACAAACTCATCAGTTACTTCAATATATTTGATTTGTAGGCGCCTCCGTAGCCAGGTGAGCAGGAGCAACAGTGCGTAGCACACGCTTCTTGATTAGACTGGGGTTCGAGCCTGTGACCACCAAATATGGAGGATGTGGAAAGGTCAGGGAATGACCACTGCATATCCCCGGAGCAATATGGCCTTAGTTGCTAATGCTCCTAAAAACCAAATAACAAACAAATAACAATCAATATATTTGAAGCATTCTGTCATTTTTAAATGCGAATATTGTAATAAAAAAGTATAAATTCAGATTAAAAGGAAGACCTTTTCAAGGTCCAGACAATTTGCCTTTCATGCTTGAATCCTATCCTGTCCGATGTAGCAGATTTCTGTAAACTTTCAATCTTTTTCTGATCTTTCAGAATAGTGAACAACAGAGTACTCATGGGAATGCTGAACTGTTTGGTGATGTCAGCCTTAGAATGTGCATCATTATCTACAGCTTGTAAAATCCTAATTTTATCTGTGATTGGCAGAGCCATACCAATAAACATACATTCAAACTAATGAGATAAACTTCTAGTCTATGTTGATTTCATTACTGCACTTCAAGAAAAGAGCGTGGGAAATTCTAACAAATGATTTGTCATGGTCAGGCTACAAACTATATACTTCAATATATTTGATTTGTGGGCGCCTCCGTAGCCAGGTGAGCAGGAGCAGCAGTGCGTAGCACAATCTTCTTGATTAGACTGGGGTTCGAGCCTGTGACCACCAAATATGGAGGATGCGGAAATGTCAGGGAATGACCACTGCATATCCCCGGAGCAATATGGCCTTAGTTGCTAATGCTCCTAAAAACCAAATAACAAACAAACAACAATCAATATATTTGAAGCATTCTGTCATTTTTAAATGCGAATATTGAATAAAAAAGTATAAATTCAGATTAAAAGGAAGAAATTTATAGTCATTATAAGGAAATCCTTTTGTTTTCAATGTCGTTATAATGAATGTACAATAGCATTAGGATAATGAGAAATTCACTGGGATCAACCACATAGGAAGTTATAACATGTTTGGATGTTAAAAAGAGTCCCAACATGTTATAACTTCCAGTTTTGCTCTGTACATTTGCTCCTATGAGCTCACATCTGGTGAGTATGGGCTTAGCACATCCAGGGTCCTGAGTGGATTTCATCATTTTTCTCTTTATTTGTGATTCTCTTCTACTTCTGAAGCTTGTTTCTCTCTCTCTCTCTCTCTCTCTCTCTCTCTCTCTCTCTCTCTCTCTCTCTCGGGCGTCTCCGTAGCCAGGTGGGCAGGAGCAGCAGTGCGTAGCACACGCTTCTTGATTAGACCGGGGTTCGAGCCCGTGACCACCAAATACGGAGGATGCGGAAAGGTCAGGGAATGACCACCGCATATCCCCGGAGCAATATGGCCTTAGTTACTAATGCTCCTAAATAACAAAACAAACAAACTCTCTCTCTCTCTCTCTCTCTCTCTCTCTCTCTCTCTCTCTCAGCTGGTGCAGCAAAAGTATCAGGCCTTGCACCATATGACTGATAATAATAATTGGTTATCATATTTGCTGCAGGAATGCAAACTTGTGTAAAACCAACTGCAAATGTTGTGCCTTAACATAGATATGCATCTATTCAGTTGCAGTCAGTAAATGAGCACTGTAAAAGGAAAGGCACATGAAATGAACAACTAATCGATTGAATCAGGTCTATTTGAATTATAGCTGGGATTTTGCTTAGCATTAATCACACTGCCTAGAGAGTGCTATAAAAGTTGTACACTTGGTTCAAGGTTTAATGCATTCTTTGTTTATACTGAAGTTATTTTATTTAGTTCAGTATTTTCCCCAAGAAATGGACATAAATGTGACATAAAATTTTTTTTGAAGATTATGATTGCTGAATTTTAATTCTTTAGTTTGTGAAAAACAAAACATTATTCTTAGTGCATATCTACTGATAATCATGTATAAAGTATTTTCCCATAAAATTTTACCCTAAAGGGTTACCCTATAATGTATCCATAGCCAGAAACATCAGGAATGAAAAAGAACAGGAATGGGCAGTATGTTGAAGCTGATGACAGTGTGATATCAGATGACATATTATAAAGAGCTGAATCAGCTCTTTATAATATGTCATCTGATACTGAAATAGAATTCTATTCAAGTGATGGTGATTCTGAATCTCATTCAGTACATTTGTTGATTTTAGAACATTAGAAACAACAACAGATCCTGGTGGGTTATGGACTATCTTCTATTTAATCACCAATTCTATGAATCACCACTACTGGAGTGATGATTCTTCATCACTACTGGAGTGATGATTCTTCAAAGATGAAGTACCTTTCATTCAAACGATCCTCGATTCTTAAAAATGCCTACTGAAGAATGATATTGAATCCAAATCTATAAAAAATATAATTTACACTGAAGGCACATAGAAAGGACTCTTGCAAATATAGAATCTATTTTTATTTTTAAAGAGAGTTGATTAATACTTTGTTACATTTAGATGTTTACTGATACATTTCTGTATTACTTTGTCAGATGTTTTCTCTGCTTTTAATGCCACAAAACTTTCTCTTTTCATAAATGACTTAAAAAAAAAAAAAAAAAAAAAAGAGAGAGCAGCAGAGACTACAATCACCGATGAAATGTTACAGAAAGTTATCACAATACTTCTAAACACACCAGCCTGTTAAACACTTCTCTTTAACCAATTCAGATTTTAACCTATAGGGAGAAATGCTTTAGTTAATTTTTTTTTTAAACACTGCGGAATATTTCAGTTACTCATTTTTCTTTTTTTTCCCCTTTTAGGTGTGCTGTGTACCTGACTATTCTCATCCGTCTGGTGTGAAAAATCATAATGAAGTTTTAAGATGTATTGCAGCTCTTAGTAAGTCTTTCACAAGTTCCACATTTTCATTCTTTAAGTTGTCAAAGATAAACTTAACATTCCAGAGATATAAAAGAATAACACATAAACTTAGGTAATGCAAACAAGCCAGTTTCTATATTCATTTCAGGATTGATGTCTTTATTGGAAGTATAATACAAATAAAAGTATTAGAGTGCAACCGTGATATGCATGTTTTGGCGGAGACTTTAACATGTAGATTACAAGTGAAGTGCATTATAGTCAAAAATAAAATCCCCCCCCCCCCTTTTTTTTCTAATCTTTTAACATGACTATTAAGCAAGCATTTTTATATAAGAAAATATAATTTTGCACACATTTTTTAATAGTGTCAAGGTTTAAAATAAAAATGCTAAACTTTAGTGCTTCATGTACTTAAAAAAAATAAAATATAAAAATTGTCAGTTTTTTAATAAGAGTCCCACATTTCCAAGTGAGAGCGGTGATGGGGGGAAAACCCTGGTGCCATTAGATTCAAAGCACTTCCAAGTGAGATATATTTACGGGGATTTCAATTTACAGTATAGTGCATAAATAGGAAATAAGGAACAACTGAGCCATGTGATCATAGGCCTTATAATCTAACAGCCACCATAAATGAGTAGCTGTTGGGATACACAGTAAAATCTCAGTCCCCCACTAGGTATTCCTTGAATTATGCAAGTTAAGTTCCTTGAATTAAGTTTTTCCTGGAAAATGCTGCATTTGTGTAAACCAATGTTTCGGAAATAATTTTCCATAAAGGTTAATGTAATGTGGTTAGGTTACATTTTAGATCAGATTATGGGGTTTCATTTCCCCTCCCCCCCATCAAGGGTGCACTAATTTTGATTATAAATAACACAAGTCAATTTTAAAGTACAATACTTTGACACCTTATCCAGAAAGCTTGCAACTCAGAGACTTTCAGAATTTTGGGAATTTCTGAATTTTGGCTCCTTAGCAAGAGAAATTAGAACACATACAAAATAAATGATTAAAAATCTTATATAACATTGCTTTATCTAAAACGTTTTAGTAAATACAAATTTTAATATCAATGTAATGAAATCAACCAACTAAACAGTAAAATATAAAAATTAAAATAGTTTATTTACAAAATAAAAATAAATATGGTATATATAAAATCCTAAAAATTAAGTGTGGATAAGTGTTAAAAAATATATAATAAAGATACTAGGACTTATATTAGAAAAGTATATGTATAATTAAAATTTATTAAAACATCAGCGGTGGTTCAAAATTTTTTTATCCTCTCAATTATCAGTATTTTTATAACAAACATTAAGTATTTCAGTATGTATTAATGCACTGCAACCTCCGTATTATGTGGGTGGTGGGATATAAATTTAGCATTAGCATTAGCATTAGTAGAGGCATTTGATGCAAGAAAGCAAGCTTATGCAGCATCAGCCAAAAAAAAAAAAAAAAAAAAAAAAAAAAAAAAAGTAACATAAATAGATAAAAATAACCACTTCCACTTCACCCCTCTGTTCGTTCGAAATACCTGTCCAGCTGAGCCTTAAACTTATTTAGGCTATCAACTTCCACGACAAGGGATGGAAGTCTGTTCCACCCACCAACCACCCGCTGGCTAAAGGCAAATTTCCGCACATCTATCCTACATCTGTCTTTCCTCAATTTGAATTTATGCCCTCTCAGGTGATTTTTCTGAGCTAGAGGAAGAATCCCATCAGCATTGAGCATGCTCAAACCATTCAAGGCTTTGTACACCTCTATCAGATCACCCCGCTGGTGCCTAGTTTCCAGACACTGTAATTTGCAAAACTTAAGCCTTTCTTCGTAAGAGAACCCCTTTGTCCCATTCACCAATCTAGTTGCCCTTCTCTGTACTCGTTCCAGCAGCTCTACATCCTTCCTGAAATGAGGCCTCCAGGCCTGTATACAGTACTCTAGGTGTGGCCTGACCATTGCCTTATACAAGGGAATAATCACCTCCTTATCCCTGCTAGAAAAATTTCTATATATCATTGACAATACACCATGAGCTACTCTTGCAGCTCGTCTGCACTGCTCAGAGAACTTCATATCTGCCTGCACCACCACCCCCAGGTCCCTTTCATTCTCTACCACTGTCAGTGTAGTACCACAGAGTTGATACGTTGCTCTGGGGTTGCTGTTTCCCATATGTAGTACTTTACATTTGTCAATGTTAAACTTCATTTGCCACCTCGAAGCCCATCTGCTCAACCTTTCCAAATCCTGTTGCAGCAGCATAGTGTCAGTAGTGTCCTTGACAACCCTGCCAACCTTTGTATCGTCTGCAAACTTGGACATTAAGCCTGATATACCATCATCAATATCATTTATAAATACAGAAAACAATAAAGGCCCCAATACTGAACCCTGAGGGACTCCACTAATAACATTAGTCCACGATGAGCAGTGTCCATTGATTACCACTCTCTGTCTTCTCCCCCTCAACCACCCCTTTATCCATAGCAGCAACTTGCCTCCAATGCCACACTGCTCCAATTTGTGCAGCAGTCTTCCATGTGCAACAGTATCAAAAGCCTTTCTAAGATCCAAGTATATAATATCAAAGTTATTCCCTGCATCCAGTTCTTTTGTGACTGCATCATAGTATCCAATCAAATTGGTCAGGCAAGACTTCCCCTTAACAAAACCATGCTGTGTCCTAGCTATAACTGAAGTCTTGTCTAGATGATCCTGCAGTGCTTCTTTCACCAGTGCCTCCATTAATTTTCCGGGAACAGAAGTTAAACTCACAGGTCTATAATTACTTGTGTCAGCCTTTGATCCCCCTTTGTGAATTGGGGTCACATTTGCACATCTCCAGTCAATGGGTACCTCCCCTGAGTCCAAGGAAGCTCTCATAATTATGGCTAAGGGTTTGCTTACCTCCTTTGCTGCCTCCTTTAATATAACTGGATAGATCCCATCCACCCCAGGTGCCTTTCTTGTGTTTATCTTCAACAATTTCTCCTCCACTTTGCTCTCAGTTATTACAAGATTCTCTAGCTTACTGCTAGAGTTGAATACACCTCTGGCATTCCCCTCGCTGAATAACTCCTCATGTGTGAATGTCGATGCAAAATATTCATTTAGTTTGTTAGCTACCCGAGCAGGGTCATCAACAGTTGACCCATCGATCTCAAGTGGACCAATCTGATTCATCCCCTTCCTTCTAGAGTTTACATAAGTAAAGAACTCTTTGCTGTTTTTCTTCGCATCCCTTGCCAAGGATCTCTCGTAATCTGCCTTCGCCTGCCTAACCTCCTTTGTAACTTGGTTACAGATCAACTTGTATCTATCATAGGCATCCGTGTCACGTGTTAATTTGTATGTATCCCATGCATTTTTCTTCTCTGCCATATGCCTCATTAGTTCATCTGACAACCATTTAGGCCTAAACCTTGAACAATATTTCTTAGTTGGTATGTAAAGCCTAGTAGCTTCCACGATAAGTTCTTTGAATGCTTCCCATTTTGAATTTGCTGTTGGCAATATCATCAGTTGATCCCACTGTATAGAATTTAAATACTGTCTCAGTCCATTGTAGTCGCCTTTACGAAAGCAATACCCCTTCCCTTTACCCCTAATGGTAGTTACCTCTTTGAGTAACTCCCACTTCAGCACACTGTGATCACTGCCACCAAGTGGTTCATTTATCTGCAGATTCTGAATGCATGAAGAATCACTACTGATAATCAAATCAAGAGTATTACTCCCTCTAGTTGCCTCCCGAACATGCTGATGTAGAAAACAATCATCCAATAAATCCACAAAAGCCTTGCTACTGTGTGAGTGACCAGCCCCCAAATTCCAGTCAATATCTGGGAAATTAAAATCCCCCATTATAAGACTCTCTGATTTACTGGCCCACTCTATTTCTCCGAACAGTTTCTTATTATACTCATCAGAGTCATTAGGCCTATAGCACACTCCTACTCTCAATTTTGATCTCCCAATGCTTATGTCACACCAAACTGACTCGACACTGCACTGTCCAGCGATGTCGACTGGCTTCACTTCCTTGGATTTTATGTGTTTCTTAATTAATAGCATAACCCCTCCTCCCTTCCTATCCTGTCTATCCTTTCTGTACACATTGTACTCCCCAAATTCCAGTTCTGCATTTCTTATATCTGTGTGACACCACGTCTCTGAAATCCCCACAATATCTGCCTTTGATGTTTTGAGCAATACCTCAAATTCATCAAATTTATTTACTAAACTCCTAGCATTGGTGTACACACAAGTATACATGCACCTGTTCTTTTTCTTAGCTACCCTAACACAACCCATGTGTTTACTTGTACCCCAATGATTCCCAGCAGTCTCTGAAATATCCTGCATCTTATTTTCCAGGCTGCGGCTCATTCCAATAGAAGCAGTGCAAGAATCACTTTCACCTCTGCCAGTGGCTACTGTTAATCTATTAGTCCTTGTATCCCCCCAATCTAGCAGTTTTCCGACCCACCTAACATTGCCTCGATAGCATCAGCAAACATTCTTGCACCCTTTCTATTTAAGTGTATCCCATCCCTGTAGAAGCAGTCTCTCCTGTTAACAAGTACAGACCAGGCTGAAAAAAATTCTACCCCTTGAGCCCTGCACAATCTTTCCAGGGCCGAATTGATTGACAGGGCTCTCATCATATACTCCCTCCTATCGTGTCTGGGCAGAATTGCAGACACTTTCAATTTCAACCCTAATTTCAACTTCAACTTCAATTTCAACCCTAAATTTTAACCCTTTGTGTCACATCTGATGTGAAATTGTAAAATTTCTCTTTCAATCTCATGTTGCAAGATGTTGCACCAGACATGCATTTCTGTTTTGCCAGTTATAAGCTCATTTTCCTGCTCTTCTGGAGTAATTATGGACTACTTTATAACAAGGTGTTTAGTCATGGCATCAAAATCTTGTAGAGGCCTTTGTGATGATGAGATTGAGAAACTGTTAGAACTTTCTGATTCGTAATTTGATTTACTTTTGTCCGATAGTGACAATGATGTTATTTTTGATCCCGATGATATATCTTGTAGCAGTGATGAAGAAATTGATGACGACTTGTCAACTAGTACTGATGTCGGAAATTGGAGATCAAGAAATGTATGTGATGTTTCATTCAAACATTTTCCTCTTTACTGTTTCAAACTGTGAATTTCATTCATTTAATTCAAATATTCCAAAGACTTGAATATTTTCAGCTGTTTTATACTGATTCTTTGTTTGAAGAAATTTTGAATGAAACAAATAATTATTTCAAGGAAGCTCTTTAAAATAAGCTATTTTCTGATTGTTCCCTATTGTGTGGCTTGTTTGCAATTTCAATTAATGAACTAAAGCCTTTTTTTTTTTTTTTTTGTGTGATTATTAACATAAGACTAAATGAAAAACCTGCTATGAAGGAATACTGGTCCGAAAATTGGACAGATAAAATCCATTTTTTAGGAATGTTTTTAGCAGGAAGAGATCTCTGCAGATATTTTGGATGATGCATCTTTGCCCACCAACAAAAGGGCAAAAAAAAAAAAAAAAGCAATTCAAAGTCGGGGATCAAAAATGAAAAATATTGTTAATTATCTTAATGAAAAATTTCATGAACATTTTTTTTTTCAGGCAGAAATATTGTGTTACATGAACATACGGTTGGTTTTAAGGATACAATTTCATTCAAGTGTTATTACTGTCAAAAGCCAACAAAGTGGGGGTCTTTGTGTATTTGTTTTAGCTGATTCAGAAGCAGGTTATGCCTCAGTTATTGTGCCATATTTTGGAAGGGATACTACTGACAGCTTGATAAGGCCAGACTTGACTTTCACCTCAAGGATCATGTTTCATCTTATTCAAAAATTCTTCAAAGTGTTTAGGTCGGTGAATTTCATTCATTTTAATGACTGATTTTACATTAGTATTCAACTAGCAGAAGAACTACATAAACAGAATATTATTATTATCATTAGCCATATGGTGCAAGGAAGCCTGAGGCTTTTGCTGCTCCAGTTTTTTTTTTTTTTTTGCCTGATGCTACATAAGCGCAAATGTTTGCTTTCTTTCATCACATGATCTCCATTACTATTACTACATTTAATGAGTAATAAAGAATTGGTCAAAATTAAACAAAGTGCACTTTTTAAAAAGACAAAATTAAACAAAGTGCACTTTTTTAAAAAGTCCACTGGCTTTCTAAAATTAACTCAGTTACTGTTCATACATATAACATAATAGAGTTCATTCAAAGAAAGGGGAGACAACAAGCAGTATACAAATTGAATGATTATCAAGTGATTAGTTCACACACACACACACACACACACACACACACACACACACACACACACACACACACACACTGGTCTAATATGCATATACGAGATGAACGGGGAAGACAATGCCGTGTAATGTATGTTTGTTGAGATATTAATAAGAGATTATTTGTTCTGGCACATGCAACCTTGAATCCAAAATGAGGTAGGGTCACCAAACGTTGAAAAATTTTCATGAAGCTTCATTTCCAAGGTTTTCCTGATTAATAACTTTGTATAGTTGTGTTGGATGTTCAGGATTTTTGTCTCATTAAATAGAAATGTATGACTTTCATTCACAGCATGAAAAGCCAATTCTGATGAAGCACAGGCAGATACGGCACGTTGATTCAGTCTCAAGTCTAGAGTACAACAGGTTGAACCTTGATAGGATGAATTGCATTCACCACACGAAATGTTATATATGAAGTCATTTACCTGTACCAAAAAAGAGGAAAAGAGAGTACAATTTTTTTGTATAGGTTGTAGTTTCCGCATAGGTTTTGCTACAATTTTAAAGTCAGTATCCTTAAAGAGTCTATTAAGTTGCTTGTGCCCTTGTTCTATATACAGTTTTGGAACAAAATATTTTTATTACTAATTTTTATTGCCTTGTGTAATATTTTGTGATCTGTCTTTTCTTGCAATTTTATTTGACTAATGGTAGTGAGAGGATAACCTCTGTTTAAAAACCTGTTTGTTAATACCTCAATTTCTAAGCGCAAGGCTGGCTCAGTTGTGGAATATTTATACAAGTTGGTTAAATATGGTGGATCTTTTGTAAGCGAAAAGGTGATAACTCTTATAGTGGAGAAACATACTGGTTATTGTAGGCTTATGATAAATGCTGAATTGTATTTTATTAGTATCCCATGTGAGTGTAAAATTTAGAAAATTTAAGGACTTCATTCCCTCGTGTTCCTTTTCCAGTGTAAAATGCAATCTCGTATGAATATTATTCAATGTCTGCAAACATATTGAGTGGTATTATCATCGGTGATAATAAGCACATTGTTGAGATATCTTCCATAATAGGTAATCTGGGGAAGAAATGACATTAAGTGTATATGTTTGATATTAGCATAATAAAACTGCGCAATTAGGCTGCTCAGGCTTAGACCCATCACTAAACTGAAAATTTGCTTTATATCTTGTCCTAAAAGGCAGTATAATTCACTTCAGTCAGAACTTTAATCAAATAGAAAATTTCTTTTTTTGGTAGTTTAGTATGATTTATTCCGATGTTATTATTCAATAAATCCAACACTACAACTACATAAGGTGCATATTCAACGTTAACGTTTGTGTACAAAGAATTTACGTCCAATGAAAACAACTTATTGTTGCTGCCAATTTTGCAATCTTTAATCTAAAGTGTCATAGTTAAATAATGTGTCATAGTTCTTAATGCCAAATTTTATTATGTCTAAAGGCAGATAATAAAAAAATGATAATAAATAATAAAAAAACTGATAATAAAAAAAACACGCAGAGTTTCTGTAAAACGCTATTGGGAAACTAGGGCAGCGGGTTTATGGAGTTTTACTTGTCTGAAGAGTACTGGAATATTATATGCCTTCATGTACATCTGTTCATGCATATATGTTTTTATACGCATATAACAGAACAAATAATCTCCTATTAATATCTTGACACTTTCCTCTTTTTTGCTACGAGTAAATGATCTCATATATAACATTTCTTGTGGTGAATGCTAGTCATCTTATTGAGGTTCAACTCTGAGAACTCTAGACTTGAGATTACAGCACCATGCCACATCTGTCCGTGTGTCAGAATTGGCTTTTCGTGCTGTGAATGAAAGTCATACATTTCTATTTAATGAGGAAAAATCCTGAATATCCAACACAACTATACAAAGTTATTAATCTCAGAAACCTTGGAAATGAAGTTTCACGAAAATTCTATCAACACTCTGCGGTGACTCTACCTTATTTTGGATTCATGGTCATTTATATGCATGTGTCAGAACAAATAATCTCCTATTAATAACTCAACACACATGCGTTGCATGCCATTTCCAACCCGTGATCAACACGGTCAGTCGAAAAGCCTAGTCTGCTTAAGGAAGGAAAAGTTTTGCAAAAATAGTTTTAATTTATGCCATTGCCGTGCTTTTAATTTATATCATCACTGTGATCAATTCTTTCATTTTGTTTAAATTTTAATTATTGTGACAGTCTTCTATCATACAGAGTTTCGTCGGGGTGGTTTAACGTGTTTTGGGGTCAGGTTGGGGTCCTTCGCCTTCAATCCTAGACTATGTCGAATCATTCATGGGCTGTGTGAGTGCAAGAATTCATTAAAATTATATTAGCCAATTATATTTGGAGAGTGTCGCCTTGAAGTTATTCTACAGACGTGATTGAGATAATCTCTTTATTCTTTTAAATTACTAAGTGATGGACTGTTTCATTTAGATTTGCGAAGAGGACTTTATATTTTTGAATGGTTTTCGATGTAGTATAATAATCAAGTTTTGGTGAATTAATAGAATTCAGAGGGTATGTAAAAAATCATTGTACTTTTAAAATTAATAAACCACAATCCCTTCATTCAGTCACTGGATAGGCTGAAGATAACATGCAATGCAAGCGCTAATGAACATGCAATGCATCGAGGATAAATTACTGTAATGGCAGAGAACAACGTTTTGCTCTGTACCATTAGGGTCATTTATTCTTAATGCATTGCATGTTCGTGGTGCTGTGAAATTTATCTGAGCCCACTTTTTTCATACATTGTTCAGCAAAGGCTGTGTGTGTGTGTGTGTGTGTGTGTGTGTGTGTGTGTGTGTGTGTGTGTGTGTGTGTGTGTGTTGTTCATAAAATATTTAAAACAGGGTTTATGCCCTACTTGATCAGCAGGGTATTCTTTCATAGGCTAATTAGTTTAGCTAAGCAAATTGAGAGTTAATTTGTATTCTTGGTGTTTAAATTAGAAACATTTATCCATGCTGTGGCATAACTGCTCAAAACATGTTTGACATATTGACATATTCTTCATCATGTGTGAATTTCAGGCAAAGTAAAAATTTATTAATGCATAGGAAAATAATCTTTAACTTCAGTCATGTATGGGAATGAAACTGCAGGACAATTTTTATAACTAGTTTTTTTTTTTTTTTTTCAAATAAAAACTATATAAAATTATTTTTGAAGAAAATATTTAGTTATATATCATATCTTTTTAAGCACCATCCTATTCTAGTCGCTTGGTTGCTTTTTTCCTGCAGCGACTGGATAACAGCAATGAACGTGTACGAATTGGTGCCTTAACAGTGCTGAAGCATCTCATTAATTCATGTGGTAAGTATTTTATAAATCATAGTTTTATTTATGTGTATAATTGTGAGTGTTTTTTATTTATGTGTATAATTGTGAGTGTTTTTTATTTGTGTATAATTGTGAGTGTTTTTTATTTAATGTCTGAAGTTAAATAAGCAGTCTCATTTTGCATCAGAAAGTTGGAAACTAGCTGAAAGTTCTGAATAGAGTAGAACCTCAAAGTTTTGAATTTGGCAATATCATGACTTAGTTTTGCGCCTCCGTAGCCAGGTGAGCAGCAGTGCGTAGCACATGCTCCTTGATTAGACCGGGGTTCGAGCCAGTGACCACCAAATGCGGAGGATGCGGAAAGGTCAGGGAATGACCACCACATATCCCCGGAGTAGTATGGCCTTAGTTGCTAATGCTCCTAAAAACCAAAATAACAAATAATAACGACTTAGCTTGATATTGCTAAAGATTAGGCCAAGACCTTGATGGATTTTCAAAAAATTATTCTGAATTCTTTATGGAATTGGTAGCAATGGTGCACAGATCATCAATTAATGTAAAATAATTGTGCAGTGTTCTGGCAGAGCAGGTGAGCAATGTTTCCATACAAAGGAAACTCACAGGTCTTTAATTACTTGTGTCAGCTTTTGATCCTCCTTTGTGAATTGGGGTCACATTTGCACATCTCCAGTCTATGGGTACCTCCCCTGAGTCCAAGGAAGCTCTCATAATTATGGCTAAGGGTTTGCTTACTTACTTTGCTGCCTCATTTAATTTAACTGGATAGATCCCATCCACCTGAATGTCGATGCAAAATATTCATTTAGTTTGTTAGCTACTTGAGCAGGATCATCAACAGTTGAACCATCAATATCCAGTGGACAAATCTGATTCATCCCTTTCCTTCTAGAGTTTACATAGGTAAAGAACTCTTTGCTGTTTTTCTTTGCATCCTTTGCCAAAGATTTCTCATAATCTGCCTTTGCCTGCCTAATCTCCTTTGTGACTTGGTTACAGACTAGCTTATATCTATCATAGGCTTCTGTGTCACGTGTTAATTTATATTTATCCCATGCGTTTTTCTTCTCTGCCATATGTCTCATTAGTTCATCTGACATCCATTTAGGCCTAAACCTAGAACAATATTTCTTAGTTGGTATGTAAAGCCCTAGTACCTTCCAAGTTAAGTTCTTTGAATGCTTCCCATTTTGAATTTGCTGTTGGTAACATCATGAGTTGGTCCCACTGTATACAATTTAAATACTGTCTCAGGTCACCGTAGTCACCTTTACGAAAGCAAAAACCGTTCTCATTACCCCTGATGGTAGTTACCTCTTTGAGTAAGATTCAGCACACTGTGATCACTGCCACCTAGTGGTTACTTTATCTGCAGATTCTTAATGCATGGAGAATCGCTACTAATAATCAGATCAAGAGTATTACTCCCTCTAGTTGCCTCCCGAACATGCTGATGTAGAAAACAATCATCCAATAAATCCACAAAAGCCTTGCTAGTGTGTGAGTGACCAATCCACAAATTCCAGTCAATGTCTGGGAAATTAAAATCCTCCATTATAAGACTCTCTGGTTTACTGGCCCACTCTATTTCCCTGTACAGTTTCTTATTATACTCATCAGAATCATTAAGCCTATAGCACACTCCTGCTCTCAATTTTCATCTCCCAATGCTTATGTCACACCAAACTGACTCGACCATGCACTGTCCAGCAATGTCGACTGGCTTAACTTCCTTGGATTTTATGTGTTCCTTAACTAATAGCATAACCTCTCCTCCCTTCCTATCCTCTCTATCCTTTTTGTACACATTGTACTCCCCAAATTCCAGTTCTGCATTCCTTATATCTGTGTAACGCCATGTCTCTGATATCCCAACAATATCTGCTTTTGACGTTTTGAGCAATACCTCAAATTCATCGAATTTATTTACCAAACCTCCTAGTTTTGGTCTATACACAAGTATACATGCACCTGTTCCTATTCTTAGCTACCCTAACACAACCCATGTGTTTACTTGTACCACAATGTCTCCCAGCAGTCTCTGAAATATCCTGCATCATGTTTTCCCGGCTGCTGCTGCTCAATCCAATAGAAGCAGTGGAAGAATCTCTTTCAGCTCTGCCAGTGGCTACTGTTAATCTATTAGTCCTTGTATCCCTCCAAGCCTGCAGTTTTCCGACCCACCTAACACTGCCTCAATAGCATCAGCAAATATTCTTGCACCCTTTCTATTTAAGTGTATCCCATCTCTGTAGAAGCAGTCTCTCCTGTTAACAAGTACAAACCAGGCTGAAAAAAATTCTACCCCTTGAGCCTTGCACAATCGTTTCAGGGCCAAATTGATCTGCAAGGCTGTCGTGATATACTCCCTCCTATCATGTCTGGGCAGAATTGCAGACACTTTCAAATTCAACCCTAATTCATGCCTTTTTTTTCCAACTATATCCTTGTAGTCTGGATCCTTCTTTTCTTTGAGAAGTTTTCAACAACAGAATGAATTCTAATCCATGTCTGTTTTTCTCTTTTGTTCACATTTTCCTCAAAATCGCAGTCCCTCATCAGTTTGTAAATTTGAAGTCCAACAAAAAATACATTGGTTTAGCTTCTCTTGGGTGATCGATGGGAATTTAGTACAAAGGTAGTTTATCAGGGACCTTCCTGAGGTAGAGACCCCACAAACTGTTTCATCAAACCCAGTTTAATGTACAAGGATGGAAAAAAGACAGTTTTTGGGTTTACCAGTGGTATATAAATTCTGTTCTTTGGTCAAGGCAAAAAACTGCCCCCCTTCTCTCTCTCTCTCTCTCTCTCTCTGGCCAGATCATGACATCCCAGTGTTTATTCCTTGCCCGAATGTGCACTCACACAAAAAGCAAGATATTTTTATGTAACTAGATTTCTGTCCAAGTAACGTGCCTACAACTTCAACGCATATGTTCTTATATGTATATTTATATGTTTTGTTTTGTTTTTTTTTTCAAAGGGACTACTGGAATTCACCCATATTTATTTCCATTCATACACCACTAGCAGACTCCTTGTTGATGAGTCTGCTATAAAAAATATCCACTGTTTAGGATTATTACTGTTTCTTAAATAGTTCATTGTCATTTATATTACTACAAAAATCCATAGAAATGTCGTCAGAAAAGTAGAGGACTAGTACCCATTCTCTGTGCCTGCACCATAAGAAAAATGTCCCATGTGCTAGAATATTTTGTTACAATTATACCACGAGGGTTGTATTCTTCTCCTAAGGCTGAAGCAGCAAAGTTTTCCACAATGATATAAAGCACATATGGGCAACCTTGATCCCGTGGGCCAGATGTGGCCCGAGCAACCTTTCTCGTGGCCCAATATAATACAGACAACATATTTAATATAATGCAAAGTGGAAATTCTGTTACGAAAGATAAATTTATCATTTTGCAGAAGTATAAGCATTTAGTTAAATAAAATAAATAATATAATAATGTTATTTCATATATATGCCTAAATTGTAATAAAATTAAGTTAGCTATTTAGGTAAAATCGACACCATTCTACTTGATGCAATTGTAACATGTATAAGTCCAAATCTTTGTTTTAGATAAGTTTACCCTCATATCCTCAGCCATTTTCTCTTATTTCCATTTACCCTCAGCCATTTTCTCTTATTTCCATTAAACAGCTGACATGTTTTCTACTTTTCTCCTGACAACTCATTCAGTTGGGCTGAAAAATCTTATTTTGTTCATATTTTTGCCATTTTTTTTTTTTTTTTTTTTTTTTTTTACCTAAAATTTTTGCAGAACGCAAAGGTGCTCTGAACTATTTTTAATTAATTAACTTAATTAACTAGCATTATAGGAACGTATTTCATTTTCACTGATGTTAGTTTATGGCATTTAATGTTTTATTACAAACTTGAACTACTTGCAACTCGGGTAAACGAGCTAAGTGTTTAGACCGGCAACTGCAGTCATAATATTTTCATTTCTGGTACATAGTTCTTACTATACTTGCTTTTACTTCATAAGTTTTATCATTGATTTTTGATGAACAATAGCTCTTACAATGCCTTTGTCAAACAAAAAGCTATACTACGAGAGAGGGCTTCAAGAATGGTGGACAAATGATTATTTTTTTATTGAATCAAAAAACAAACACCCGTGCTTAATCTGTTCTGAAACTGTTTCTGTCTTCAAGGAATACAATATTAAGTGCCATTACAATACAAAGCACAGTGAATATCATAAACTTCAAGGAGAAATTAGAATGATGAAACAAGACTAAGAGCCTGACTACATTCTTTTTTAAAAGTAGAACTTTTCTGACAACGTTTTGTTTGCGAGTTATATTGTATCAGAGAAAATTTCAAAGCACTCAAAAAGTTACTCTGATGATGAATATGTCAAGGAATGCTTAACCTATGTTGTTAATATTTTGTATCCAGAGAAGAATGAAGAGTGCGATGCCATTAGCTTGTCCTGAAGGATGGTTACTAGAAGTATTGAGGAAGTTTCTGAAGATATAGAAAAAAGCTTAGCAATGCTGGCTTCTAAATTTGAGTCTTTTTCGTTGACTCTCGATGAAAGCACCAACATATCGGTTACGGCCTAGCTGGCAATTTTTATTCATGGGAGTGATAGTGCTTTTTCTATTACTGGAGAAATGCTGTGCATTCGAAGTATGAATAATACTACCACAGGTGGTGATAATTTCAACAAACTAAAAGCATCAATGAAGAAAGTTAACATTTCTTTTCATAAGCTTGAAAGTGTGATAACGGATGAGGCTCCAGCAATGATCGGAAATAAGGTGGGTCTAATTTCCAAAATAAAATCAGAAATACATTTACTTAAATTGGAAGAAAAAGGATTTAGTGATTTTCACTGTTTGATACACCAGGAGAATTTGTGTGCTAAATCTCTTAAATTTGCAAATGTGATAAAAGTTGTGGTCTCAACCATTAATTTTATAAAATCAAAGGGGCTCAGTCATCATCAGTTCAAGCTATTCTTTGGGAATGAATACGGAACATTGGTCTATTACTGTGAAGTTCGGTGGTTAAGCAAAGGAAAAATGCTTCAGCACTTTTATAATCTTATAGAAGAAGTTTGTATCTTTATGGAGATGAAAGGCAAATCTATTCCAGAACCAGAAAGTATTGAATGGACACGTGATCTTGCATTTCTTGTTGATATCACATCTCTTTTAAACGAGCTAAATCAGAAAATCCAAGTACAAAATCAGTTAGTTCATGAACTTTATGCTCATATGTACTTAGACATGCATGGCTCAATCTTTGAGACAAGCATATGACTTCTGGCAGGATCAGCCAGGTAGCATTTGCAACAGTCCACGAATGCACTGCGGGCTCACCGCAGAAAATCATTTCCGACTGCTTCACAGTCGAGGTGCGCCAAGTCCGGCATACCGTGTCTTAAACAAGACCTCGCAATGAGGAGCAGTTCGCCTCGACCCCACTCCGCTCTCCAACTCATGGTGCGGAAGAATGCTTCGATTTCATAAGAAATCTCGTCGCATAGGTAGCAAACTCAATAAATGGAAATTCGAATCCAGAACGCCACCAGATCACCGCTTCGGCCAAAACAGGCGACTGGATCTGCTGTGTAGACCAACGGGCACTACTTCGCGAACAGAACAAGAGGCATAGAGGAGGGATTAAACGCATGGCGGGGGGGGGGGGGGTCACAGGACTCTGCATTTTATCAGAGCTGATTAGCCATTGGGATTGATCAGCCCACAAATATTTTCCACCATTCATTTCAATTACTTCAAGCTTTTCAAACCAAATTTCAACTGCAGATAACTCAAGAATCTGCAGATAAAGGAACCACTAGGTGGCAGTGATCACAGTGTGCTGAAGTGGGATTTACTCAAAGAGGTAACTACCATCAATGGTAAAGGGAAGGGTTTTTGCTTTCGTAAAGGTGACTACGGTGGTCTGAGACAGTATTTAAATTCCATGTGGTGGAACAAACTGATGGTGTTACCAACAGCAAATTCAAAATGGGAGGCATTCAAAGAATTAATTTTTGAAGCTACTAGGATTTTCATACCAATAAAGAAATATTGGTCAAGATTTAGGCCTAAATGGATGTCAGATGAACTAATTAGACATGTGACAGAGAAGAAAAATGCATGGGATACATATAAATTAATGGGCGACATGGAAGCCTATGATAGATATAAGCTGGTCTGTAACCAAGTCACAAAGGAGATTAGACAGGTGAAGGCAGCTTACGAGAAATCTTTGGCAAAGGATACAAAGAAAAACAGCAAAGAGTTCTTTACTTATGTAAACTCTAGAAGGAAGGGGATGAATCAGATTGGTCCTCTTGATATCGATGGTTCAATGTTAATGTTGATGATCCTGCTCAAGTAGCTAACAAACTAAATGAATATTTTGCATCAACATTCACACATGAGGAGTTATTCACAGAGGGGAATGCCAGAGGTCTATTCAACTTTGGCAATAAGCTAGATAATCTTGTAATAACTGAGAGTAAAGTGGAGGAGAAATTGTTGAAGATAAACAGAAGAAAGGCACCTGGGGTAGATGTAATCTATCCAGTTATATTAAAGGAGGTGACAAAAGAAGTAAGCAAACCCTTAGCCATAATTATGAGAGCTTTCCTGGACCCAGGGGAGATACGCATGGACTGGAGATGTGCAAATTTGACCCCAATCTTCAAAGGAGGATTTAAAGGGAGACACAGGTAATTACAGACCTGTTAATTTAACATCTGTTCCAGGGAAATTAATGGAGGCACTGGTTAAAGAAGCATTGCAGGATCATCTAGACAAGACTTCAGTTATAGCTCGGACACAGCATGGGTTTGTTAAGAAGTCTTGTCTGATTAATTTGATTGGATACTATGATGTAGTCACAAAGGAACTGGATGCAAAGAATAACTTTGATATCATATATTTGGATCTTAGAAAAGCTTTTGATACTGTTGCACATGGAAGACTGCTGCACAAATTGGAGCAGTGTGGCATTGGAGGCAAATTGCTGCTATGGATAAAGGGACGGTTGAGTGGGAGAAGACAGAGAATGGTAATTAATGGACACTGCTCTTCGTGGACTAATGTTATTAGTAGAGTCCCTCTGGGTTCAGTGTTGGGTCCATTGTTGTTTTCTGTATTTATAAATGATATTGTTGATGGTATATCAGGCTTAATGTCAAAGTCTGCAGATGATACGAATGTTGGCAGGGTTGTTAATAACACTAATGACAGTACACTTCTGCAACAGGATCTAGAAAAGTTGAGCAGATGGGCTGATTGTTGTTGTTATTTGGTTTTTAGGAGCATCAGCAACTAAGGCCATATTGCTCCAGGGATATACGGCGGTCATTTCCTGACATTTCGGCATCCTCCGTATTTGGTGGTCACGGGCTCGAACCCCAGTCTAATCAAGAAGTGTGTACTATGCACTGCTGTTCCTGCCCACCCGGCTACGGAAGCGCCCAGATGGGCTGAGAGGTGGCAAATGAAGTTTAACATTGACAAATGTAAAGTACTACATATGGGAAACAGCAACCCCAGAGTAACGTATCAACTCTGTGGTACCACACTGACAGTGGTAGAGAATGAAAAGGACCTGGCGGTACTTGTGCAGGCAGATATGAAGTTTTCTGAGCAGTGCAGATGGTCAAGAGTAGCTCATGGTGTCTTGTCAATGATATACAGGAATTTTTCTTGCAGGGATAAGGAGGCAGTTATCCCCTTGTATAAGGCAATGGTTAGACCACACCTTGAGTACTGTATAGGGGTCTAGAGGCCTCATTTTAAAGAAGGATGTAGAGCTGTTGAAAGTACAGAGAAGGGCAACAAGATTAGTGAATGGGCAAAGGGTTGCTCTTATGAAGAAAGGCTTAAGTTTTGCAAATTACAGTGTCTGGAGACTAGGCACCTGTGAGGTGATCTGATTGAGTTGTATAAAGCGTTAAATGGTTTGAGTATGCTCAATGCTGACGGGATCCTTTCTCTTGCTCAGAATAATCGCCTGAGAGGGCATAAATTCAAATTGAGAAAAGACGGTGGTAGGATAGATGTGCAGAAGTTTGCCTTTAACCAGCATGTGGTTGATTGCTGGAACAATCTGTCGTTGTAGAAGTTGATAACTTAAATAGATTCAAGGCAGAACTTGACAAACATTTGGAGTGAGTAGATGGGTGAAATAAGTTTTTTTTTTTTTTTTGTATTGGTTAGCTGATGCTATTTAAGCTTGCTTTTTTGCATCATGTACCTATGCTAATGCTAACTGGATGGTTGACTCTTCTACTGGCTTTAGAAAGGATTTTGAAAATATTTAAACCACTAAACATTGGGAGAGACAACTTAGAGATGGTGACACTCCCGTACAAGATTCACGTAGTGCAAGAACTACAGTTTTGTGATCAGCAACAGCAAATAGACTTTGCTCTATGATTCTGGCTCCTATGGAACTTGATGATACAGGGGCTCCAATGACCTTGCGGTCTGATGAGCCACATTTCACTCTTCATGGGGCTGTAAATGCACAAAACTGCTGAATATGGAGAACTTCTTGTCCATCTGCTGTGCATGAAAGACCACTACAAAGTCCATATGTTACAGTATGGTGTGGATTCACAGCAAAGTTTATAATTGGATCATTTTTCTTTGATGACTCTACACCTCATGACCCTGTGAGATAACAAGTGCATGGTACTGCCCTCTTCTAAGAGACCACATTATTCCTACTCTGCAAGAAAGGCAATGCTTGGAGACCGTAGTGTTCATGCAAGATGGTGTCCCTCCCCACGTTGGTCGACAAGTGAAGGAACTGCTCTGTTCAACATTCGGAAATGATCACATCATTTCTAGAGACTTTTTCTATAAAAGGAAAGCACACAGAACAATATCTGTAGATTTCTAAGTTCTGATATTAAAATCTAATCCCAAGGTAAGTATTCCATCTCATGTTTACAGTGCCAATTTCTCCCTTGGTGGCAGAAATTCGAACTAATTTTTTTCTTCTATAAATCACTTCCCCATACCATGAATGACATACCCACCAATTTTCACAATGCTATCTCTTAACTATTTTGACACAAGGGTCTCCTGAATAGGGAAATTATTTTATAACGACCCGGTATATGGTAGTGTTGCGGCTACAGTCAGTCCTCGCATAACACAATAGTTGTGTTCCTAGAAACCCTTGTGCAATGCAAAGTCATGCAATATACATAATAGGTCTTATGGGAAAAATAGGGTTAGGTGCCGACCACCCAAGATTGAACACACATTTGTAACCAAAACGTTATCAAACACAATAAATAATTGTAATAAAACACTTAGACAGTTGAAAAATGTAAAATTAATAATTTAATCATTTAAATTCAAGCTCCTACCTTAAAAATAAATGAAGACAGCTTGAGAGAAAGGGTGTGAGAAAAGATTGAAGCAGCGGAATTATGGGGAAAGTTGCAGCCGGTTGTTATCGTTATTGGAACTGGGAGGTGGAGGAGATGCGGATGAGGACTTTGGACAAAACATGGTCACACCAGAACTACAGGGCTGTGGCTCATTTTCTGTCTTTTTCAAGGGTGTTTTCATAAAAAAGACATTTAGTTTCTCTTGTTTTGCTATCTTCCTTCTTTCACAGAGCAGCTAGTTATATGGCTCCAAAGCAGATCAATTTGAATGAAGTGCTCTTCTTATTCTTTCTGCATTGTAATCATTATCTTCTAGCCATTGCATACATTTCTCAACAAATTCAAAAGTGAAGATAACTCTGAAGTAGAAAGATGTTTTATGGTGGCTTGCAGGCATTCATCTTCGTTGTCTTTCTCATCTTCCACCTGTCCTTCAGCAACAGGTTGTTGCAGTTTTTCAGTTGGATGGTCCTCATTGAACTGAAGCAACTCTTCTAAGTCTTCTTCCTCAAAGCCAACCTACTTTTGAGGGCAACACAATGTTTTTAATTTAGGAAGCTCCTTTACAGGATCAAAGCCTTTAAAATCACAAATAAAATCTAGTAAAAGAGGTCACCAAACACCATACAAAAATTCTTTTGTCACTTTGTTCCAGGCCTCCACAATTATGAAAATTGCATTCTTTATGTTGAATCACTTCCAGCAGTCTATAACTGTTGTTGCATTTTTGCCCTCTGTTGTGCTATCAAAATCTTAAATGTGCATTGTGTTTAGACTATAAAGCATTTAGGGTGTAAGCCTCAAGCTATGGAAAAGTCTAGACTATGTATAAGTATAGTGCGAAAGCCCTAAATGCTTTATAGTCTAAATACATCATACACCATCAGGCATCTCTCATATTGTGGAGTTATACTTCATAACTGTTTTGCCATCATTGCATCACTCGGGTACCTACCTACCCACCGAAGAAGGGCCAAGTAGCCCTGAAATGGTGCCGTCTGGGTGGTGCCATCTGAGAATAAGTAACATTAGTCTTTTCCTCAGGTGAAGCGTTACTTATTCGAAGTAGTGCAATATCATGGCAACTCGTTGTGAAGGTATTCACAATATGAGATATAACTTAAAATGATGCCGCTTTGCTAATATTCTGTTCATTCAGATTTGGCTATGTATTATTGATGCTTTCGCACTATACTTATACATGTGCATTGTGTGTAATGTTGCTTAAAAGCAACAATTACTCCTTGATCAAGTGGCTGAATAAAAGACGTGTTTGGGGTAAAAATAGGATTTTGATGTTTGGTGACAATTCAGCAAGGTTTGGAGGGCGACTTGGTGTGTTATCCAACACAATTAAAATCTTAAAATCCAAATTTTTCTTTTTGTAGTAGTTTCGAAATACATCCTCAAACACATTTAATAGAACATCAGTGAAGATCTTCCCTGTCATCCACCCTGTTCTGCTGCTCCTAAAATAAACACCCAGGGGGTAGACCTTACGATCCCTTTAATGCTAGTGGATTGGCTGTATGATTAACAACAACTACAGGCTTCAGTTTCAAGTTACCACTTGCATTTGCTCCTAACATAACAATCAATCAATGCTTAGCAGCCTTGAAGCCTGGAGCTCATGCTTCCTGTCTTGAGATATATGTTCATGATGGCATTTTGGTCCAGTGTATAGCCCTCTTCCTCAACTAGTTTTTTTCAGTATCAGCAGAAATGCCTTTGCTGCTGCTTCATCTGTACTCACAGCTTCACCTTCACCTGATAATTTCACATTATGGTAAGCATGACATTCCTTGAAATTATCAAACCAGCCACTACTGGCACTAAAGGGAGACGCTTATTATTATTATTGTTGCTCTTATATTATTTCTTCCTGATTTGAGGATTCCACTCCGTGTCAGGTACTGCTGCCAAGTACACATGGTGGTTGAAATGTCTGGTGTTACTTTTGGTCGAGGAACTCTCTGACTATCCTACAGGTGTTCAGGATTTCGACTTTCTCGAGTTCCTTGTTGGTGTTCTCTGGAGACTTATTGCTGCTAGCCTGCTATGTAGTGTCTTTGGCACCATACCAGTGGTCGACACAATGATCAGGATGGTCTCGTTACTTCTTGCATATATCACATCTCCTTGACATGTCTCATGTTCGTGTACATCCTAATTTTTCCTCATTTTCTGGACATTGCTAGTGTTGGGCACCGCTATGTCAGTCAGGTAGGTAGCCTTTTCCATCTTGTCCACATGGGTTATGTTCGGTCTCTTGTGCAGGATGGTCTTATCCATTATTATGGCGCGTTTCCAGTACAGCTTGTGGGTTGGGGTCTCTAGTAGTGCCTGGGGTTCATACTAGTAGTATGGTACACTTTCTTTGGTACACTACACTTATTATTATTATCATTGTTGCTCTTATATTATTTTTCCTTGATTGGGGGATTCCACTCTGTGACGGGTACTGCTACCAAGTACACAGGGTGGTTGTAATGTCTGGTGTTACTGTCGGTCAAGGAACTCTGACTATCCTACAGGCGTTCAGGATTGCAACTTTCTAGAGTTTCTTGTAAGTGTTCTCTGGGAGACCTATTGCTGCTATGTAGGGTCTTTTGCACAATACCGGTGGTCGGGATGGTCATTACTTCTTGCATATGCCACATCTTGACTTCATGTCTCAGGTTCGTGTACTTCCTAATTTTTTTCTCGTGGGTTTTCTGGACATTGCTAGTGTTGGGCACTGCTATGCCAATCAGGTAGGTATCCTTTTCCATCTTGTTCACAAGGGTTATGTCTAGTCTGTTGTGCGGGATGGTCTTATCCGTTATTATGGCATGGTCCCAGTACAGCTTGAGGGTTGGGGTCTCTAGTAGTGCCTGGGGCTCGTACTTGTAGTATGGTACATTTTCTTTGGTCAGTTGGTATTTCCTTGCTAGCTTCTGATGTATTATCCTGGCTACCTGGTTGGTTGTTTGTTTGTTTTTTCTTTTTGGAGCATTAGCAACTAAGGCCATATTGCTCCAGGAATATGCGGTGGTCATTCCCTGACCTTTCCGCATCCTCCGTATTTGGTGGTGACGGGATCGAACCCCAGTCTAATCAAGAAGCTTGTGCTACGCACTGCTGCTCCTTCCAACCTGGCTACAGAGGCGCCTCATCTGGTTGTGTCTATGAGTGTATTCAGTCTGGGTGATTACCTTGCATCCCGTGGTAATGTGTTGGATCATTTCTGAGGCCAGGTGGCATCGTCGACATGTGTCATCTGATATTCCTGGCTCCTTTGTGATGTATTTTCTATAGTTTCTGGTGTTGATTACCTGGTCTTGGATGGCCAGCATGAATCCTTCAGTGTCGGAGAAGAGCATTCCGCTTGTGAGCCATGCAACGGAAACAAAGTTGTCGATGTGATCTTGATGGAGGTCATTGTAGTGTCTGCCCTGGAGTGTCTTCTTTACCCATCTTTCTAGCTTGATTTCTTGTGCCATCTGGGTGGGAGGGAGCTCCCCGCTTATCTATCTTCTTTATGGCCTGGTGGAGTGGTCCTGTGTTGTTCTCGAAGTAATCCTTCAGGTTAACTATCGCTGTTTTCTGTTGCTCCATCAGGTCCCTTCCACCCTCTTTCCAAGCTATTGTTAGTCTCTCCGCTGCTGATTTTGGGTGGTGTTGGTGGCTCTTGGTCATCACTGTTCTTGTCTTTTGCATGATATCCTCTAGCTCGGTGTTAGTCCAATCTATGACCCCAAAGGCGTATGTTAGTACTGGAGTTGCATAGGTATTTAAACTTTAACTGTGTTCCCTCCATTCAATTTTGTTTCAGCAGGCTTCTGAGTCTCTGATGATATTTTTCTGTCAGGCAATTCTTGATTTCCTTGTGCTCTGACTGCCGAGGCTGCATCATCCCTATGTATTTGTAGGTCTCTCCTTCTGTCATAGCTTCGATATCTTTACCAGTCAGCAGCTGGTAGTTTCGGCCAGCTAATTTTCCCTGGTGCAGTGTGTGGGTCTTGCATTTGTCTAGACCAAATTCCATCCTGATGTCTTTGCTGAATTCTTTGGTGATACAGAGTAATTGCTGGAGTTGCTTCTTGGTTGCCATGTAGAGCTTGATGTCATCCATGTGTATCTGGTGGGTGAGGGTGTACAGGTTCTTTCTTCCTTCTTTGAGGTTATATCCATATTTGCTGCCGTTAAGCGTGTGGTGAGTGCTAGACAGAACCACAGTGGGCTTATAGCATCTTTCTGAAAGATTCCTCTTCTGATGGAGATTGGTCTGGTTGTGATGTTCTCAACCTTAATGATGGTACTCCATTTTGCCATTGTTGCTCCTAGGATGTTTGTCACTATTGGATTGACCTTGTAGATCTTCAGGGTCTCTAATAGCCAGCTATGAGGTACAGAGTCGAAGGCCATGCATTAGCATTAGCAGAGGCATTTGATGCAAGAAAGCAAGCTTATGCAGCATCAGCCAGAAAAAAAAAAAAAAAAAAAAACCACTTCCGCTTCACCCCTCTGTTCGTTCAAAATACCTGTCCAGCTGAGCCTTAAACTTATTTAGGCTATCAACCTCCACCACAAGGGATGGAAGTCTGTTCCACCAACCAACCAACCACCCGCTGGCTAAAGGCAAATTTCCGCACGTCTATCCTACATCTGTCTTTCCTCAATTTGAATTTATGCCCTCTGAGGTGATTTTTCTGAGCTAGAGGAAGAATCCCATCAGCATTGAGCATGCTTAAACCATTCAAGGCTTTATACACCTCTATCAGATCACCTCACTGGTGCCTAGTCTCCAGACACTGTAATTTGCAAAACTTAAGCCTTTCTTCATAAGAGCACCCCTTTGTTCCATTCACTAATCTTGTTGCCCTTCTCTGTACTCGTTCCAGCAGCTCTACATCCTTCTTGAAATGAGGCCTCCAGACCTGTATACAGTACTCTAGGTGTGGCCTGACCATTGCCTTATACAATGGAATAATCACCTCCTTATCCCTGCTGGAAAAATTCCTGTATATCATTGACAATACTCCATGAGCTACTCTTGCAGCCCGTCTGCACTGCTCAGAGAACTTCATATCTGCCTGCACAACCACCCCCAAGTCCCTTTCATTCTCTACCACTGTCAGTGTAGTACCACAGAGTTGATACGTTGCTCTGGGGTTGCTGTTTCCCATGTGTAGTACTTTACATTTGTCAATGTTAAACTTCATTTGCCACCTCTCAGCCCATCTGCTCAACCTTTCCAGATCCTGTTGCAGCAGCATAGTGTCAGTAGTGTCCTTGACAACCCTGCCAACCTTTGTATCGTCTGCAAACTTGGACATTAAGCTTGATATACCATCATCAATATCATTTATAAATACAGAAAACAATAATGGACTCAACACTGAGCCCTGAGGGACTCCACTAATAACATTAGTCCACGATGAGCAGTGTCCATTGATTACCACTCTCTGTCTTCTCCCCCTCAACCACCCCTTTATCCATAGCAGCAATTTGCCTCCAATGTCACACTGCTCCAATTTGTGTAGTAGTCTTCCATGTGCAACAGTATCAAAAGCCTTTGTAAGATCCAAGTATATAATATCAAAGTTATTCCCTGCATCCAGTTCTTTTGTGACTGCATCATAGTATCCAATCAAGTTGGTCAGGCAAGACTTCCCCTTAACAAAACCATGCTGTGTCTGAGCTATAACTGAAGTCTTGTCTAAATGATCCTGCAGTGCTTCTTTAACCAGTGCCTCCATTAATTTTCCTGGAACAGAAGTTAAGCTCACAGGTCTATAATTACTTGTGTCAGCCTTTGATCCTCCTTTGTGAATTGGGGTCACATTTGCACATTTCCAGTCTATGGGTACCTCCCCTGAGTCCAAGGAAGCTCTCATAATTATGGCTAAGGGTTTGCTTACTTCCTTTGCTGCCTCCTTTAATATGCGGTAATGAATGTAGGCCATGTATAGCTTGCGGTGCTTCATGTAGGCTTGCTCCATAACTGCGGCATCTATGGTTAATTGCTCCTTGCATCCTTTGCTCTTCTGCTTGTATCCTTTCTGTTGTTCGACCATTATGTTCTGACTCTAAGTGATCTGATATCTTCTTGGTTATGCAGCTGGTCAGGATCTTGTACATCATTGTGAGGCAGGTGATTGTCCTGTATTTTGCCCGGTTTCTTGTATCTTCATCTCTAGGCTTTCAGATATGTGACTCCTTCAGTGAGAAACTTTGGGATTGTCTCTGGGTGCCTTATCATTATTATTATTAGCCATATAGTGCAAGGAAGCCTGAGGCTTATGTTGCACCAGCCGAAAAAAAAAAAAAAAAAAAAAAATCTGAGTTACCCTGAGAGAGAGAGAGAGAGAGAGAGAGAGAGAGAGAGAAGTAGAAAGGAATCACCAAAAAAGAGAAGAATGATGATATCCAGCTCAGGACCCTGGGTGTGCCAAGCCACTCACCAGATGTGAGCCTCACTTCTGGAGGTTTTCAGTTTTATTTCTGAGGTCTTCAAATATTGCCAGTGCTTTTGCTTTTATCATAAGCAGACTTGTTGCTGATCTCTTCTTTGTATGATCTTCTATCCAAACAGATAACAGATGTTCTAACTCCTCCAATTCTTTGTGTCTTGATCTAATGGATGTTGTTACATTTTGAGTTGTTCCTGTAATGAAAGTTGCTTTTATTTTCTATGCATTCTTTATAATTTTTATCAGAGTTGCCTCATTTAGGCCTCTAGCATGACAATATCACATGTTCTTTCATTCCACTCAAAGCATTTCACAATGTTGTATTTTTCCTCAATCGATATTGCTTTTCTTTTTCTCTCTGAACCTGTAGTATCTTCACTAGCATGCCTATTTTTCACACTTTTTTTTCAGTATTTTACTCATTTTTAGAGAATAGATCACAAGTATAAAAATAACAAAAATGAGAAGGGAAGCTTGATACACATAAACAGCATAGCATGCATGTAGCAGCTGAATAAACAATTCAGCACCTGTATAGCAATTGAATAAACAATGCTTAAAGGTTGAAACCATTATCACATCATGTATGCTCACATTTTCCAATTTATTGGGGGTTCCTGTTAGTGGAATCTGTTACAAATGAGTAGTAAACTCAGTCTAATTAATTTTCAATAATACCAGTAGCTGGAATTCTGTGGGTTTATATGTTATTATGGTGAAATGTGTTTCCCCTTCCATGATATCTTCAATCATATAAAAAACAAATAAATTTTCAGAATCTTCTCTTCATTCCTATTGTGTTTTGTTCGGTTGGGGTGATTCTGCTGCGTTCAACTGCCATTTCTTGTAAACAAAAAGGCGAATCATGCATAAGCGAATTCGGTTTGTGTTATGTGACATCGTTCCCCTATTTATAAATCATGTATGATCAAATTTGTGCAGTGTAAACACGTGTTATACGAGGACTGACTGTACTTTTAACAGCAGCATGTCAACTCAATATAAACTGCAGGAGTTAAAACTTTCTGTATTTTCAGTTGTTTAAAATAAAAATTGCTTCTTTGGCAGTAGTTGTGGGTAATCTGACAAGTGAGTCTAGAAAATAATGAACATTCTTGGATAACCATTAAAAATCTGAAATTTTTCTACCTTCCCAAATATACTCAGACTTCTACTGCAGTAGTTTCTGAAGTGACCATTTTATAGTGTTTGTACAGAAATTAGCATTAGCATCAGTCGACACATATGATGCAAGAAAGCAAGCTTATACAATACTAGTCAAAAAAAAAAAAAAAAAAACACTTTCCATTTTACGCATCAATTCAACATAAAAGTCTGCCCAGTTCTTTGATATTTTGTTAAGCTATCAACTTCCAAAACGACAGATGAAAGTTTGGTCCAGCAATCGACTACCCGCTGGCTAAAGCCAAATTTCCGCACATCTGTTCAACAACTGTCTTTCCTCAATTTCAGTTTATGCCCCTCAGTTTTATAATCTAAGCAAACGGAAGAATCTCATCAGCATTGGGACTGTTCAAACCATTCAAGGCCTTATGCACCTCAATCAGACTTCAACAATTTCTCCTCTACTTTCCTCTTAATTACTACAAAATCATTTAGTTCCCTGTTAGAGTTTAATAAGCTTCTGTCCTCCACTTCCCTACAGAATTCCTGATGTGTGAATGTAGATGAATACTCTCATTCAGCTTGTAAGCTACCTGAGCATGTTCATCAACAGTCGAACCATCAATATCAAGTTGACCAATCTGATTCATCCCCTTCTTTCTAGAGTTTACATAAGAAGTCTTTGCATCCTTTGCCAAAGATTTCTCCTAATCTGCCTTCCCTTTACTGACCTCCTTTGTGAATTTATTACAGACTAGCTTATATCAACCATAAGTTTGTGTTGCCTGATAATTTATATGCATCCCATGCATTTTTCTTCTCTGCCACGAGTTTCATATGACATCCATTTAAGCCTAATCGTTGAACAGTATTTCTTAGTTGGTGTGAAAAGCCTAGGAGTGTCCAAGAATTCCTTAAGTGCTTCCCATTTAGAATTTGCTGTCGGTAACATCATCTGTGGTCCCACTGTATATTATTTAAAAAATGTCTGAGACCACTATAGTCGCCTTGATGAAAGCAAAACATGATGATAGTAGCATCTTGAAGTAAATTCCATATCAGTAAAATGTGATCATTCCATCTGTGGTTCCTTTATCTGCAAATTCTTAATGTATGAATAATCAATGCTGATAATCAGTTCAAGAGTATTACTCACTCTAGTTGCCTCTTGAACATGCTGCTGTAGAAGACAATTGTCCAGTAAATCCACAAAAAGCCTTCCTAGTGTGTGAGTGACAAATCTACCAGTTCCAGTCATTATTTGGGAAGTTAAAATCCCCCATTATTGAGACATTCTGATTTACTTGCCTCTATTTCTCTGTACAATTGATTTTTATACTCATCAGAATTATTAGGCCTATAGCAAACTCCTACACTCATTTTTGCTTTCCCAGTGCTTATGTCACACCAAACTGACTCAACATTGCACTGTCCTCCTATGTCAACTGGATGATCTTTCTAGATTTTGTGTTTCGTAATTAACAGCATAACATCTCCTTCCTTTCTATCTTGTCTACACTTTCTGTACTCTCCAAATTCCAATTCTGCACTGCTTATATCTGCGTGAAACCACATGGCTGATATCCCAGCAAGATATCACCTTTGATGTCTTGACCAGCACTTCAAATTTATCAAATTTATGTACTATACTCCTATAATTGGTCTACATGCAAGTATATATGCTCCTGTTCTTACTCTTAGTTACCCTAACACAGCCCATGTATTTACTTTTTCCATGATGACTCCCAGAAGTCATTGAAATGCTCAGCACCTTCCTTTCCTGGCTGCTGTTAATTCTAATAGAAGCAGTGCAAAAATGACTTTCACCTCTGTCTGCGGCTACTGTTAATCTTTTAGTCTGTGAAACCCTCCAAGGTAGCAGTTTTCTGACATGCCCAACACTGCCTCGATAGCATCAGCAAACATTCTTGCACCCTTTCTATTTAAGTGTATCTCATCCCTGTAGATTCAGTCCCTCCTGTTAACAAGCAGAGACCATGTTGAAAAAAATTCTACCCCAACGAGCCTTGCGCATTCTCCCCCAGGGCCGAATTGATTGACAAGGCTCTCATCATATACTCCCTCCTATCGTGTCTGGTCAAAATTGCAAACAATTTCAAATTTAACTTTAACTTTTTTTCAACACTGACCTGTACTTGTTAACTAAATCTGCAGATCTACTTTTATTGTCATTAGGACCAACTTGTTCAACAGTATCACCTTTTGTGCCCTAAAAGATGTTATCTGCTCTACAATGTCATTAATTTTTGCCTCTGGTAGACATACCCTGATCCTATTTCGCCTATCCTTTTTGCACAATATATTACACATCATCCTGACAATAACTAGCTCCGGTGGGACCAGCACATTCTGCTTTGAAGATTACCACTGTGTTACCTGATGCACAAGGGTCAGTTGTTCTGTCAGTTAGGTTGCTGAGAGCTTGAGTGGTCCTCAATTTTAATTTATCGACGTCATCTGCCGAATTTTCAAACTCTCATAGGCGCCCATCAGGATGATGAGTTGGCGTCTAATTTCTTGACACTCTCTGCACCTGGCACGTACAAAGACATCCTCCTTGGTTATATCATGTACTATTCCAGAAAGATCCATAAACATTTCACAAGTTGCACATTTTTTTAGGCTGTGATGCTTTGTGGAATCACCCTTCCCCCCCAACCACAGCACTCCCACTACTTTGTGTCTGTTGCTTTGCTGAAGTAGTCTGGGGCATGATTTCTGTTTGAATACTATTGATTAGCAATGAAAATTAATGAGATTAATAAATTTAATTAATTAAATGAAAATATTAGCCTAATCTAATTGATTCCTTAATGCAATGATGCGTATTATGCTAACCAGAATTGCACATGAAAACCTGTTACGTAACCCACCACAGTCTATGAAATATTTGAGTTTTTGCTTGAAGAGTAGTGTGATACTGGAAAAACACCAGTGCTTATGTTTGCTTAGTTTTAGGTCAACTATTTTCCTTCCCCCTAATTGTTTTTGAAAGATTTATTATGGTTATCACAGAGTAAACACAATAATACTAAACCCAGTGTTCTCTCCAGATAGCTGCTACACTGCAGAAAATCAGTTATGTAGTTTCAAATTTCATTTGGTGTGAAGTGCACCTAATTTGAAATAAATTTTGAAATCAGAAGTAATAAATAGTATTGAATATATATGGTTCTAATATTTTTATATTTATATACATAGAATAAATTTACATGCAAGCAATTTATATACAAGCAGAAATATATCTATGTGCAGTTTTGAAATTTAATGTACTTAACAGTCTTTTAATGGGAAAATGGAGAGAATAACAGATTGACGTTTCTATTTGTCTAAAACGTTTTTTTTAATGTTCAGCAGAGTTAATATACTTTTTTTTTTTTTTTTTTTTTAATAAAAGATGTTTTTTTTTATTTTTTTATTAAAAACACCCCAAACACAAGTGGTGTTAGAACCTATAGTACTTAGTAACGTGCTTGGGTTGGAGGTTGAGAAGCCGAAAGAAGATATTTATTGACATTAGACTTGAACTTCTTTAGACTGTAATTTTCAGGAAATACATATGAAGGAAGTTGTTCCAGAAAATGGCAGTTGAATGAATAAACGAGGAAGATGAAAAGTTGGTTCTGTGAGTTAGAAGTTGGACAGTAAATGGATGTTGGCTGGTTGTGGCACGTGTTCGGACTGTTTTGAAAAAGAGAGCGGGAATTACAGAAGCCAATTCAAAAGAACAGTGTCCATGGAAGTATGTGTAGAAGAGGCATGCAGCAGAAACAGAAAGTGAGTGGAGAGACTCTGTTAGAGATGAATCATTAATTAACCTAACTGCCCTCTTCTGAATGGAATCTAGAAGCCTGAGAGAGGTTTGTGTGGCACCACGCCAGATGTGGGAACAATATTCCATGGTAGGGCAGATTTGCGATTTGTACAGAATGAAACAGCTGTTTGGAAGAAAAGTAAAGCCGAGAGCGAAAGAGAAAACCAAGTTTTTTAGATGCAGAGGAAGCAATGTTTGTAATGTGCTTGTGCCAAGCGAGATTAGAAGTCAGGGCAAAAGAGATATATCATCACCAAAAGAGATATATTATCTTGCCTAGAAATCGGAGTGTCACCAAAGATAAGTATAGGAGCAGAAGAACCCTTTTTGTGAGATATAAGACAAGACTGAGTTTTAGAAGGATCGAAATCAGCTAAGTTGTCTTTGCCCCACAGGAGAATTACATGGGGATCGGCATTTAAGGAATTGGTAGCGGATATTCGACAAGTTGAAGTTGACTGAGCAGGGCAAGGTTTCTCAAACTGAAAAGTGGAATGCAATGTGATATCATTGAAAAAACTGTGGATTGGATTTCCAGTGAATGGAAGAAGATCATTAATATACAAGAGGAAAAGAGTGAGGGAAAGAACTGAACTTTTGGGGGGACACCAGCATTAGTGGAGAAGTTAGAAGACAGAGAGCCATCAACCATCACCCTCAGTGAGCGATCAGAGAGAAAACTGGATAACCAATTGGAAAAAAACAGTTGGCAAATCATAAGATGGAAGCTTGTTTAGAAGACATATATGCCAAACATGATTGAAAGCCTTTGAGATGTCAAGAGCAACTGCATGTGTTTCATCAAGGGATTATCAAAAAATAATTTTTTACATAATTATTTAAAAAATAAACTTTTCCATTGAATTTGTCCATAAATGGGTAACATAAGCCAGAATATCTCCTGTGTATTGACACTGACGGAATCCATATTGGCAATCGTTGATCAAATGGAAGGTTTCTAGGTAGTTTAAGAGTTAGCGGTTAATTGATTTCTCGATTACTTTAGAAAGAATAGAAGTAATTACAATGGGACGATAATTAGATGGGAGGGATTTGTCACCCTTTTTAGGAACTGGCTGGATATGAGCAAATTTCCAAGCAGAAGGAAAAACAGCTTTGGAATAAGAAAGTGAAAAAAGGCGGCAAAGAGCAGGAATAAGTTCAGGAACACATGTTTTTAGGACAAGTGGAGAAATACCATCAGGGCCTGGAGCTTTCTGAGCATCAAGTTTCATCAAAATCCTTCTGACATCCTTTTGACAGAAGACCACAGGAGGCATTCAATGGAGCATGTTGGGAATGGTGGGAGATGTTTTACCAAGATCATTAATACATGAGTTGGAAGAAAAATGGGATGCTTTAGGTCAGCTTTATCCTTGGCTGAAGTGACCACAGAACCATCTGGTTTTGAAAGAGGTGAGAGCAGAGATGGGCAAAAGTTGCAGCCAATAGCTTTGGCAAAAGACCAGAATGCTCGGCTACCATTAGGGCAAGAAGAAAGTTTTCTACTCCTAGCTTGTGCAAAATCTAGTTTGGACTGATTAATACCTGCTTTACAATTGTTGTGAGCTTTGGTGTAGGCAGAAAATGAAATTGAATAATTGGAAACAAGCCAATTCTTCAATTTCATTTTCTGCCTTAACACATTTATTGGAAAACCAAAGTTTAGATAAAGGATGAGATTTTAAAGTGGAGTGTGGAATAAAAGATTCCATTCTTCAAAGAATAATTTCACCAACACAATTTGAGCAAACATTGATATCAAAAGTTTTGAAACAGTAATCCGACCAAGGAAAAGAAATCTTGCAGATCATCCCATTTTGCATTCTTGTAATGGCAAATAACACGAGGTTGGAAATAGCCATGAGATAAAGGCTCCATTGGAGAAGAGATAATTACCAAGTTTTAATCTGAGGTGCCAAAAAGACTAATCATTTCGACTGTGTACTTAGAAGGGTTGTTTGTGAGAAAATGATCAAGCATGTTGGCTGTATGGTTAGGATTGTCCAGTATTCTTGTAGGTAAATGAACAATCTGTGCAAGATCATTAGTAATTGCAAAAGCCTCAGCATCTTGACCAGCTGGATCGGTGTGACTAGAAAACGGAAGCCAGCTGGAGTTGTGAACATTAAAATCATCAAGGAAAATTACCTCACTGTTAGAAAAGTTGGACTGGAAAAAATCAAGTTGCAAAGAGAGGAAGTCAAAGAGCTCCAAGTGATTAGTGGATTTTGAAGAACTGTAGAGACAATAGATGAATTTGACACAATGAGGTAGAGAGATTTTAAGCCAGAAAAGATCGAAAACAGGAGATTACAAATTACCAAATCTCTGACAGGGAATATCAGAATGGACATATGCACAAGTACCATCTTTGAGGTGAAATGAATCATGTAGCGAATAATTTGGGTGCAACTGAGATGAGCAATAGTTGAATCAACAGATAACTGAGATTCTGTCAGAAAAAGTACATGGGGTTTGACAGACTGCAAGTGGAAATGGACATCATTGAGATTAGAACTGAGACCACGTATATATGTGAAATTAACTAGGAAGTGTTTGGGAGGTTTAGATCTTTTTGCAGATAAGCTTACACTATTAGTTTGACAATTCATGGTGTATTCAATAGTAAGAAAAAGTGGGGGGGGACATGAAATTTTTGGATATGGTGTACACATGGTAAGAATATACCCAGATCCTTGACATAATGTGGCCTCGATAATGCCCTCCGCATTCACACTATTCAGACTCCCTCCATTCACTATCTGGCAGAGTAGAGGTAGCAAGATTATACACTAGCTGATCTGGAAGCCTCTTGTAGAGTTAGCGATATGTTTGGTCCAGTGTACTAACTAGTGGCCGGCCTGTGAACACCATTTTAGAGCTGTACCCTTGAAATGTAAGGGAGATTGCATCTCGCCATGATGTCCATCATAACCTCAAAAGCCATCAGTAATTCTGAATGATGGAAGAGATTGGGAAGGGTTGACTGGACCTTAGCTCTGGAGACCAAACATGGATTCCACCACTTCAAGCCTCCAATAAGGAAAGTTGTGGTATTGCACCAGTTGATGAGAGTCATCTACCACCTAGTATTGCCTAGTAACACAGAGGGGTTGCATTCCTCCATGTGGTGTGGGTGCCACACCTTGACTCCTATTTACATTGGTTCACATCTGGGTGGTCATGCACAGTGTGCTTGGGCAAGGGGGTTATACCCACAATTACTAACAATCTCACCGTCATGAAGGTGCAAGCTGAGCATTTGGCTGTCACAGACTGTCAGGACTTCGCTGAAATTGGGTCCACTTGAATTGAGTGTCACCCGGATATCAGTTCCATCAGTGTTTTACACTCCCAGGTAGCAAGTACAGCTTGTTTGGCCTATCTGAGAGAATGTGTGCGACAACCTCAAGGACCAATTAACATTAACATTTTAAACATATTGCATGTTTTAACATTTAAAATTTTTAAATTAACACTTAAAACGTTCAAAAAACAAGTACTGCAATCCATTAAGAAATAATGAAATAATGGCACTATTTAAACAGAATTTAACCTATAAATATTGTCAGAATTCAATATTTAAAAAAATTAAAGCATTCCAAAAATTAAAAAGAAATTTCGGCTCTTGTCAGTTGACTTTTCATTGTTTTTGCTACATATTGGGCACCACCAGCACTGAGTTAAAGCAGTTGGATGAGTAAGCCTAATTTGCACTAAAGCAGGTTATGTGTTTCAATTTTAGTGAAATGCTTCCTACAAAACTTTCAGGCTTTCCATGTTTTTTTTTTTGGAAAGTCACTATGTAAAAAAAAAAAAAAAAATTTCAACTCTTTATTTTAATAATCCTATTAGCTGTATGGTGGGTTTTTTGCACATATTTTGGTGTAATAATATTATTGTGTTCCTAAGTAATGTACATTATTGATTGGATTGTTTTTTTTTTTTTTTTTTAGATGTGCATGTTTCAGACAAAATACCTGCAATTTTATTAGGGCTGAGGATTGTCTTGAATGATAGTAGTAATAAGGTATGTGTGTGAGCATATGTTCTTCACTTATCTACAATATATTTAGAATTGTTATATGGCTAAGAGAAGTATTTAAGAACTAAATTTATTTCAACTAGAAGGAAATTATTAAAATATTTTTAAATCTGTCTCTTGCTTGATACTGAATAATGACCAAAGTAAACTTAATGGTGTAAAACCTTTTCTGCAGAATGCAAGTTCTGAATACAATTCAGAACTTACAATCAGAGCTTACAACTTACAGTCAAGCTCTCAGCTGCCCACATCAGCGCCAGAGCTTGCACTTGGTCATCACGCAACACACGGCAACCCCCAAGGCAGAATGCACTGGTCCCACAGGAACTAGTAGTTGTTGGTGACTCTATTGTCAGAGAAACGGGGAACATGCTTTGTAAAAAGGATAGGTGGAACAGGACCAGGGTATGTCTGCCAGGGGCTAAGGCTGATGACGTTGTAGAGCAAATATCATCTTTTAAGGGCACAAAAGGTGATTTGAACACGTTGGCGCTAATGATATTAAGAGTAGGAGACCGGCAGAATTACTTAACAAGTACAGGTCACTGTTGAAAAAAAGCCGTGAAGTAGGGTTGAATTTGAAAGTGTCTGCAATTCTGCCCAGACGCGATAGGAGGGAGTATATGATGAGTGCCTTGTCGATCAATTCGGCCCTGGAAAGATTGTGCAAGGCTCAAGGGGTAGACTTTTTTTCTGCCTGGTCTGTACTTGTTAACAGGAGAGACTGCTTCTACAGGAATGGGATACACTTAAATAGAAAGGGTGCAAGAATATTTACTGATGCTATCGAGGCAGTGTTAAGTGGGTCGGAAAACTGCTAGCTGGGAGGATACAAGGACTAATAGATTAACAGAAGCCACTGGCAAAGGTGAAAATGAGCAGAATGCATTCTTGCATTCTGCTCATTCCAAGTGCTTCTATTGGAATGAACAGAAGTCTGTAAAACAAGATGGAGAATGTTTCAGAGACTGCTGGGAGTCACTGCAGTACAAATAAACACATGGGTTGTGTTTATTATATAGGAACAGATGCATGTATACTTGCGTGTACACCAATGCTAGGAGTTTGGTAAATAAATTTGATGAATTTGAGGTATTGCTCAAAACATCAAAGGCAGATATTGTTGGGATATCAGAGACGTGGTGTCACACAGATATAAGGAATGCAGAACTGGAATTTTGGGAGTACAACATCTATAGAAAGGATAGACAGGATAAGAAGGGAGGAGGGGTTATGCTATTGGTTAAGAAACACATAAAATCCAAGGAAGTGAAGCCAGTTGACATCACCGGACACTGCAGTGTCGAGTCAGTTTGGTCTGACATAAGCATTGGGAGATCAAAATTGAGAGTAGGAGTGTGCTATAGGCCTAATGACTCTGAGTATAATAAGAAACTGTACAGGGAAATAGATTGCGCCAGTAAATTAGAAAGTCTCGTAATGGGGGATTTTAATTTCCCAGATATTGACTGGAATTTGTGGGTTGGTCACTCACAGACTAGCAAGGCTTTTGTGGATTTATTGTATGATTGTTTTCTACATCAGCATTTTCGGGAGGCAACTAGAGGGAGTAATATCCTTGATTTGATTATCAGTAGTGATTCTTCATGCATTAAGAATCTGCAGATAAAGGAACTACTAGGTGGCCGTGATCAGTGTGCTGAAGTATGATTTACTCAATGAGGTAACTACCATCATGGGTAAAGGGAAGGGTTATTGCTTTCGTAAAGGCGACTACGATGACCTGAGAAAGTATTTAAATTCTATATAGTGGGACCAACTGGTGATGTTACCAACAGCAAATTCAAAATGGGAAGCATTCAAAGAACTTATCTTGGAAGCTACTAGGCTTTACATACCAACTAAGAAATATTGTTCAAGGTTTAGGCCTAAGTGGATGTCAGATGAACTAATGAGACATATGGCAGAGAAAAAAATGCATGGGATACATATAAATTAACACGTGACACAGAAGCCTATGATAGATATAAGCTGGTCTGTAACCAAGTCACAAAGGTTAGGCAGGCAAAGGCAGATTATGAGAAATCTTTGGCAAAGGATGCAAAGAAAAACAGGAAAGAGTTCTTTACTTATGTAAAGTAAACTCTAGAAGGAAGGGGATGAATCAGATTGGTTCACTTGATATCGATAGTTCAACTGCTGATGATCCTGCTCAGGTAGCTAACAAACTAAATGTATATTTTGCATCGACATTCACACATGAGGAGTTATTTAGGAAGGGGAATGCAAGAGGTGAAGTAAACTCTGGCAGTGAACTAGATGATTTTGTAATAACTGAGAGGAAAGTGGAGGAGGAATTGTTGAGGATAAACATAAAAAAGGCACCTGGGGTGGATGGGATCTATCCAGTTAAATTAAAGGAGTCAGCAAAGGAAGTAAGCAAACCTTTAGACTTAATTATGAGAGCTTCCTTGGACTCAGGGGAGGTACCCATAGACTGGAAATGTGCAAATGTGACCCCAATTCACAAAGGAGGATCAAAGGCTGACACAAGTAATTATAGACCTGCGAGTTAACTTCTATTCCAGGAAAATTAATGGAGGCACTGGTTAAAGAAGCACTGTAGGATCATCTAGATAAGACTTTAGTTATAGCTTGGACACAGCATGGTTTTGTTCAGGGGAAGTCTTGCCTGACCAATTTGTTTGGATACTATGATGCAGCCACAAAAGAGCTGAATGCATGGAATAACTTTGATAATATATACTTGGATCTTACAAAGGCTTTTGATACTGTTGCACATGGAAGACAGCTGCGCAAATTGGAGCAGTGTGGCATTGGAGGCAAATTTCTGCTATGGATAAAGTGGTGGTTGAGGGGGAGAAGACAGAGAGTGATAATCAATGGGCACTGCTTATCTTGGACTAATGTTATTAGTGGAGTCCCTCAGGGTTCAATGTTGGGTCCATTATTGTTTTCTCTATTTATAAATAATATTGATGATGGTATATCAAGCTTTATGTCCAAGTTTGCACATGATACAAAGGTTGGCAGGGTTGTTAAAGACACTACTGATGCTATGCTGCTGCAACAGGATCTGGAAAGGTTGAGCAGATGGGCTGAGAGGTGGCAAATGAAGTTTAACATTGACAAATGTAAAGTATTACATATGGGAAACAGCAACCCCAGAGCAACATATGAACTCTGTAGTATTACACTGACAATGGTAGAGAATGAAAAGGATCTGGGGGTAATTGTGCAGGGAGATATGAAGTTCTCTGAACAGTGCAGACGGGCTACAGAGTAGCTCATGGTGTCTTGTCAATGATATATAGGAATTTTTCTAGCAGGGATAAGGAGGTGATTATTCCCTTGTATAAAGTGGTGGTCAGGCCACACCTTGAGTACTGAGTGTCTGGAGGCCTCATTTCAAGTAGGATGTAGAGCTGCTGGCATGAGTACAGAGAAGGGCAACACGATTAGTGAATGGAACAAAGGGTTGCTCTTACGAAGAAAGGCTTAACTTTTGCAAATTACATTGTCTGGAGACTAGGCACCAGAGAGGTGATCTGATAGAGGTGTATAAAGACTTGAATGGTTTGAGCATGCTCAATGCTGATGGGATTCTTCCTGTTGCTCAGAATAATCACCTGAGAGGGCATAAATTCAAATTGAGGAAAGACAGATGTAGGATAGATGTGCGGAAATTTGTCTTTAGCCAGCGGGTAGTTGGTTGTTGGAACAGACTTTTATCCCTTGTTGTGGGGTAGTTGGTTGTTGGAACAGACTTTTATCCCTTGTTGTGGAGGTTGATAGCCTAAATAAATTTAAGGCTCAGCTGGACAGGTATTTCAAACGAACGGAGGGGTGAAGTGGAATTTTTTTTTTTTTTTTGGCTGATGCTGTCTAAGCTTGCTTTCTTGCATCATATGCCTCTACTAATGCTAATCTGTAGCATGTAAAATAATTTTAAAAGTATAGTTCAGTGTGTGACTTACTATCACAGGCTACTGGAGATCCTTGCTTGATTTGAATTCAGAAGTTCAATAAAAAGTTGCCTATCATTTGGGGAAGGGTAACTGCATAGGAGAAGAGATAAAGCAAAGAGTGTTAGCCAAGAGATGTTTCAGCCATGCACAATTTTTGGTTAAGTGAAACATGTGCACCCCTTAACCAAAATTAAAGAAAAAGAACGCAGGTGTTCTAAAAAAATCAAAAGCCTGGTCACCATGCTCCCTCTTAAAATACCTGTATACGACATTTATTACTGTATGTAATATTTTCTTAAAATATGTGAAATCTTAGCATTACCATTAGTAGATGTATATGATGCAAGAAGGCAAGCTTATACAGCATCAGCCAAAAAAAAAAAAAAAAAAAGTTTCCATTTCACCCCTACATTCACTCTAAATGTTTGTCTAGTTCTGCCTTAAATTTATTTAAGCTGTAAACTTCTACAATAACAAATGGAAGTTTGTTCCAGCAATTAACCACCTGCTGGCTAAAGGAAAACTTCTGCACATCTATTCTACAACTGTCTCTTAGTTTGATTTTATGCTTCTTTCAGGTTCATAATCTGAGGAAGAATCCCATCAGCATTAAGTCTGCTCAGATCACTCAAGGCATTATACACATCAATCAGATCAGTTCTCAAGTGCCTAATTTCCAGCCGCTGCAATTTGCAAAACTTAAGTCTTTCTTGGTAGGAAGACCCCTTCATTCCCCTCACCAATCTTGTTGCCCTTTTTTTTGCATTTGTTCTAGAAATTCTAAATCCACCCAAAACTGAGGCTTCTAGACGTTTACGCAGTGCTCAGTGAGTGGCTTGACCATTGCCTTATACAAAGGAATAATCATCTCCTTTTCCCAAATAGCAAAGCATCTCCTTTTCCCCCCATGTCGTTTCCATTCTCCACCCTGAGTGTAGTACCACCCCACCCAGTTAATATGTTACTCTGGGGTTATTGCTACCCATATGCAGTATTTTACATTTGTCAATGTTAAACTTTAGTTGCTACCTCTCAGCACATCTGCTCAACTTTTCCAGATCCTGCTGCAGTAGCGTACTATCATTACTGTCATTAAAAACCCTGTCAATCTTTGCATTGTCTGCAATCAGACATAAACCCTGATATACCTTCATCAATATCATTGATAAATACAGAAAAGAACAACATTGATAAATACAGAAAAGAACAACATTGATAAATACAGAAAAGAACAACATTGATAAATACAGAAAACCAACACTGAGTCCTGGGGGACTCCATTTATAACATTAGTCCACGAAGATAACCATGGATTGCCACTCTATCTTCTCCCTCTTGACTGTCCCTTTATCCATAGCAGCAACTTACCCTTAATGCCTTACTGCTTCAATTTGTATAGTAGTGTGCCATTACCCACAGTAAGAAAAGCTTTCCTAAAATCCAAGTTTATGATATCAAAATTAATTTTTGCATCCAGTTCCTTTGTGATCACATTAGCATTAGTAGAGGCATTTGGTGCAAGAAAGCAAGCTTATGCAGCATCAGCCAAAAAACAAAATAAAAAAAAAAATAATAAATAAATAAAAAATAACCACTTCCACTTCACCCCTCTGTTTGTTCGAAATACCTGTCCAGCTGAGCCTTAAACTTATTTAGGCTGTCAACTTCCACGACAAGGGATGGAAATCTGTTCCACCAACCAACCACCCGCTGGCTAAAGGCAAATTTCCTCACGTCTATCCTACATCTGTCTTTCCTCAATTTGAATTTATGCCCTCTCAGGTGATTATTCTGAGCAAGAGGATATCATAGTATCCAAACAAATTAGTCAGAAAAGACACACACCTTTAAAAAAAGCCATGCTGTGTCTGAACTATAACTGCAGTCTTATCTAAATGATCCTGCAATACTTCTTTACCAGTCTATCCATTAATTTCCCTGCAACAGAAGTTAAACTAACGGGTCTGTAATTACTTGTGTCACCCTTTGATCATCCTTTGTGAATTGAGGTCATCTTTTCAAATCTCTACTCCCTGGAGACCTCCTCTGAATCCAAAGAAGCTTTCATAATTATGGCTATGAGTTTTGTTATCTAACTTTGCTGCCTTCTTTAATATAACTGGATAGATCCCAGATGCCTTTCTTATGTTTATTTTCAAAGATTTCTGCTCCACTTTGCTCTCAGTTATAACAAAATCATTTTGTTCACTTCCAGATTTTAATGCACCCATGGCATTCCCCTCCCTGAATAATTCCTCGTGTAAATGTTGATCATCAATATCAAATGGAGCAATCTGATTCATCTCCTTCCTTTTAGAATTTACATAAGTAAAGAAGTCTTTGCTGTTTTTATTTGCATGCTTTGCCGAAGATTTCTCATAATCAGCTTTTGCTTGCCTCACCTCCTTTGTGACTTGATTACAGACCAGCTTATATGTACCATAGGCTTTTGTGTCACTTGTTAATTTTTATGTATCCCATGGATACATAAAATATCCCATAAGATATCCCATGGTGGTTACAAAGGAACTGAATGTCAAAAATAATTTTGATTTCATATACTTGGATTTCAGGAAAGCTTTTGATACTGTTGCACATGGCAGACTGCTGTTCAAATTGGAGAGGTGTGGCATTAAGGCTAAGTTTCTACAATGGATAAAGGGATAGTTGAGTGGGAGACGATAGAGAGTGGTAATCAATGGACACTGCTCTTCGTGGACAAATGTTATTAGTGGCATTCTCCAGGGTTCAGTGCTGGGCCCATTGTTGTTTTGTGTATTCATCAATGATATTGATGAAGGTATATCAGGATTAATGTCCAAGTTTTCTGATGTTACAAAGATTGGCAGGTTTGTGAATGACAGTAAAGACAGTATGCTACTCCCACTGGATCTAGAGAAGTTAGTCAAATGGGCTGAGAAGTGGCAACTGAAGTTTAACCTTGACAAATGCCGAGTACTGCATATGAGTAGCAGTAACCCAAGAGAAACATACCAGCTGTGTGGCACCACACTCAGGGAAGTGGAAATTTGAAAAAGATCTGGGGGTAATTGTGCTGTCAAATATGAAGTTTACTGAGCAGTGCAGACGATGGAGTGCAGGGCAGGTGATGGAGTTTTCTCAACAATATATTGTAATTTTGCTAGCAGGGACAGGGAGGTGATTATCCCGTTGTACATGGCAATGGTCAGGCTTCACCTAGAGTACTGTGTACAGGTCTGGAGACCTTATTTTAGGAAGGATGTAGAGTTGCTGGAACGAGACAAAGATTGGGAACAAGATTGGTGAGGGGAACAAAGGGGTTCCCCTTACCAAGAAAGGCTTAAGTTCTGCAAATTGCAGCGCCTGAGAGTAGGCACCTGCGAGGTGATCTGATTGAGGTGTATAAGGCCTTGAATGGGTTGAACAAGCTGAATGCTGATGGGATTCTTCCTCTTTCTCAGGTTAAGAACCTGAGGGGATATAGATTCAAATTGATGAAAGACAGTTGTAGAATAGATGTGTGGAACAGACTTCCATGTTTTGTCGTGGAAGTTGATAGCCTACATAAATTTAAGGCTTAGCTGGACAGGCATTTGAAATGAATTGAGGGGTGAAATGGGAGGTTTTTTTTTTTTGGGCTGATGCTGCATAATTTTGCTTTCTTGTATTGTATGCCTCTGCTAATGCATCCCAAATGTGTTTTTACCATTTCCTTATACAGTGGGTTTATAAAATCCATATCTCTATGGGATTATGTTCGATAAATCATCGATAAGACACCATGGGCTTTCTTATCTGCTTGTTTACTTGTTCCGAAAGCTTAATATCTGCCTGTATTGTAGCTCCCAGATCCCTTTCCTCCTCCTCCTCTGTTTTTAATTCAATCCCACCAAGTATAATTTATTTGTGGGTTACTATTCCCCAAGAATGGAAAAGTGACAGGCTGAGGATCAGAAGTCTGAGAAACATCCGGTGCACTCAACCCACATAAGGAGCAATTGCTGGCAAGGAAGGCAATGGGAAACCACCTTGTACATTTATCCCTAGTAGCTCCATGATGTGTGAATCAAAATTTAGTAGAAACAGTGCTCAGCAGCCAGAGTAATTGGCAGGAGAGGAGATATGACGTCTCAGGTCGTCAACCAGCAAAATCCTTGTAATAATTATTCTTTTATGACAATTGGCACATGGAATATAAGAACGATATTGAGAAAAGGTAAACTCGAAAATGTGAAGAGAGAAATGCAGAAAAAAGTCTGAATATTTTAGGAATAGCAGAGACTAGATGGAAAGATGAGGGAGACTTCATAAGTGTAGATATAAGTGTAATATACAAAGGAGGGAATGACAGTCAGCGAGGAGTTGCTATACTTCTAGACAAAAATGCACAGAACAGCCTTAAGTAAGTCATACAAGTTAGTGACACGATAATTGCTATTAGATTAAAAGCTGGCCCAATGGATTTATTGATTACACAAGTCTATTTACCAACAAGCAGCCACACTGAGGACGAAGTAGATGAGGTATATGAACAGATAAATGAAATAATGGAAGAAGAAGAATTGGGGAGTGACAGATGCATGGTCACTGTGATTGGAAATTGGAATGCTGTCCTTGGTGAAGGAAGGGAAGGAGATGACTTTTGGGATTTGCAACAAGGAATGGTAGGGGCAAGAATATGATAGAATTTTGCAAAAGAAGAGAGAGAGAGAGAGAGAGAGAGAGAGAGAGAGAGAGAGAGAGAGAGAGAGAGAGAGAGAGAGAGAGATGTTTGCATCAGACACATGATTTAGACAGGAAAGAAGAAGAAGAAGATACACTTGGAGAGGACCAGTGGATGCTGACAGGTTCCAAATTGACTACATTTTAGTTAATGAAAGGTACAGGAATGCTGTGAAGGATTCACATAGCTATCTGAGTGTAGATGCTCATTCAGACTGAAAATGAAGATTACACTCAAGAGAAGGGATTCAAGAAAAAGAAGGAAATGGAATTTAAATGTACTGAAGACTGCACTAGCTGGAGATTTTAGAGATGCAATTGAGGGGAGATAGTGGATGTAGAGGAAATAGAAGAAGTGGAGAAGAGATGAGAAAGGTTTAAAGAGATTGTTGTAGGAGTAGCAGAAAATAAATTAGGTATAGTAGATCAGAAAAGGATATGGAAACCATGGATCACAGAAGAAATGATAGACAAAATGTATAAGAGAAGAAAATGGAAGCACCGAAGTTCAGAAGAGGCATGGATTAAATATAGGAATTTGAATAATGAACTTAGAGGGCAATGGATTAAGCTAGAGAATATTGGTGGGAAGAACAATGCAGAGACCTAGAGGACATGGCAAGAAGAGGAAGAAGTGTCTTAATGTATGAAAAAGTCAAGAACTTAATGAACAGGAAGAATAAGACTAGTGGAAAGATAAAAGACAGGAACAGAAAAATTCTATATGACAAAGAACACTTAAGGATAAAATAAATAACCCAAAGGTTGGGCCTGTGACAGCAGAAGATGAAGACGAGACTTTAGGGCCAAAACTAATCAGAGAAGAATTTGAAAGGGCAGTGGCTTCATTAAAAAGAGGGAAGGCAGCTGGACTGGATGATATACCAGCAGAAATTATAAAGGGACTTGGAGAAGAACCAAAGAAAGAATTGTTCAGGATTTACAGAAAATCTGTGTGTGTGGAAGCTGGCCCAAAGACTTTTTAAAATCCATAATCATCCCATTAGAAAAGAAGAAGAATGCAACATATTGTACGAACTATAGGACAATCAGTTTAATTTCCCACTCCTCAAAAATATTACTAAAAATAGGCTCAGAACAAATTAAAGCAAAAGCAAGGGATTGTGAATTCATAGGAGATCAATTTGGGTTTAAGAGAAGGCTGTGGGACCAGAGAGGTAATAGGAATACTAAGAACACTAGCAGAAAGAAGCATGGAAATATGAAAAGATCTGGCAATCTGTTTTGTGGCTCTTGAGAAGGCATTTGACAGAGTGAATTGGGTTAAGCTGATGTAAGTCCTAGGAAAGATAGGCATAGATAAAAGAGATCTTAAACTAATTTGGGAATTTTAAATGGGACAGACAGCTATAATTTGGATTGATGGAGAGGAATCAGAAGAAGCAGACATTGGTAGGGTTGTAAGGCATGGATGTTTCTTGTCCCCTTTACTATTTAATTTATATTCAGAATCTTTGATGAAAGAGTACAAAGAAGAACAGAAAGGAGGTGTAAAAGTAGAAAGGGAGAAGATAAATACAATAAGATTTGCAGACGACCAGGTAATGAGGAAAAATTACAGATCTCATTGGATATCTCCAACAACAAAGTAAAGGAGTACAATGTGAAGATTAACAGCAAGAAAACCAAGATAATGTTAATTTCAAAGTGGCCAGGAAGAAGAATCAATGTAACATTAGATGGAATAATATTGGAACAGGTGGACAGATACTTGGGAAGCATAATGACAGAAAATGGAAAAAGCCTGGAAGAAATAAAAACAAGAATTGCAATGAGCAAAGAGGCATTTAGTAATAGAAAAGAACTATTGAAAAGACGGAATTAAATTTCAAGAAGCAATTAAGAAAGCAAATGGTGAAAACATTAATATGGACTGTTGTACTATATGGCTCAGAGACATGGACACTGGGAAGAGAGGAGATTAGACAGCTAGAAGCATTCAAGATGTGGGTTCGGAGAAGAATGGAAAGGGTGAAATGGGTGGACAGGGTGAGTAATAAGGAAGTGTTGAAGAAATTAAGTGAAGAGAGTACATTATTAAAAGAACTAAGAAGAAGACAAAAGAACTTTATAGGACATGTATTGAGAAAAGAAAGCTTGTTGAGGAAAGTGATCGAGGGAAAGATGTGTGGGAAGCAAGCTGTTAAGGGAAGGAGAATTGGAATGATGGATTGTATGGGAAGAGGAAATTATGCAGGACTTAAAAGGAAAGCACAAGTTAGAGAAGCATGGCATCAGTGGAGCCTGAACCTGCCTGAGGACAGAGAACTAGAAGATTTCCCCAAGAGTACGTAAGACCTTGCATTTTGCTGCATTAAAACATAGCTGCTACTTTTATTCTTGCAGCTTGTTTAAGTCATCCTGAAGGAGTGCAGCTTGGTGCTGATCAATAACTGCTTTAGTATCTTTACGTTTTCTGCAAATTTTGACATCAAATCTTCTATCCCATCGTCAATGATGTTTATGAAAATCAGAAACAACTGTGGTTCAAGAATCTATCCTTGGGGGGGTTCCACTTCGGAGTTTACACCAATCTTAGAATTTTTCCAGTAATCTTAACATGTTCCAGCTTATACAATAACATCTCGTGAGGGACTGAGTCAAATGCCTTGCTAAAATCCAAATAAAAATATGTCGAAATTGTTCCCTAGATCTTGCTCATGAATAACTGGGTCAGAATAGTTACCTGTTCAATTCATCCACAATATCAGATGGGATTGCCCAGCTGATATTGTGGATGAATTGAACTAAGACTTTCCCACATCCAGTCCCAAGACTTTCCCACATCCAGTGTGAAAGGGTCTGATCTCATTCACTTTTCTCTTCCATGTTCACATACAAGAAAAATTCCTTGTCCCCATTCTTTGCTCTCTTAATTAGTGCTTTCTTATACACAGCCTTGGCTTCTCTATCTTTATCTATGGTACTCTTACAAATCAACTTGTAGCTGTTGAAGGATTCGGTACTTTTCATCTTCCTGTAACTGTCCCATGCTATCTTTTTTCTGCTCTGCATTCATCTTTTTCAGTATTCTCCTCATATAATATTTTCTTCATGGTATGTATGTGTTCATGGCTTCTCTGATTTTTCCTTTAATGGTATTCCATAATTCAATTGTAACACCCTCACCCTGCAGTCTGCCCAATTAATAGATGCATATACTACCTTAAACTGTTAAAATCCCCTATCCTGCTTTACCTTTTACTTCTGTAATTTATTTCTTCATCTTTCAACTGGCAACTGTGTGATCACTATCTGCCAACGGTGCTTGTATATTAAGCCCTGTAATGTCATTTAATTCGTGAGTAATGATGAGGTCAAAAATATTCTGATGCATAGTATTATCTGTGACATGCTGGTACAAATAATAATCATTTAATTTATTTATTTAGAAAAATTTTTCTCTGAGGTGAGTTTCTCTCCCACTTATTTCATTCAATCTGGGTCAGATTGAATTCACCCATAATAAGACATTTGTGCTTGCTTGCCCATTCCATTTGCATGTAAAGACTCATCATATTCTTCACAATCTTCTGGTCTGTAGGTTACTCCCACTCTCATTATACCTGTGCTTCCAGCTAATTCACGCCACACAGATTATGTGACTTCAGACTCAGTAAAAGCTCCTTTAGCACTTCATGGGGTGTGTCAGGGCAGTTAAAACTCTTCTATTGTTTACTGCACTGACACCCCTTGAAGTTATTTAGGCTTGTTTCACTGTCTTTCTAATCCTGCTCATTTGAAATGTTGCTACTCTCTCAGAACGTCTTGCCAACATTGTCTGTTGTGGCAACAAACAAGAATTCTGGAGTTGAGTGTAAACATTAATTTGACCCATATCATGAGATAAACGCGCATTGTCACTGAACCTTCTAGGTATCCTCAGTGATACTTTCAAAAATGCTTGCACCACCTTTGTTCAGATTAATACCATCTTTACAAAATAGATTCATTCCTTCTACCTATAAGTGTGGGCCACTCTGATAAAAATTCCCCCACTAGAGTCTTGCATATTCCCTCAGGTCTTGAGTTAATCCATAAGGCTTTCAGCATATAATCCCTCCAATCCTTTCTGAGCAAAATTACAGATACATACACCTTCTGACCTAACTCTTGGCATTTGTTTTGCATGTTCCTGTATTTTTCCAAGAAATGGTCAGGTCATGTTCATTTAATATCATTAGTCTACACATCAGGGCTGTGCCGAGCCATTTTAGTACCTGAGGCAAGAATGAAAAATTGTGCACTCCCCACCACTTGTCCACGGCCACAGCTGTGGATAAGTGATGACTGGTAGCTTCATCATGATCAGTGCACCATCCCATTCTTCAGCTCCCGTGCAGGCTTTTTTGGCAAAACATTGCAGATCCTCTAAAGACCAGATTTGGCTCCCTGTGACTTCTGGCTTTTCCCAAAGTTAAAATCGCCTTGAAAGGGAGGAGATTTCAGATCACGGACGAGAATAAGGAGAACATGATGAGGCAGCTGATGCCTGTCCCAAAAAAGGACTTTGCAGATTGTTTTGAAAAGTGGAAGCAATGCTGAGATAAGTGTGTGAAGTCCCAAGGGCAGTACTTTGAAGGGGACTAAGGTGCTATCATTGTAGGTAAGCTACTTTTTTTTTTTTTTAAATTACATGGCTGGATACTTTCCGGACAGACCTTGTATTTATGAAGATATTAAGGATAAGTACAGTGAACCCCAAGCCAAGTTCATGGCAAGCAATGGGTGGTTTGATAGATTCAAGCATCACAGTGGTTTTCAAAACATTAAATTATGTGGTGAAGTCACCAGTGCCAATTCTGCAGCTGCAGAGAAATTGTGGTGTGTTGGAAAAACCCCCTTCTAAATCTCCACAGTTCTCATCTTCCGCAGCAGCATGCTTATCAGCTGGAGAGTTAATTCTGGCAATGATGCTCGAAAGGTAAAACTTGTTTGATGGTTATGCCTGTTTCTTCTCTCTTTTTATAATTTTGAAATTTTTGTAATTTTGTACATTTTTGTAATTTTTCCTGTGCATGAGATAAAAAAAAAAATTGAATAAATAATTCTATTTACATGATTGTTGAATATTTATTTTTTTGCTTCAATCAAATTCAGTGTAAATAGTTGCAAGTGCTGCATGAGCATTTAGGGAAATTCTGACTTAAGTTGGGGAGGGCTCTATTGGTACTTATTGTCAGCAAATACAGCAAGAGCCTGTTTGCCTCACCCTCGGCACAGCCCTGCATATCAAGTACACCACAAGGATATGGCCCTCCACAGCTAGCTGGCTCACAAAATTTAAATTATCAAAATATTACAGAAATGAAACTGTTAGCAAAACTTTAATGAATAGAGAAGTTAAATTTAAGCTACCAAATGAAAGTTAAAGCTCCTGCCAAAATATTGATAAAAAGGGCTGTGTGAATAAGTTATGACTTTTTGAATACTTTAGAAAGTTATATTTACGATATATTACATGATTTAAATTAACAAACTATTAGAGTATTTAAATTAACAAACTATTACAAAAATTAAACTGTTAGCAAAACTTTAATCACTAGTGAAGTTAAGCTGCTATTAGTTAAGCTATCAAACAGAATTTACAAAGTTCACATCAAAATATCAATAACAGAGGTCCTCTGAATATTAATCTGTAGCTTTATAGATACTTAACTAAATACAAAAAGAAAATAACCTGCACGACTATATGGATTCAATCTATATATTACCTCAAAATTATTCCAAAAACTATGAAATTCCGAAATACACAGACACCGTATACAATGAAGTGCAGCAATGGATGCTATACATTTGTACTGGTTAATGACCAACCAACAGTTTGGATAATAGGATAGTATTAGTATTCCTGTCATCTTTGAATTGCTTTCAGAAGTCATGGAGTGTAAAAATTGGAATAAGAAAGCAAAAAAGGCATAAAGCAAAGAGGGTAGCATATGCCATTGGTACTCGGTTGTACTGGGAGCATAGCTGCTTGACCAATAAGTGGGAGGACCTGGTATTCTGTACGGCACATAGAAAAAAATAGGATGATAACGAACCAAATATAACATAAAATAATAGGAATATGAAGTGTATTGAGAATGGTTCTTCTCTTTATGCCTTATTGCTTTCTTATTCTAATTTTTATACTTTATTTCATCCTCAAATTTCTCCAAGAAGAGCAATTTGAGTATGATAGTAAAACTATTATAATTCTATTTCCTCCCTTTATTTTGCTAGTTTAGCTTCTGCCTTTGCATACCCTCTTCTAACCCACCCTTGTCTCTCTCTCTCTCTCTCTCTCTCTCTCTCTCTCTAATTTTATTTATATATATATATATATATATATAATTGTCTTATCTTCTATCTCTTGGGCTAGTTGTTATTCTGTGAGTAAGGCATTTAATTTTTTTTAATTTATTTTTTATTTTTTTACATTTAAAGTGAAATAAAAAATGGAAAAAACATAAACATTCACAAAAAGTGTCTCATTGATATGCATGCATTGGGTTTAGTGCAAAGCAACATGAAATTATACTGTGTTAAATGCCAAAGAGAGTACTCTGTATAGTCTCGAGCTTTCCAGTGAAGAAGAAGAAATACAAAAACTTAAGGCAAAGGTGAACATCTCATACTAGGAGATGAGGAAAATCAGTAAATAGCAATAGGCCAGCATATGCTGAAAAGGTTACGATGAAATGTTGGGAGCAAATGAGTTCCAAATATTGCCATAGATAGCTCAGTGAGCTGCCTCTCCAGTTCCTCCTAATTTCTCCATATCAAAATATAATGGTGTAGAAAACCATAAAATTTTTTTTTTATCCTAATGAAGTGAAAATGGTTGTTGAAGGTAAATATAGACACCTGAGGAATCAGGCTTGGAACTGTTTGTGGAAGAAGAAATGGACACAAGACAGTTTCAATACTTCCCCCAAAAAAGAAAAATCCAAGGCTGCGAAAAATTAGCCCTCAGTGCTTGATGAGCAAGCCAATTGGTCAAATAATGGCTAAAAATTCTTAGAGACTAGGAATTTAGCCATTAATGTGATGGGTTCCAGAAAAAGACTGATGATATCAAGATTCTGCAAAAGTAAACCAGTTTGCTTTTGCTTGCAGGACACATATATAAAAGCAGATGAAGATCCTACATTGCATAATGTTACTATCATACATAAGGACATAAGGCTCCATTGGGTATGGAGCAGTCCATACCCAATGGACAGGCCCCGGGTGCCAAGCGTTATAGTGATCAAGCGATTTTCAGTGATTTCTAGAGCGTTTTTCTCGAAGCTACAGTTTTTGTTCAGTTATAAAAGTTTTCTTACGTTTTCATTAAATAATAGTAAACTTAGACTTAGGATCTGTAACTAAGTTTCAGAAAGGCAAATCACCTTTCTTTTTTCCATTTAAACTAATATACTAACTTTTATACCACTTGGTCACTCTAGCGGCACTGCTCCTGCCTCCCCGTGGCGGGGCCGGTAACCTGGGAGAAGAAATCCACTCTCCCGGAGCTGAAAGGAGCAAAGATGGATAACAATACGTTCCCACCTTTAGAGCTTTCGAGCTCAAAACTAGCGACAAAACACACCGATAATGACTTTTCCCAACCCAAGAGGTTGAAAAACAAATCCTCAAGAGGAGATACCAGCATTCCTCATACTGCATTCTACATCAGACCAGCCTTTGAGTAAATTGTCCCCATTCCTTGTGCAAAAATGCTTAGAGGCTGTCGCAGGTTCACCAAAATCAGTAAGGCGACTCCAGTCTGGGGATCTTCTGGTAGAGACCATGAAATCCCAGCATTCTGTAAAGTTATTAAATCTGACAACTTTCAGCGGACATCCAATAAAAGTCACTCCCATGCCACCTTAAATTCCTCCAAGGGAGTAATTGCAGAATGGGACTTATTAACAGTATCAAAGGAGGAAATAGTCAAAGAGCTACGAGAACAAAGAGTCATCCAAGCCAGGAGAATCATGACTCGTAAAGATGGTACTCTCATTCCAACAAGGAGCATAATCCTCACTTTTAGCTCTCCCATCTTACCAACATCTGTCAAAGCAGGCTATCTCCATTGCCATGTCCGTCCCTACATCCCAAACCCAATCAGGTGCTACAAGTGCCAAAAATATGGACACTCTCAAACTGCATGTAGAGGTGAGGCAATATGTCCTAACTGTGGATCGAAGGACCACAACCAATCCGATTGCAATGCTACCACTCCTCTTTGCCCAAATTGTAAAGGTAATCCCCCAGCTTTCTCCAAAATATGCAAACTATGGAAGCAAGGAAAAAAAAAAATACAGAAATATAAAGTGGAGAACAAAGTCACTTATTCAGAGGCGAGAATAGAAATAATCAAAATGGAGCCAAAGCGTACGTATGCCACAGGTGCAATCAGTAAGTATACAAACAGATGTTATAGTTCCTCTTAATACATCTATCACGAATTTGGCACGATCCATACTCACTTCTCCCAAACAGTGTCCTTCACAACAAACAACTGAACAAACCAGCAATACTCCAATCTCCATTCCAGCCGATGCGTCAACAATGAAACCAAAAGCTACAGAAACGCCAATGGTGCATCCACGGATTTCAACGGAAATGGATATTGATCTGCAGAAAAATTCATATGATGGAATTTTAGAACTCCACACAACTGATGAGATGGACACGACACGTCCTTTCTTTTCTAAGAAAGACAAAGTAAAAATAGAGAGGTATAAACAAGCTACAACCAAAAAACAGTCAGAAGCAAAAACAACTAACAAGAACGCATAATGGAAAGAATTCTTCAGTGGAATTGTAGAGGCCTTTGTAATGCAAAAGATGACTTGCATGATCTCGTAAACCGCTATGAACCAGCATGTATATCCCTACAAGAAACCTATTTAAATCCACAAGTGTGTCCTACCATTAAAAATTATACCATGTTCAGAAGAGATAGGAGTATCGACTCGCCGGCCCGTGGAGGCGTGGCGGTTCTTGTTAGAAATAATATTCCATCTAAACCTGTTACTCTTCAGACTCCTTTTGAGGTAGTGGCAATGCGTACAGAAATTGGCATGACTATTACAATAGCATCTATATATATTCCCCCAAATTCCTCAATCTCCTCAGAAAATCTAGAAAATCTAATAGACCAGCTACCACCTCCTTTCTATTTGCTTGGAGACTTCAATGCTCATCATTCGCTGTGGGGATCTCCAACAATCGACAAAAGAGGTAAACTAATAGAAAATCTTCTCGATGTATGTCAACTTACCCTTTTGAATACTGGTGAGCCTACATATATACATTTTTCTACAGGATCCATGAGTGCAATAGACCTTTCAATCTGCCCTCCCTCCATATGTACTAATACGGAGTGGTCTGTTCTTGAAAATCCACTAAATAGTGATCATCTACCAATTCTCTGCAAGCTGCAAACACGGGTAAGCTCCCCTTTGCTGGGTCGCTCCAAATGGAAATTTCGTAGGGCACACTGGAATGAATATGCTTCAAATGTTCAGTTAGATGATGAAATAATTCAACTTCAGCCCATAGATTATGTCACACAACATATAACTAATCAAATATTACAAGCTGCCAACTCTACAATACCAAAGTCCTTGCCTGGGAAACGCAAACACAATAATTACTGGTGGAATCCGGATTGTACATATGCTAAACAGGAAAAAAATAGGGCTTGGAATTTGTTCCGCAAATTCCCCACAACCAGTAACCTAATTAGTTTTAAAAGAATGAAAGCTAAGTTCCGCCAAATAAGAAGGAAAGCAAAAAAAGAAGCATGGATTAGCTTTTCCTCTAGCATAAACAAGGACACAAATATCAGACTCATCTGGAAGAAAATACAAACTATTGTTGGCAAATATGTCCAGTCCCCTGCTTCAATATTAAACTGGAAAGGAAAGGAGTTGTCCTCTCCGGCAGAAATTGCAAATGCCTTAGCCAAATCATTTGCCAGTATGTCAGGCATATCCACCTACAACCCAATCTTTCAGAAAATTAAAAAATCCATCAGAGCAGCATAAGATCAATTTCTTCACTAGAGTTTCACACCCGTACAACCAGCCATTTACATTAACAGAACTTTTAGGGGTGCTCAATAAAACTTCCAGTAGTGCTGCTGGTCCAAATGGGATCTACTCTGTCATGATAAGCCAACTAAACAACAGAACAAAAAGAGCATTGTTAAAATATTACAATCGAATATTTCTAGAAAATACTTACCCAAACTCCTGGCGTCACTCAATTATACTAGCCTTTGCAAAGCCAGGAAAGGATCGCAGCTTTCCACATAATTACAGGCCGATTTCACTGACCAGCTACTTAGGTAAAGTCTTGGAAAAAATGGTTCACAGGCGGCTAACGTGGCCTGGAAACTAACAACTTACAAAATAACAATCAGTACGGGTTTCAAAAGAACCGGTCCACGTTAGATGTAATGATAAAAGCAGAAGCAAACATCCGAAATACCTTCATAAGGGGACATCTGGTCATGATCAATATTGAGAAAGCCTTTGATAACACCTGGCGATACGGTGTACTTCAAGATCTTCATTCTTTTGGCTTGAGAGGTCATTTACCCCACTTTATACAAAACTTCCTATGCCACAGAACATTTCAGGTTAGATACATGAACAATTTATCCAAATCATTTGAACAACAGGAGGGTGTTCCTCAGGGGTCCATTCTTAGTCCGACGTTTTTTCAATAAGAATTACAAACATGACGCAGGATGTACCGAATACAGTAGAATCGTATATGTTCGCTGATGACCTCATTGTTTCTTGTCAATCCCAAACCGTGAACACCATTGAAAGACAACTTCAAATTTCCATCGCTAAAATTGAATCATGGGCATTGCGGAATGGCTATTCCCTATCAGAAAAGAAATCTAGTGCAATTCATTTTTGTAAAAAATGCAAACTTCACCCGGATCCAGAAATATTTTTAAAAAACAACCTGATTCCTGTCACTAACAATTTCCATCTGTTGGGGTTATATTTAGATAACAAACTTAATTTTGCTTCCCATATTGATTTACTTCGAACTACGTGTCTTAAAAAACTGAACATCCTGAGAGCAGTCTCTGCTAAGTCCTGGGGTGCTGACAGAAGCTCTCTCCTTCGTCTGTATAGAGCTTTAATAAGATCACGTTTAGATTATGGATCACCTGTCTATGACTCCGCTAGGAAAAGTTCACTATTACGTCTGAACACCATACAGCATAGTGCTCTTAGGATAGCTGTGGGAGCCTTCAGAACATCTCCGGTCCACAGCCTGTATATTGAGGCAAATGAACCCCCTTTGCATCTCAGGAGAAAATCCTTATTGTGTAATTATGCAGCAAAAATTAAAAGCATGCCATTCCACCCTATCTGGCAGTACCTGTTTGATTCTCAATATGCTGAATTATATCACAGTAAGCCTAATGAAAACCGCCCTGCAGGGATTCGACTGCAAGAACTCACGATCAGTTGGGATCTTAAATTTCACAACATATTCCAAGACCTTGCTACTCCTGAAACTCCCTGGACTGAATTCTCACCTCTCTGCGACAATTTCTTTTCAAGATGGGGAAAATCCTCTCTGGCAAATATAAACTATCAACAGCTCCATAAAACTCATTTGTTGGAAAACTCAGATAAAGTACCTATCTATACTGATGGCTGCAAAACAGATGCAGCCGTTGGTGCTGCAGCAGTTTTTTCCGCCTTCTCAGTTGCTGTGTCTCTTCCTACGGAATGCACTATCTATACTGTAGAATTATTTGCAATTAAACTAGCTCTAGATAGAATACACAACAGCTGTATAAAGCAATCTCTGATATACACAGACTCTTTAAGCACAATCACTGCCATTCAAACTACCATGTCGCCCTCTCATCCAATTCTTAAAGAGATACGGTCCAAAATGTTTTACTGTAAAAAAGCCAACCAGAAGGTTACCTTCTGCTGGATACCTGGTCATGCAGGCATTCCAGGTAATGAACAAGTGGACACCGCCGCTAAACACCCTGACTCAAGCACTTCCAGGCAACAAACAGTGCCCTACACTGTCTACAAATCCATCATTGAAACATCATGTAGGAAGCAATGGTCTGACCTCTGGAAAGCTCAAATAAATAATAAACTGCTGCAGATAAAAAAAGAGCCAAAATTGTGGACATCTAGTATCAGGAAAAGCAGGCGACAAGAAGTAATTCTAGCAAGGCTCCACATCGGACATTCACATCCAACTCATCTGTATTTTGCTTATGGAAGAGAACCCTCCTCAGTGTTTGTTGTGCCAGTCGCAGTTGACAATATATCATATTCTCATTGAATGTCCCCAACTTTCAACTACCAGAAAATCAACCTTTACCTCCCTATCCCATTTGAAGGAACCGATAACCTTATTGCAGATTCTTGGCAATGATGCAAATTTGGAGGAACTGTTTACTTATTTGAAACAGATAAATCTCTATAATAGCCTATGATCACAATAACATGAGAAATTTGTGATAAGCAAATATCGAATAGGCACAATATGGCCCAAGAGGCCCTTGTGCCAGAAAACCCAAATACAACAACAACAACCCAATGGACAAGGAGGAGTTTCTCTCCTTGTTTGCAACCAAACCCCCCACTTCAGCCTTTGCTACTTGCTACAAACTCAGAGTTAGTAGCAATTGGGCTTGCAGTTAAGTTTCTTCTAATGGTGTGCTCTTTTTTCAACCTGGGGACAGACAGATCTTTATGAACTTATTATGAAATTGCCTTCCTGTCTCTTACTTCTTGGTGATTTCGATGGGCATGACCTCCTATGGAGTAGTGCTAACAATAATTGGAGTGGCTGTTGTATCACTGAACCTATGCTCAGTGATAGTGCCTTCTCCCTTTTAGGCATAGGAACTAATACCTTTTTCTGTGTGCCTACCTGTATATTTTTGGCCCTTGATCTTTTTATTTGTTCTCCTTCTCTTTTCTCTCTTTGCTTGTTTGGAAGGCAGAAGATAAGAACCGATATGGAAATAACCATTTCCTGGGAACCTGCACCTCTTTAAGGTTATCATGGTGGAAGATTGATTGAACTAACTGGAATGCCTTCCAGCTTCTGCCAGAGTTTGACATCACTACTGTCATCAGGAGCCTATCAACGATGCAGTGATGTATATCACAGGAAATATTGGCTATGCAGCCACAATTAAAAAAATATTTTCCTGGTTTCTGCTATTTCCAAAATCATTGTGGAATGCAGAAGGCACATCAGTAAAAGAGAAAAAAAAAAAAAAGGATCAACCCAAAGTTTGAGGGAATTTGTGACATCTGATCTCATAGCTTTTAAATGTGCATGTGCCAAATGGTGATATATATTCCATCAGAGCCAAAAAAGAATAGATCAACTTTACATCATCTGTTATCCATTCTCTTTCAAATAGCAATAAGTCAGTACAAAATCTGGAAGTTGAAGGGAAAATGCACATTGAACTCACTAATCCAATTATATGATGGATGTGTGAATTCAAGTGCAATAGCCAATGTTCTTGGAAACTTTTTATCACCTTGGCAGCATCATATTACTCACTAGAGTTCCTGTCAGTAAAACTTGAAATCAAAAGGTTTTCACTCTTATGATGGACTATTTACTATATAAGAATTAAAAATAACTGTAACTTTTACTGTGGCAAGTGTTTAATCAGATGACATGGATGTCATCTAATTAAACACCTTTCAGGAAAATCTGTAGATTATATGCTCTTTTTATACAACAGAATCTTGAATCTTACTTGAGGAGCAGTTTCAGGACCCATGGTCTGAAGCAATCACCTTTGCCAAGCTAAGTCAGGAATGGATCTCAAAGTTCTTCCTATCTTCCATTCCTATCTGCCCATCTTCCATTGCTGTGATTAGTCATTTTATCAGAATCTTGGAGAATGTTTAATGCTGGACTTAGCATTTGCAAAGGCACATGATGCAAGAAAGCAAGCTTACATAGCATCAGCCAAAAAAAAACACCCCCTTATTTCACCCATCCACTCGCTCCAAATGTTTGTCAAGTTCTGCCTTGAATCTATTTAAGCTATCAACTTCTACAATGACAGATGGAAGTTTGTTCCAGCAATCAACCACCTGCTGGCTAAAGGCAAACTTCCACACATCTATCCTACAACAGTCTTTCCTCAATTTGAATTTATGCCCTCTCAGGTGATTATTCTGAGCAAGAGGAAGAATCCCATCAGCATTGAGCATGCTCAAACCATTCAAGGCTTTATACACCTCAATCAGATCACCTCGCAGGTGCCTAGTCTCCAGACACTGTAATTTGCAAAACTTAAGCCTTTCTTCGTAAGAGCAATTTCGTAATTTGCAAAACTTAAGCCTTTCTTTGTAAGAGCAACCCTTTGTTCCATTCACTAATCTTGTTGCCCTTCTCTCTACTCGTTCCAACAGATCTACATCCTTCTTAAAATGAGGCCTCCAGCCATGTATACAGTACTCAAGGTGTGGCCTGACCATTGCCTTATATAAGGGGATAATCACCTCCTTATCCCTGCTAGAAAAATTCCTGTATATCATTGACAAGACACTGAGCTACTCTTGCAGACCATCTGCACTGTTCAGAAAACTTCATATCTGCCTGCATAATTACTCCCAGGTCCTTTTTCGTTCTCTACCACTGTCAGTGTGGTACCACAGAGTTGATACGTCACTCTGGGGTTGCTGCTTCCCATATATAGTACTTTACATTTGTCAATGTTAAACTTCATTTGCCACCTCTCAGCCCATCTACTCAACTCTTCTAGATCCTGTTGCAGCAGTGTACTGTCATTAGTGTCCTTAACAACTCTGCCAACCTTCGTATTGTCTCTAAACTTGGACATTAAGCTTGATATACCATCATCATCATTATCATTTATAAATATAGAAAACAACAATTGACCCAACACTGAACCCAGAGGGACTCCATTAATAACATTAGTCCACGATGAGCAGTGTCCATCGATTACCACTCTCTGTCTTCTCCTACTCAATCATCCCTTTATCCATAGCAGCAATTTGCCTCCAATGCCACACTGCTCCAATTCATGCAGCAGTCTTCCATGTGCAACAGTAGCAAAAGCATTTCTAAGATCCAAATATATGATATCAAAGTTATTCCCTGCATCCAGTTCCTTTGTGACCCCATCATAGTATCCAATCAAATTGGTCAGGCAAGACTTTCCCTTAACCAAACCATGCTGTGTCCGAGCTATAACTGTAGTCTTGTCTAGATGATCCTGCAGCACTTATTTTACCAGTGCCTCCATTAATTTTCCTGGAACAGAAGTTAAACTAACAGGTCTATAATTACTTGTCGCCCCTTTGATCCTCCTTTGTGAATTGGGGTCACATTTGCCCATCTCCAGTCCATGGGTACCTCCCCTGAGTCCAAAGAAGCTCTCCTAATTATGGCTAAGGGTTTGCTTACTTCCTTTGCTGCCTCCTTTAATATAACTGGATAGATCCCATCCACCTTGGGTGGGTTTATTTTTTATGTTTATCTTCAACAATTTCTCCTCTACTTTCCTCTCTAGGGCGCCTCCTTAGCCAGGTGGGAAGGAGCAGTAGTGCTTATCACGTGCTTCTTGATTAGACCGGGGTTCGAGCCCGTCACCACCAAATACGGAAGATGCGGAAAGGTCAGGGAATGACCACCGCATATCCCGGAGCAATATGGCCTTAATTGCTAATGCTCCTAAAAAAAAAAAACAACAACAAAAAAAAACTTTCCTCTCAGTTATTACAAAATCATCTAGCTCACTGCCAGAGTTCAATTCACCTCTGGCATTCCTCTCCCTAAATAACTCCTCATGTGTGAATGTAAATTTTTCTATCCCTTTTGTTTGTTTCCAATGATGGATGATAATATTCATGTCAGAACTGTTCCTAGCCAACATGCATCTATTCACCTGAAAACAAACTTTCATAATGGCCTTAATAACTTGGAAGAAAAGGTGTGAAAAATGTACGTTTCTTCTAGGACATCATATTGAAAAATGACTCATGTTTAATTTCCGTACATTGTGTTTTATGAGAAATTAAGTTGCAGATCAGACTTCAAATGTGCCTTGTAATTAGACTTGAAACACATCTATCTGAGATGCTTTCTTAAAATGAAGGCACCTAGAGTCTGTCTGAATAGTACTAATAGCATTCACCATATAGTGCAAAGAAGAAACAGACTTTTGGTACCCTGGCAAAAAAAAACAAAAGCACAAACCAAGTAGATAAGAAAATACAAATTGTTTCCCTCCTTACACAGGTAATTATCTAGTTGAAATTTGAATTTATTCAAACTGTCAGCCTGAACTACCTGTGAGGGCACTTGTTCCAACAATCAGTGACTTGGTGGCTAAAAGAAAACTTACAATCTAAGCTAAATCACAACCCCAATAATATGAATTTATGGAACCTAGTTCTGGAATTCTTTATAACAGTGAGAATTCCACCTTCATTCATTTTACTAATCCCTCAATCACATCACCTCTGAGGTGCTGGGTTGCTAAGCCCACATAATCGGAGTCTTTCCTCATATGGTCATCCTTCTGCCGATCCCACTGTTTGGGTTGGCCATCTTTGCTCCCTTTCAAGGAGCTCAATGGCTTTTTTTCAGATGAGTTCTTCATGCTTTTACACAGTATTCCGAAAACCTTATACTATGGGATTATGAGCTACCTATCTCGTCTCCACTGCTCAGAGAACTTCATATCTCCATGCACAATTACTCCCAGGTCCTTTTCATTCTCTACCACTGTCAGCGTAGTACCGCAGAGTTGATACGTTGCTCTGGGGTTGCTGTTTCCCATATGTAGTACTTTACATTTGTCAATGTTAAACTTCATTTGCCACCTCTCAGCCCATCTGCTCAACCTTTCCAGATCCTGTTGTAGCAGCAGCATAGCATCAGTAGTGTCCTTAACAAACCTGCCAACCTTTGTATCGTCTGCAAACTTGGACATTAAGCTTGATATACCATCATCAATACCATTTATAAATACAGAAAACAACAACGGACACAACACTGAACCCTGAGGAACTCCACTAATAACATTAGTCCACGTTGAGCAGTGTCCATTGATTACAACTCTCTGTCTTCTGCCACTCAACCATCCCTTTATCCATAGCAGCAATTTGCCTTCAGTGCCACACTGCTCCAATTTGTGCAGCAGTCTTCCATGTGCAACAGTATCAAAAGCCTTTCTAAGATCCAAATATATAATATCAAAGTTATTCCCTGCATCCAGTTCTTTTGTGACTGCATCATAGTATCCAATCAGATTTGTCAGGCAAGACCTTCCCTTAACAAAACCATGCTGTGTCTGAGCTATAACTGAATTCTTGTCTAGATGATCCTGCAGTGCTTTTTTAACCAGTGCCTCCATTAATTTTCCTGGAACAGAAGTTAAACTAACAGGTCTATAATTACTTGTGTCAGTCTTTGATCCTCCTTTGTGAATTGGGGTTACATTTGCACAACTCCAGTCTATGGGTACCTCCCCTGAGTCAAAAGAAGCTCTCATAATTATGGCTAGGGGTTTGCTTAATTCCTTTTCTGCCTCCTTTAATATAACTGGATAGATCCCATCCACACCAGGTGCCTTTTTTATATTTATCCTCAACAATTTCTCCTCCACTTTCCTCTCAGTTATTACAAAATCATCGAGCTCACTGCCAATGTTTACTTCACCTACGATATTTCCCTTCCTGAATAACTCCTCGTGTGAATGTAGATGCAAAATACTCGTTTAGTTTGTTAGCCATCTGAGCAGGATCCTCAACTGTTGAACCATGAATATCCAGTGGATCAATCTGATTTATCCCTTTCTTTCTTGAATTTAAATAGGTAAAGAACTCTTTTCTGTTTTTCTTTTCATCCTTTGCCAAGGATTTTTCGTAGTCTGCCTTTGCCTGCCTAATCTCCTTTGTGACTTGGTTACAGATCAACTTACATCTATCATAGGCTTCCATGTCACCCATTAATTTGTATGTATTCCCTGCATTTTTCTTCTCTGCCATATGTCTCATTAGTTCATCTGACATCCATTTAGGCCTGAACCTTGAACAATATTTCTTAGTTGGTATGTAAAGCCAAGATCTGTTCTTTGAATGCTTTCCATTTTGAATTTGCTGTTGGTAACATCATCAGTTGGTCCCACTTTATAGAATTTAAATACTGTCTCAGACCATCATAGTCGCCTTTATGAAAGCAAAAACCCTTCCCTTTACCTCTGATGGTAGTTACCTCCTTGAGTAAATCCCACTTCAGCACACTGTGATCACTTCCACCTAGTGGTTCCTGTATCTGCAGATTCTTAATGAATGAAGAATCACTACTGATAATCAGATCAAGAGTATTGATCTGATTATTGCTTCCTCTAGTTGCCTCCTGAACATGCTGATGTAGAAAACAATCATCCAATAAATCCACAAAAGCCTTGCTAGTGTGTGAGTGACCAACCCACAAATTCCAGTCAATATCTGGGAAATTAAAATCACCCATTCCCTTTATACAACTTCCGTATCAAGTTATGTATTAATTATTTGTTACGTTTGTAATCTAAGTCGTTATATATATATATTTAGTTAAAAGTACAATTTAATTGACAATGAAGTTTAACAAGTTTAATAGATTTACTGATTAATTGACAATATTATATTATGCACTATACTATACTAAACTTATGTTATCGAGTTCGGTATATCGATATGTTGTATCGTGTACAATGGTGCTAATTTACGAACTGTACTTCTACGGACACTTAAGTATTGGTTAACTTCGAAATCTCGTGGTCCCGATTCAGAATAAACTAAGGATGCTGACTAGATCTATAAGCTACTAATAGAAAATATTTGATATAACAGTTGGTTAATAAATCGCCTAAATATGGTTAAAAAACCTCTCGTTCGACGGAGATGATGATTATACTAGTAAAGACTTTGAATATGTGGGCTACAGGCCTTGCTAACTTGGCAGGGGATGTAATTGAGGTCTATAAGGCACTGAAAGGTGAAATTAAAATGAATGAGGCTGAAATTTTAATTGTTAGTTTTATGTACATTGATATGGTAACCTATTTGTAGTGTGGCTGTGACTTTTAACATTAATTTTTCACTTGAAAGGCAATAGCCTAAGGCATTAGAAAAAAATCAAATGAAATCAAGCTCTAGTTAAGCAAACAGTTTGTCATATGTGGTGTACTATTATTTTAAATGGACAATATCATTAATTTTTTGTTTTAATTTTTTTTGTAAGGAAAAAAACTTTCATTAATTTTATAAATTAAGATAATTTTTAGTAATCACACAAATTATGTTTTTTTTTTTGTTTTATAGGTGAAGAAAATTTTGGCCCAGGTTGTTGTTGCTATGGCTCATCATGGCTATCTGGAGTTGGAAGGTGGTCAAGCTATGGTTTGGTTTATTGTACGGCAGTGTGCATTACCAGATGATTGCTTGGTAATTACTAAATGGATGTATAAAATTAATTTAACTTAAAAATCTTTGGGTGAAGTATCAGATTAATTAATCAGTGTATGAATTGCAATATACATAAATAAATATTGTGAGGGAGTTGCACAATTGTAACAAGATTTGATCAGTTACACTTTATAGTGCTCTATCTCTAGATGTATGGTGGAGAATCCAATTTTTGTTGAAATATGAAATATATTTGGTTATAAAGAATTTCTTCTGTTTTCATAAACACTTTCTCCTCTCTATTTTTTTATTTTATTTATTTATTTTTTTTTTTTTTGCAGAAAAAAATACTAAAAGTAAGTTAAAATTTCTGCATATTTTTGCTTAATTTCTTTAATAATTTAGCCATCAGCTGTTCTAGTCTTCATGGCAAAATAAAAATTTGGGATAATAGCCTTGTTCTCTGTCATGTGCAATCATTTTATGAGACTTATGCTGCCTAAAGCTAATTAACAGTCTTTCAAATTACCAGTCTAAGGTGCCAAAGAAATGCAACTTAAAATCAGAAGGCGTATGTGCAAGATATTTCATGATTTAAAAATCTGGAAAAGGTAATGTGTTTGCCTTGTAGTGTATGTGGCTTTTTAATTTTAGGTGGTGGAAAATATGATGTAATTATATATTGGCAAACAAACAAGGATAATAAGCATGAGGATAATGTACAGCATATAGAAATAGATGTAACATATTATTATGATGACATTATCATCCATGCATGCTTGCATGGATGATAATGTCATTCATGCATGTTACATGATAGTTATTGTTGGAGATTTTATGGCGTTAACAGCAACTAAAGGCCATTATGCACCAAACTACTTGATAGGTGGAATAGGACCGGAGTATGTTTGCCAGAGGCAAAAGTTGATGATGTTGTAAAGCAGATATCATCTTTTTTGAGCACAAAACATGATATCGTGTACACGTTGGCACTAATGACATGAAGTGTAGGAGATCTGCGGATTTACTAAGCAAGTACAGGTCAATGCTGAAAAAAAATTCACAAGTTACTGTTAAATTTGAAACTGTCTGCAATCCTACCCAGACTTGATAGGAGGGAGTATATGATGAGAGCCCTGTCAATCAATTCAGCCCTGAAGAGATTGTGCAGGGTTTGTGGGGTAGAATTTTTCTTAGCGTGGTCTGTGCTAGTTAATAGGAGAGATTGCTTCTACAGTGATGGGATACACTTTAATAAAAGGTCCTTGTACCCCCCAATCTAGCAGTTTTCCGACCCACCTAACCTGCCTCAATAGCATCAGCAAACATTCTTGCACCCTTTCTATTTAAATGTATCCCATCCCTGTAGAAGCAGTCTCTCCTGTTAGCAAGTACAGACCAGGCTGAAAAAAATTCTACCCCTTGAGCCTTGCACAGTCTTTCCAGGGCTGAATTGATCGACAGGGCTCTCATCATATACTCCCTCCTATCGTGTCTGGGCAGAATTGCAGACACTTTCAAATTCAACCCTAATTCACGGCTTTTTTTCAACAGTGACCTGTACTTGTTAAGTAATTCCGCCGGTCTGCTACTCTTAATATCATTAGTGCCAACGTGTACAACTATATCACCTTTTGTGCCCTTAAAAGATGATATCCACTCTACAACGACATCAACCTTTGCCCCTGGCAGACATACCCTGGTCCTGTTCCACCTATCCTTTTTACAAAGCATGTTTCCCATTTCCCTGACAGTAGAGACACCAACAACTACTAGTTCCTTTGGGACCAGCGCATTAGCCTTGGGGGCTGCCGCTGTGTTGCGTGATGACCAAGTGCAAGCTCTGGCATTGGTGTCGGCAGCTGAGAGCTTGATGAGCCCCTCACTTTTAATCCTTCGAGGGCATCCACGAAGGATGCCCTCGAAGCTCTCATATAGGCCCATAACAAAGCTGAATTGTCGCCTGATTTCCTTACACTCCTTGCATCGCGCACACACAAAGACATCCCCCATGGCAGTATCATGTCCCGTACCCGACTGCTCCACAAACATCAAGCAAGTAGTGCATTTTAGTAGGCTGTGATTCAGAGGGGCAACTGCCCCCCTCAGTTCTCCCCTGAGCCACAGCACTCCCATTAGCTTGAGCCTTTTGCTTTGCTGCTCTGGTCTGAGTCATGATTTTGATTTAATTTCAATAAAATTTCAATTTCAGTACAAAATTAAAACCCTAAACTTATATCCCAACACAGTTATAACGCTATATTTATGTTTCAGTATTGAGTGTTATCTACGAAATCCCTTTATATAACTTCGTATCAAGTTAAATATTATTTATTTTTTACTAATTATTTATGTTACTTAACCCAAGTCGTTATATGTATAGTTAAAAGTACAATTTAATTGACAATGAAGTTCAACAAGATTAATTATCTGATTAATTGACAATATTATGTACTATACTATATTAAGCTTATGCTATCTATTATCGCGTAACAATGGCGGCAATTTACGAATGGTAAACACGTGGATTTGATACCCTTTCCGATACTATACTAAGTAATACCTACAAAATCTCTATCTAAGTTACTTTAAACTAAGTATCGTAAATAGGAATATAAAGCTACTCTAGAAAATAAGTTGATATGCCAATTTAAGCTAATAAAACAGAAAATAAATCAGAAAAAACTTCTCTGTTCCAGGAGCGGCAAAAATGTGCGTCCGCACAGGCTACCCTCGTTCTCAGAAAAACGTCACTGAGGTTACTGCTTCCCATATGTAGTATTTTACATTTGTCAATGTTAAACTTCATTTGCCACCTCTCAGCCCATCTGCTCAACCTTTCCAGATCCTGTTGCAGCATCATAGTGTCAGTAGTGTCCATAGCAACCCTGCCGACCTTCGTATCATTTGCAAACTTGGACATTAAGCTTGATATACCATCATCAATATCATTTATAAATACAGAAAACAATAATGGACCCAACACTGAACCCTGAGGGACTCTACTAATAACATTAGTCCACGATGAGCAGTGACCCGTGATTTCCACTCTGTCTTTTCCTACTCAACCATCGCTTTATCCCTAGCAGCGTCCAATTTTTATTGTATCATATTGCATGCCATTGTGTGAACTACAGTGGGGTTGCGAGGGAGTGTCACCAATTAAGGAATTTGGAAAGAAATAAGACCCAGACATATACATTTAGCATTACATTGTAGTTCCTATAATACATACTATAATATAATACTTTTATCATATTGCATGACATTTTAGTTCCTCCAATGTCACATTATATGTTAAAAGTATTATGTTCAGGTACGATTTCTTTTTCAGTGTTCCTTAATTGGTGACCCCTTGATCTTCTTTTATGACCCCTAAGGTTACTGGCTTGAGTGACAACTTACAAGTGGAGGATTGGTATTTCCTCTTATCTCATCCTGCTTAACATCAAGCATTGACTTTCTTACAGCCCAACATCTGTATTTGTTTCTCCTAAAAACAAATGTCATAATATTAAAAAAAAAATGGTAAGCCAGTTGAATCATATTTAAAAATTTTAATATATAAAGGTTACACTTTTTATGTATTCTTTTGGAAGTTGGTGGGATGGGGGATAATACAATGAGAGGATGTTTCATTCTTGGCATTTAGAAATGAAATAGAATCAGAAATTAAATAGAATAGAAATGAAGTAGAATTGAATTTAGAATAGAAAAAATAACCTAGTTTCATGATTTTTTTTTTCTGTATTAATTAATATTAATTCTGCTTCATTTTTAAGTTAATTTTTCAATTTTAGGCTCGACGGCCAAATGAACCTGATTTTGTTAGCAATGAAGCATTGCGTGGGATGTGTGAAAATGTTATCCATTTGCTCACAACTACAGTTGAAAAAATGGAGCAGGTCAGTGTATGGAATTTATTGGTTCTTCTTCTCTGTTCATATTATTAGCAACAGTTGAGTCACCAATTTGAAGAAGGGAACAATTTCAATAAATTGATTTTAGAAAATAATAAAAATAAAATAAAAAGCTTTTCGAATTTTTTTTTTAAATTTAGAACTCCATTTTCAATAACATGCAGCTTTTAGAAAAATTTTGGATGCACTAGTTAACCAGATTCCATGGTTAAAGTTAGTGGATTTATTCCTTTCTTAAAACTGTTGAACTTTCATTACAAAAAACTATATAAAATGTAGCTATAACGATGAAAAATCAAAGTAAGTGAGTATCAAACTTTATTTTAATGCATAAATGAACAGGCACTGTTTGCAAAAAAGAGAAAATAATCAAATGGGGAAAAAAAAAAATCCTTCACCAAGACCTTTTCAGTCTTTTTCATGTTTTTGTTCTCTTTCAGTTGCTGTAGTTAGCCAAGTCAGATTATTTTCATATCATGCTTTCTTGTCAACTGAAATATGTGCATTGATTTTTTATATACGAAAAAAAAAAAAAACAGTCGAAAGTTCGGGTTAAATTTGAAAGTGTCTGCAATTCTGCCCAGACACAATAGGAGGGAGTATATGACGAGAGCCTTGTCAATCAGTTTGGCCCTGGAGAGATTGTGCAAGGCTCAAGGGCAGGGTGTAGGCAAGGTAAGCGTCGCATACGGGTGGCAGTTCATGAGGGTGCTAAAAAAATTTGACGTAAGCAAGTCGGACCTCTGCTTAACGAACTTCTTTATAGAAATTTGATATTTGCAATTTTTTTAAATTCCCATGGATAATTACATTAGTAATAGTTTCAGTGGAACGAAGAAAATTTCCATATAACAGATGGATTATGAGAGCCTTTACTGGGGACACATTGTTCACATCTATTTAGTTAATTGAGGCTATTGAGTAAAAAATTAAATGATACATGAGTCAATTAGTGCTGCGGCTAAGCACGAATTAAGAGCCAAAGGAATTATGCAATTTGGTGTTACTCTTAAAACCTATTCAACCGCTTGTCCCACATACCCAGAAGTCGCACTTGTCATCTGATTGGTTTTATACAATCAGCGCGACTTCCATCATTTACCAGTATTCAATAGGACAGGCAAATAATTAATTTGAAATAAATACAATACATGGAATTGCATTCAAATTAATTTGCTTATCCGGATCTGTGCTTCATATTTATATTTTGCAGTTATAAAATCTTTTTCTTCAAGTTCTCTGCCCTCAGGCAGGTTCAGGGCTTCATTGATGCATGCTTCTCTATTTTGTGCCATACTTTTAATTCCTGCATTATTTCCTCTTACCATCCAATCCATCATTCCAATTCTCCTTCTCCCAACAGTTCTCTTCATAACATATACCCCCTCAGTCCCTTTCCTCAGCATGCTTCTCTTCTCAATACATGTTCTATAAAGTTATTGTCTCCTTAATTCTTTAGAAACGTTCTCTCTTCTACTTTCCACAAAATCTCATTCTCACTCTGTCAACCCATTTCACCCTTTCCATTCTCTTCCACACCCACATCTCGAAAGCTTCTAGGCATCTAATCTCCTTTTTCCCAGTGTCCATGTCTCGGAGCCGAATAGTACAACAGTCCATATTAATGTTTTCATCATCTGCTTTCTTAATTTCTGCTCAATAGTTCTTTTCTATTACTAAATCCTTCTTTCCCATTGTAATTTTTGTTTTTATTTCTTCCAGGCTTTTCCCAATTTCTGTCGATATGCTTCCCAAGTATCTGTGTCTGTCGACCTGTTCCAATATTATTCCCTCTAACGTTGTATTGATTCTTCTTCCTGGCCACTTTGAAATCAACATTACCTTGGTTTTATTTCTGTTAATCTTCATATTTTACTTCTTTATTATGCTGTTCAAGATGTCCAAGGAGCTCTGTAATTCTTCATTATTAGCAATCTGTCTAGCCATCTGCAAATCTTATTGTCTTTATCTTTCCCTTCCTACTTTTACACCTCCTTTCTGCTCTTCTTTGAACTCTTTCATCAGTGCTTCTGCGAATAAATCAAATAGTACGGGGGACATGGAACATCCTAGCCTTACACCACTACCAATGGGAAATCATGGAATATTTTCAAGTAAATAGAATAGAGGAACTATTTGAAAAAATTAATAATATGGCTACTATAACTGGCATTACCACTTCCTTTCCACAAGTAAGCACTGTAAGGAAAAGATTGAAAATACGTCATTTCGATTATGAATGTAGAGAGGAAGCTATTCAGGATCTGCAACAAAATTTCAAAATTAATTTTTCTTTCAAATTATGGACACAACAATTTTCTCGTTAACTGAAAGGTTTAGAAATAGGAAACATGTGGAAATATTTAAAATATTTTATAATTTTTCTGAATTTAAAAAAAATGGTAAATATAATGATTTCTTAAATATTTGCAAAGATTTACATAATAAATTAAGTGACATTGATCATATCCAGTTTAATATTGATGAGTTAGTATTATTTGAAGAACTTAAAAAGATACTTCAAATTTATATTAAAAACAATGTTACTCCATTTTGAAGTGTTACAATATATTTTTAAAAACAATTTTACAGTTACTTTTACAAATGTGGCCCTTACATAAAAAATTTATATGCAAATGAGGGGAACAAAGCTGCTTTCACCAAGAAAGAGCTTAACTTCAGCAAATTGCAGCTTCTGGAGACTAGGCTAATGTGAGGTGATCTGTTTGAGATGTACAAAGCCTTGAATGGGTTGAGCAGGCTCAAATTTGATGGGATTCTTTCTCTTGCTCAGATAATACTAATGCTAATGCCAATTTTACTGACAATTTTTCCAGTTTCATTTGGCTCAGGTGAATGGAGTTTTTCAAATTTAAAATTAATGAAAAAATTATTTATGATTGACAATGTGGCAACAATGACTCTAATTTGGTAATAATTTCAGTGGAAAATGATTATTTGGAACAGATTAAGATAAATGAAATAATCAATAAATTCACATCTCTGAAAGGAAGGAAACACAGATTTGTAATTTTTTTTAACATTATAATTTTCCTTTTATTTTATTATTGTGATAGAGTACGATTACTGCGGTTTAGAATTTAAACTATATTTCCAGAATTTCCGAATGATTTTGTTATTTTTGTTTCTTGTTTCATTATATTATATGTGAGATTGGTTGTAATTCTTTTCTTTTTAAATAAATTTAATAATAATTATTTATGTATTATTTTATTTTTTAATCTAAATATTTTTGGGCAGCAAATTGGATTTTGCTTACTGGCAGCACGTAGGGTCACAGTGGCCCTACGTGCTGCCAGTTCTACCCTCACAATGGGGGTAGAATTTTTCTCCTGTTAACAAGTACTAGTGCACTGGGGGGGAAGGTAAATTTCGGGGGATACGTGTAGTATATATTTTTTTATTATAATTTAATATTTAACGTATGTATATGTTACAAACAAATCTGTATATTTATATTTATACATAATATGCATAAATATAAATTTATGCATATACATAGTAAAGTACTGTTCACTATACGATGTGCAGTATGCGCCGGTCATTGTGATCATGTTAATCGAATTTTAATTCTATTAAACAGCTATTCTAATTAGCGAAAATAGGAGGAATATTATCCACAGGCTATAAAAACAAAGATATATTAAGCACAAATTTACCCTTTATTACCTTAACAATTAAAACATTAAATGATATGTGAAAATTGGAAGAATATACGTGATAATCGGAATACTTAATATGTACATGCTAACTAGTTGACATTTCTGTTCACTGACATTTGTGGGTGGAGGTTAAAATTTAAAACAGTAAAAAGATAAGCAATCAATAAAAAGAACACGGCACACACAAATTGCAAGTAACAATACGCGCAAGTGAGAACGGAGTAACGAGTTACAATGCTTTAAAAATAGGAATGAAGAGAAGATCTGAAAATTAATTTTTTTTATATGATTGAAGATTTCATGGAAGTGTAAACACATTTCACCATAATAACCCACAGAATTCCAGCTGTCAGTATTATCGCAAATTCAGTAAGATCAAGTTTACTGTCCGTTTATGATAGATTTCACTAACAGAAAAGCCCAGTAAACAGGTGGACTGCTAATTGTTTTTATTGTTGTGATCTCCAGAATTTCGACTGAACCACGTGGTACTGTCGGGGACAATCGTAGGGTAATCTCTAGCGCTGCGGTCTCCTGCCCCAATTAAACGGCATGCTGTCCCAATTAAACAAAGTAAACCCTGGCTATTTTCTCGATTGGTTTCTGTTTTTTAAGATTTGCCCTGATTAACCGGTGGCCCAAATAACCGGAATCCACTTTGTGTGTGTGTGTGTGTGTGTGTGTGTGTGTGTGTGTGTGTGTGTGTGTGTGTGTGTGTGTGTGTGCGCGCACATATGTAAATATACAGATTATCCATATTTATATTTATGCATATTTATGAATGTTATAATTAGAGAAAATGAGAAAATAAATAGGAAAGAAAAGGAAGTATGTATTATTTAACATCTAAATGCTAATAGTCAGTCATTACTGACAATAATCACAGTTTAATAATATAAAAATCACCATTTAAAATTTGCAAAAAAAAAAAAAAAATACAAATTATAATTAAACATGCAACTATTACTGTATTGTAATAATCTTATTCTTGTTTGCTTTTTCTTTGCATGTGTATCAATCACTTCATTTATTAATTTTTTTGATAATTCATTTGGGCCATCTGTGCTTATCTTCATGCAATCTTGCAATACAGATGCATATTATAATAAAAAGGTTATAAAATGTATTGTTTTATAGGCTGCGACCAAACCACAAGAATTAGCTACAAGTAGGCTCTTGCTGTGGAAAAAAAAAAAAAAAAAAAAGGGGGAATGTGAAAACTATAAAGCGAAACTGCAGACGATTGAATTAATGGCTGCAGTAGACACCCTTGAAAGCTGCGGGACACTTGAGAATTACAATAGCACCTGTCAGGAACTAATTCAGGCGAACCTATTCGTGGCCTACAATCTTGTTTGTGATATACAAACAAAGACTTAGTCGCAAGTAGACCGTTTAGGTGAACACTTTCAAGAGAATGTTCATGTGAAAACAAAGCGAATGTGAAAATCATAAAACGAAAATGCGGTCACTTGAAATAGTGGCTTTTAGTTACAATTTGTGTAACCAGAAATATTGCCCATTTAATTATTTTTAAATTTTCATGTCTTTTGAATTTTAGTGATTTATTTTTGCTGTGTGCCACCTAACAAGTACCACACTCACTCGTGCGATTTTTCATGTTGTGTTTATTTGACAAATTATTGAATTCATGTTTTATAAAATAAAAATTATTTTTTTTTCATCGGGGAAGGATTTTATTCCACTGGGGGTGGGTTTCACCCCAGTCACACCCCTGGATTCAACACTGACAAGCACAGACCATGCTATGCTTGCTGTTAGGAGTGATTGTTTCTACAGTCAGGCAATACACTTAAATAGAAATGGTGCAAGAATATCGAGGCAGTGTTAGGTGGGCAGAAAATTGCCTAATTGGAGGTGGGGGGGAGTCACAAACTAATAGATTTACAGTAGCTGAAACCACAGATGAAAGTGATTCTTGCTGCTTCTATTGGAATGAGCAGCAGCCTGGAAAGCAAGTAAACACATGGGCTGTGTTAGGGTAACTAAGAGCAACAAATGGTGCATGTACACCAATTCTGGAAGTATAGTAAATAAATTTGATGAATTTGAGGTGCTGGTCAGGATATCAGAGATGTCCGGTCACTAAGATATAAGGAATGAAGAATTGGATTTTGGGGCGTACAATGTGTACATACAGGATATGAAGGGGGCAGGGGTCGTGCTGTTAGTTAAGAAACACGTAAAATCTTAGTAGCTGCATCCAGTTGCATTTAGTGGATAGTGCTGTGTTGAATCAGTCTGGTGTGACATAAACAATACAAAATTGAGAGTAGGAGTGTGTTATAGGCTTAATGATTCTGATGACTACAACAAACAACTGTACAGAGAAATAGTGGGCCAGTAAATCACATTTTCTTATAATGGAGGATTTTAGCAGATATAGACTGGAACTTGTGGGTTTGTCACTTGCACACTAGCAAGGCTTTTGTGGATTTATTGGATGATTTTTTTTCTACAGCAGCATGTTCGAGCAGCAATCAGGGGGACTAATACTCTTGATCTGATTATTAGCAGTGATTATTCATGCTTTAAGAATCTGGAAATAAAGGAACCACTAGGTGGCAGTGATCACAGTGTACTGATGTGGGATTTACTTACAGGGATATAGGGTAAAGGGTTTTTGCTTTTGTAAAGGTGACTATTGGGGGGATCTCAGTTTTTAAATTCTATACTATGGGACCAACTGATCATGTTACCAACAGCAAATTCTAAACTGGAAGCATTCAAGCAATTAATCTTGTAATCTATTAGGCTTTTCGTACCAACTAAGAAATATTGTTCAAGATATAGGATCAAATGGATGTCCAATGAAGTAATTGTGGCAGAAATTAAAAATTTGTGGCAGAGAACTGTGGCTGTCCAATGAAAAATCTGTGACAGAGAGCAAAAATGCATGGTATGCATATAAATTATCAGGAGAAGCAAAAGCTTATGATGAATATAAACTAGTCTGTAATCAAGTCACAAAGGAGGTTAGGCAAGCAAAGACAGATTACGAGAAATCTTTGGCAAAGGATGCAAAGAAAAACAGTAAAGACTTCTTTACTTGTGTAAATTCTAGAAGGAAGGGGATGAATCAAATTGGTCCACTTGATATTGATGGTTTGATTTTTGAGGATTCTGCTCAGATAGCTGACAAAACTGAAAGAGTATTTTGCCTCTACATTCAATCATGAAGAGTTCTCTAGGGAAGTGGAGGCCAGAAGCTTATCAAACTTTAACAGAGAATTAAATGATTTTGTAATAACTGAGAGCAAAGTGGAGGAGACATGGTTGAAGTTAAACCTAAGAAAGCAGCTGCGGTGGATGGGATCTATCCAGTTATATTAAAGGAAGCAGCAAAGGTAGTAAGAAAACCCTTAGCCACGACTATGAAGACATCCTTGGACTCGGGGGAGGCCCCCACAGACTGGAGATGCACAAATGTATTCCCAATTCACAAAGGGAGATGTAAGAGTGACACGAGTAATTACAGACAGACTAGTTAATTTAACTTCTGTTCCAGGATAATAATGGGGTCACTAGTTAAAGATGCATTGCAGGATCATCTAGACAAGACTGCAGCAATAATTCAGACTCATCATGGGTTTCTTAAGGGAAAGTCTTGTCTGACAAATTTGGATACTATGAAGTTGATACAAAGGAACTGTATGCAAAAACTAATTTTGATATCATATACTTGGATTGCAGGAAAGCTTTTGACACTGTTGCACATGGAAGACTACTATACAAATTAGATCAGTATAGTATTAAGAGTAAGTTGCTGCAATAGATAAAAGGGTGGTTGAGGGGGAGAAGACAGACAGACAGAGAGAGAGAGAGAGAGAGAGAGAGAGAGAGAGAGAGAGTGGTAGTCAATGGACACTGCTCTTCATGGGTTAATGTTAGTATCGGAGTTCCCCAGGGTTTGGTGTTGGGTCCATTGTTGTTTTATATATTTATCTGTGATATTGATGAAGGTATATCAGACTTAATGTCCAAGTTTGCAGAAGATGTGAAGATTGGTAGGGTTGTCTCCATGGACTGGAGATGTGCAAATGTATCCTCAATTCACAAAGGAGGATCTAAGGGTGACACGAGTAATTACAGACCAGTTAGTTTAACTTCCATTCCAGGGAAAATAATGGAGTCACTGGTTAGAGATGCATTGTGGGATCATCTAGAAGAAACTGCAGCAATAATTCAGACACAGCTTAGGTTTGTTAAGGGAAGTCTTATCTGACAAATTTGATTGGATGTGGTTACAAAGGAACTGGATGCGAAAAAAAATAATAATTTATATAATATTTATTTTAATATTTTTAAAATTTATATATTATTATATAAATATAAATTTATTCTTCTATTCATTTATTATATATTTATTTATTATTATATTCATCATACACAGCAATTCTAAAAAAAAAAGTTTTTAATTTTTAACTTTTTTTAGAATTGCTTCTTACTAAAATGCTGCTTTTGTATAAACTTGTACGTTGTCTAATTCTTTTGCTGCTTGAGGCTTAGGCCCTTAAAATGCTTTAGTTATTATATTCCTTTATTATGTACAGTAAGACCCCCGTATCCATGGGGGATATTTTCCAAGACCTACCATGGATAAAAGTGAACACCTGCTGATCCCATATATAACATGATTTTCTTGTACATACATACGTGTAATAAAGTTTAACTGATAAATGAAACACACCAACATTAAATACGGTAATAATAAAGTACAACGGACTCTTGATTTACCGGGGATTAATTAGGACTCTTCGAGACTCCAAATAAAAACAAATAATAATAAAAATAATCAACGAGAAATCATAAAATTCAATTAATAAGTAGATTAGGTATAAACGGATATTTTGCAAGTTGTAAATAAGCAACAAAAACCAGCGTTATAATTCGTCATTGGGTGGTTAGTGTACCTATTATCTTGCAACCTCCACTAGCTTCACACCTACTGCTCAAAAAAAAAATTAAAGAAAAAAAGAGACCAAATGTTTAGTTTTATTTAGTGTGTTGCATCGATTGTTGTGTTCCATTGCACTGCAAAAGGACAAATTTTGTTTCGTTATTTGTCCGGAATGTCAGAATTTTTTTTTTTTTTGTTTTTTAGAAATGCGAAAATTATGGGCAAATGCAAGAGCTGTGCTTTCAAATACTTGAAAAACAAAAACTTGGAATTATTCAGAAGTTTGAAAACAGTGCATCCATTAAATCTCTAATGAACCATTATAATGTTGGTGACCAAACCATATGCAACATTGTAAAAAAAAATAATGGGAAGCTATCTGATTTAAAATTAACATCTTAAAAAATAAAGGGAATCATAGTATTGGACATGCAAGTAGCTTGTTAAGTTTTTTTTGTTTTTTTTTTCTATTGTTAACTGCTTGTAACTGAATCAGGGTTACCCACAGGGGCACAACTGTATTAAAGAGTTACATATGAAAAAAGTATACAGTTGATGATATGGTTTTGGTGAATGCAAAATTAATAAATAGATATGACAGATGCACCTAAAAGTGCAAAGCAGCACTTTTAGGTGCATTAAAGAATGCAAGAGTAAAGGAGCGCCTCCGTAGCGAGGTGGGAAGGAGCAGCAGTGCGTAGCACATGCTTCTTAATTATACCGGGGTTCGAGCCCGTCACCACCAAATACGGAGGATGCGGAAAAGTCAGGGAATGACCACTGCATATTCCAGGAGCAATATGGCCTTAGTTGCTAATGCTCCTAAAAACCAAATAACAAACAAACAAAAGAAAACAGCAAGAGTAAATATAAGATGTATTCTTGTTGTTATTTGGTTTTTAGGAGCATTAGCAACTAAGGCCATATTGCTCCGGGGATATGCGGTGGTCATATCTTTCCTTTGCCCTGACCTTTCCGCATCCTCCGTATTTGGTGGTCACGGGCTCGAATCCCGGTCTAATCAAGAAGCGTGCGCTACGCGCTGCTGCTCCTGCCCGCCTGGCTACGGAGGCGGCATAAAATGTATTAAAAAGTTGTATTAATATATTGAATTAAATATGCATAAACGGTTGTGATAGTTATACAAAGTGCCAGCAAACTAGCAGGGTGAGGAAAGTAGAAAAAGAAGTGTAGTAGATTTATGAAAGGTGAAAGAATGTTAAAATCCTAGAGGTTGTGATAAATTAAGAAAAATTATGGGCTGAATTACGAAGCCAATATAAAGTGGGGGAACTGTAAAGGAAAATTAGTACATCAAAATAATAATATAATGCAAATAAAATGGAAATAATAATAAAATGAAAATGTTATTGCTGTCATCAGATATGCGGGGGAACATATTTAGAAAATGGTCGAATATAGGTAATGCAAAAATGCATGATCTGATGTCAGCAGAAAAAAATATTGATACATGATCAGGTGTTACATCAGGGTACTACTACTACCCCTGACTATATATATATTACTAAATAAATTACACTGCGTTGGGACTACCAATGCAGTGTAATTTATTGTGGTATAAATGATTTAGTTAAAAATATCTATAATTGTCATGTTCAAATAGAAAAATGTTAAAATGAATATGTAGAATTTATTGTAGGATTTAATTTTGTGTGGATAGGAAATCAATTTAGAACATGCAAATGGTATAAGGGTGTGGTATTAAATTGAGGAATGGAAAAGGAGTATTTTAAATAAATAAAGAAGAAAAGTAGCGATAGAAGTAGGAACATTTGTTTCACCCTCGTATTGCACTAATAGTTCAAGAAACGGGAAGAAATTAGAGATAGCAGAAAGATAAAAAGCATAGAAAAAGTAATTAAAAGACAATAAGCTTGCTGGGATTGTGAGGCCCAACCTTATAGTAAGAGATTTGGCATTTGGAAGTGTTAGTATAAAAGGAGCTAGTACCAAAAGCTTGTATAGAAATATATGTGTCGAACATGCCAATAAAACGAATCTAAAACGAAACCCAAAGTAAAATAAGGAAGTGAACATGTATGATACCTGGAATATTACAAGTAATCAAAGTGAAAACCAGTCTGACGAGAAAAGGGCGGGGAGATGAAGTGCATCAATTCAGTAGAGCAGCTGAAGCAAGCAGGTTTCAACCAAGTGAACAATATATTTACATGATAGAGCAATTTATAGCAGCGAAGCAGACATAATAGTAAGCAGCGTGGAAATTCAAAAAAGCGGGAACGTAGTGACCTCTATAGTCATATTTAGAATACAAGTGCATGGAGATAATTTATAATAAGTGTTGGAAAAAGTGAGAAACGCGATTGGAATAGTATATCTTTAAATGTAATAAAGTTGTACACAAACATGTCCATTAATGTTGTGTCAAAAGTCATGTACACATAGACCAAAAGATAGGGTTACATTATAATAAGCTGAATATTGAACGTATCAGAGAAAGAAAATAAGAATCATAAATATTTTAAGATATAAATAAATTGATAATCTATTCAAATTTGCATGCAGGTACATCCAAGGGAAAATACTGGTTTGAGTCCATGGAAAAGTAACATGGTGACTTGAGATCCTAAAATGGTGTAATAAAGGATCCAATATTAAAAGAACATGCAGTAGGCCCATGAGTATGAAATGATTCCAAGGAAACATTTACAGTATAGAAGATAATAATTCAGTGCCGGGAGATGATATACCTAATACTACCTGTGAATTTGTATATAAAATATACAAATCCACAGGTAGTATTAGGTGTATATTTTCTGTGGAAATGAAAGTATGAACCAGAGCTATAATGCTCAATATGTTCTACGTGATATCAATATTTGTAAAAGAATAAGAGAAGTTTTACCTCATTGTGATATATAGAACACTTCTATATGATACTCTCCAGAAATTAAAATGAAAACAATTTAAAAAAATCGAAAATCTTATATTACAGTAAGAAATAATTAAAAACAATTAATAATCAAATGAACACAAATAAAAATCAATTTAACACAATTAAGAATTAAGTAAAAAATTAATTTAGTGAAAAAATTGCAAAATGAATGTAAGATTTTTGATTTTTTAATTGTTTTCATTTTAATTTCTAGAGAGTATCATACTAAAGTGTTCTATGTATCATATTGAGGTAAACTTCTCTTATTCTTTTACAAATTTCTGTGGAAATATAAGTAAATGCAACCAAGGAAAAAGAATCAGCAGACATTATATCCAACGGTAGTAGTTAAGAATCCAGTTATGAAGTGATATAAATCCAAGGATATAAATAACATGGAATAAGACCGGGAATATGTAGTAATTACATGGAAACGTTTAAAACTAGAAGAAACCACAGGAAGCATCAGGTGTGAATTAACTGGGGAAAGAAGGTAAATGAGACCAAAAAAAAAAAAAAAGAATTAGTTGACATTATAACCAGTGGTGGTGTGATTAAGAATTGAATTAATTATGAATAGGTATACTTCCAGGAATGAAAGGAACATGGTGACTAAAGAACCAAAGGTGTAGCAAAGTCTGTGTAAAAGAAGCAATTCCAAGGAATCAACTATAACATGAACGACCAGGAAATAATTCCAGGAATAACAAATCAGAAGCATCCACAGGTAAAAATTCACTCTGGGAGGAATAGTAGATGTATCCTAGGAAAAAGAACCAGTTGACCAATCCATTGGTTAAGAATCCAATCCATTGGTAGTGTAGTTCCAAATTCAAATCAAACAGTAAAGGAAACAAGTCTTTGAACAGAAAACTGTCTTTACTTCAGATGGAATTATAAGAAGCAATTCCAAGGAACCAAATATTTTTGGATGTGTTTATAGTAAGGAGATTGTATAAAGTGATATATACAAAGTTAAGTGGTATAGACCAAAATCATTAAAATCTAAAGGCTGCTATGTGATTGTAGTGGAAAAATCTAGAAATGGATATTCAAAGGTATAGTATGTTAACATAAGCGTGTAAAATCCAAGACCCAAAAAAGGTAAATTCTACATATAATATAAACCTTATCCTGAAACAAATTAGTAAAGTCAGTAAAGACTCAATATGGGTGGACGGGCTTGCTCAATCCATTCAAAGCCTTAAACACCTCAATCAGATCACCTTGCAGTTCCTGGTCTCCTGATGCTACGATTTGCAGAACTGAATCCTGTCTTGGTAAGGTCACCCGTTCATTCCCTTCACAAGAAAAAAAGCCGTGAATTAGGGTTGAACTTGAAAGTGTCTGCAATTCTGCCCAGACACGATAGGAGGGAGTATATGATTAGAGCCTTGTCGATCAATTCGGCCCTGGAGGGATTGTGCAAGGCTCAAGGGGTAGAATTTTTTTCAGCCTGGACTGTACTTGTTAACAGGAGAGATTGCTTCTACAGGGATGGGATACACTTAAATAGAAAGGGTGCAAGAATTTTTGCTGATGCTGTCGAGGCAGTGTTAGGTGGGTCGGAAAACTGCTAGTTGGGGGGGATACAAGGACTAATAGATTAACAGTAGCCACTGGCAGAGGTGGAAGTGATTCTTGCACTGCTTCTATTCAAATGAGCAGAAGTCTGAAAAACAAGATGCAGGATATTTCAGAGACTGCTGGTAGTCATTGCGTTACAAGTAAACACATGGGTTGTGTTAGGGTAGCTAAGAATAGAAACAGGTGCATGTATACCTGCGTGTACACCAATGCTAGGAGTTTGGTAAATAAATTTGATGAATTTGAGGTATTGCTGAAAACATCAAAGGCAGATATTGTTGGGATATCAGAGACGTGGTGTCACACAGATATAAGTAATGCGGAACTGGAATTTGGGGAATACAATGTATATAGAAAGGATAGACAGGACAGGAGGGGAGGAGGGGTTATGCTATTAATTAAGAAACACATAAAGTCAAAGGAAGTGAAGCCAGTTGACATCGATGGACAAGGCAGTGTCGAGTCAGTTTGGTGTGACATAAGCACTGGAAGATCAAAATTGAGAGTAGGAGTGTGCTATAGGCCTAATGACTCTGATGAGTATAATAATATATATTGTACAGGGAAATAGAGTGGGCCAGTAAATCAGAAATCAGAGAGTCTTATAATGGGGGATTTTAATTTCCCAGATATTGACTGGAATTTGTGGGTTGGTCACTCGCACACTAGCAAGGCTTTTGTGGATTTATTGGATGATTGTTTTCTACATCAGCATGTTCGTGAGGCAACAAGAGGGAGCAATACTCTTGATCTGATTATCAGTAGTGATTCTTCATGCATTAAGAATCTGCAGATAAATGAACCACTAGGTGGCAGTGATCACAGTGTGTTGAAGTGGGATTTACTCAAGGAGGTAACTACCATCAGAGGTAAAGGGAAGGGTTTTTGTTTTCGTAAAGGCGACTATGATGGTCTGAGACAGTATTTAAATTCTATACAGTGGGACCAACTGATGATGTTACCAACAGCAAACTCAAAATGGGAAGCATTCAAGGAACTAATCTTGGTGGCTACCAGGCTTTACATACCAACTAAGAAATATTGTTCAAGGTTTAGGCCTAAATGGTTGTCAGATGGACTAATGAGACATGTGGCAGAGAAGAAAAATGCATGGGATACATACAAATTAATGGGTGACATGGAAGCCTATGATAGATATAAGTTGGTCTGTAACCAAGTCACAAAGGAGATTAGGCAGGCAAAGGCAGACTACGAAAAATCCTTGGCAAAGGATGCAAAGAAAAACAGAAAGGAGTTCTTTACATACTTGAACTCGAGAAGGAAAGGGATGAATCAGATTGGTCCACTGGATATTGATGGTTCAACAGTCGAGGATCCTGCTCAGGTGGCTAATAATCTAAACGAGTATTTTGCATCTACATTCACGCATGAGGAGTTATTCAGGAAGGAGAATGATGTAGGTAAAGTAAACATTGGCAGTGAGCTGGATGATTTTGTAATAACTGAGAGGAAAGTGGAGGAGAGATTGTTGAGGATAAACATAAAAAAGGCACCTGGGGTGGATGGGATCTATCCAGTTATATTAAAGGAGGCAGCAAAGGAAGTATGCAAACCCCTAGCCATAATTATGAGAGCTTCTTTGGACTCAGGGGAGGTACCCATAGACTGGAGATGTGCAAATGTAACCCCAATTCACAAAGGAGGATCAAAGGCTGACACAAGTAATTATAGACCTGTTAGTTTAACTTCTGTTCCAGGTAAATTAATGGAGGCACTGGTTAAAGAAGCACTGCAGGATCATCTAGACAAGAATTCAGTTATAGCTCAGACGCAGCATGGTTTTGTCAAGGGCAGGTCTTGCCTGACCAATTTGATTGGATACTATGATGTAGTCACAAAAGAACTGGATGCAGGGAATAACTTTGATATTATATATTTGGATCTTAGAAAGGCTTTTGATACTGTTGCACATGGAAGACTGCTGCACAAATTGGAGCAGTGTGGCATTGGAGGCAAATTGCTGCTATGGATAAGGGGATGGTTGAGTGGCAGAAGACAGAGAGTGGTAATCAATGGACACTGCTCAACGTGGACTAATGTTATTAGTGGAGTTCCTCAAGGTTCAGTGTTGGGTCCATTGTTGTTTTCGGTGTTTATGAATGATATTGATGATGGGATATCAAGTTTAATGTCTAAGTTTGCAGATGATACAAAGGTTGGCAGGGTCGTTAAGGACACTACTGACGCTATGCTGCTGCAACAGGATCTGGAAAGGTTGAACAGATGGGCTGAGAGGTGGCAAATGAAGTTTAACATTGACAAATGTAAAGTACTACATATGGGTAACAGTAACCCCAGAGCAATGTATCAACTCTGCGGTACTACACTGACAGTGGTGGAGAATGAAAAGGACCTGGGGGTAATTGTGCAGGCAGATATGAAGTTCTCTGAGCAGTGCAGACGAGCTGCAAGAGTAGCTCATGGTGTCTTGTCAATGATATACAGGAATTTTTCTAGCAGGGATAAGGAGGTGATTATTCCCTTGTATAAGGCAATGGTTAGGCCACATCTTGAGTACTGTATACAGGTCTGGAGGCCTCATTTCAAGAAGGATGTAGAGCTGCTGGAACGGGTACAGAGAAGGGCAACAAGATTAGTAAATGGAACAAAGGGTTGCTCTTACGAAGAAAGGCTTAAGTTTTGCAAATTACAGAGTCTGGAGACTAGGCACCGGCGAGGTGATCTGATAGAGGTGTATAAGGCTTTGAATGGTTTGAGCATGCTCAATGCCAATGGGATTCTTCATCTTTCTCAGAATAATCACCTCAGAGGGCATAAATTCAAATTGAGGAAGGACGGATGTCGGATAGATGTGCGGAAATTTGCCTTTGGCCAGCGGGTGGTTGGTTGGTGGAACCGACTTCCATCACTTGTTGTTGAAGTTGATAGCCTAAACAAATTTAAAGCTCAACTGGACAGGTATTTCGAACGAACGGAGGGGTGAAATGGGAGAGGGTTTTTTTTTTTTTTTTACTGATGCTGAATAAGCTTGCTTTCTTGCATCATATGCCTCTACTAATGCTAATGCTAAAGTCTTGTACTTCTCTGCACCTGTTCTAGTAGGTCTCCATCCTTCCTAAAATGAGGCCTACAAACCTGTATGCAGTACTCAAGATGCCTTAAACAATGGGATAATCACTTCCTTATTCCTATTTTAACAGGAATAAGCAGATGATTAGCTCACAAACAGGGATTTTTCTAGGAGGGAGCTAGCAAAATCCCTGTTTATCATTAATATGGGAACAATATTCCATGGCAGGGTGGATTTGCGATTTATACAGAGTGAGCAGCTGTTTGGAAGAAAAGTAAAGGCGAGAGCGAAAGAGAAAACCAAGTTTTTTAGATGCAGAGGAAGCAATATTTGTAATAATGTGCTTGTGCCAAGAGAGATTAGAAGTCAGGGTAATCCCCAAAAAAGATATATCATTTTGCCTAGAAATCGGAGTGTCACTAAAAATAAGCATAGGAGCAGAAGAATCCTTTTTGGGAGATATAAGACAAGACTGGGTTTTAGAAGGGTTGAAATCAACTAATTGTCTTTGCCCCACTGGAGAATTACCTGAAGATCGGCATTTAAGGAATTGGTAGCAGATTTTCGAGAAGTTGAAGCTGACTCAGCAGGACAAGGTTTCTCAAAATGGAAAGTGGAATGCAATGTGCTATCATTGGCAAAACTATGGATAGGATTTCCAGTCAATGGAAGAAGGTCATTATTATACAAGAGGAAAAGAGTGGGGGGAAAGAACTGATTGTTTGGATTTTTTTTTTTTTTTTTTTTTTTAGGAGCATTAGCAACTAAGGCCATATTGCTCCGGGATATGCGGTGATCATTCCCTGACCTTCCCGCATCCTCCATATTTGGTGGTGACGGGCTCGAACCCCGGTCTAATCAAGAAGCATGTGCTAGGCACTACTGCTCCTTCCCACCTGGCTACGGAGGCGCCTGGAAAGAACTGAACCTTAGAGGACAATGGCATTAGTGGAGAATCTAGAAGACAGAGAGCCATCTACCATCACCTTCAGTGAGCGATCAGAGAGAAAACTGGATAACCAATTACTAAAAACATTTGGCAAACCATGAGATGGAAGCTTGTTTAGAAGACCTTTATGCCAAACACGATCTAAAGTCTTCGAGATGTCAAGAGCAACTACTTGTGTTTCACCGAACCTTTCCATCGAATTAGTCCATAAATGGGTAACATAAGCCAGAATATCACCAGTGGATTGACACTGACGGAATCCATACTGGCGATCAATGATCAGACTGAAGGTTTCTAGGTAGTTTGAGTTGGCGGTTAATTGATTTCTCCATTACTTTAGAAAGAGTAGAAGTAATTGCAATGGGATGATAATTGGATGGGAGGGATTTGTCACCCTTTTTAGAAACTGGCTGGATATGAGCAAATTTCCAAGCAGAAGGAAAAACACCTTTGTAATAAGAAAGTGAAAAAAGCGACAAAGAATAGGAGTAAGTTCAGGAGCACAGGTTTTGAGAACAAGTGGAGAAATACCATCGGGACCTGGAGCTTTCTTAGTATCAAGATTCGTCAAAATGCTTCTGACATCCTTTTGACGGAAGACCACAGGAGGCATTGAATGGAGCGTGTTGGGAATGGTGGGAGGTGTTTTTCCAAGATCATTAATACATGAGTTGGAAGAAAAATGGGATGCTAGCAGGTCAGCTTTATCCTTGACTGAAGTGACAACAGAACCATCTGGTTTGGACAGAGGTGGGAGCAGAGATGGGCAAAAGTTGCTGCCAATAGCTTCGGCAAGAGACCAGAATGCTCGGCTACCATTATAGCAAGAAGCAAGTTTTCTACTCTTAGTCTGTTCAAACTCTAGTTTGGACTGATTAATAACTGCTTTACAATTGTTGCGAGCTTTGGTGTAGGCACAAAATGAAACTGAAGAATTAGAAACAAGCCAATTACGATATGCGACATTCTTCTCTTGAACAGCCTTAGCACATTTATTGGAAAACCAAGATTTAGATAAAGGACTTGATTTTAAAGTGGAGTGTGGGATAAAGGATTCCATTCCTGCAAGAATAATTTCACTGACACGATCTGAGCAAACATTGACATCACAAGTTTTGAAACAGTAATCCGACCAAGGAAAAGAAGAAAAGAAGTCTCGCAGGTCATCCCATTTTGCATTCTTGTAATGCCAAACAACAAGAGGTTGGGAATAGCCATGAGATAAAGGTTCCATTGGAGAAGAGACAATCATCAAGTTGCGATCTGAAGTGCCTAAAGGACCTCTCACTGCGACCGTGTACTTAGAAGGGTTGTTCGTGAGAAAAAGATCAAGCGTATTGGCTGTATGATTAGGATTGTCCAGTATTCTTGTAGGTAAATGAACAATCTGTGCAAGGTCATTAGTAATTGCAAAAGCCTCAGCATCTCGACCAGCTGGGTCGGTGTGACTAGAAAATGGAAGCCAGCTGGAGTTGTGAGCATTAAAATCACCAAGGAAAATTACCTCACTGTTAGGAAAGTTGGACTGGAGAAAGTCAAGTTGCAAAGAGAGGAAGTCAAAGGCTCCAAGTGATTAGTGGAGTTGGGAGAACGGTAGAGACAACAGTTGAATTTGACACAATGAGGTAGAGAGATTTTAAGCCAGAGAAGATCAAAGAGAGGAGATTCCAAATTGCCAAGTCTCCGATAGGGAATATCAGAACGGACATATGCACAAGTACCACCTTTGAGGTGAAAGGAATCGTACAGCGAATAATTATGCCTAAAAGTGTTTAGGCATAAATACTTATGCCTAAACCATTTACAATTAACAGAAAAACCTTTAAATGTGTTTTACAATAATGAGTAACATTTCACACCCATGTTTCAAAAATACTCTATGAAAATTTTATTACATAGTTAAGAAAACAGCATGCACCAGGGTATTTACCACATGATTTTGTACTTCTCAGTAGTAGGACTCACAGAGGCTGGAGAAGAAGCAGGTTTGGGCAGCACCGGTTGTTTGGTATGAGGAGTTTTAGGCATCGATGTTGAAGTTGTCCTTTTCAGGAAAATTGTGATGGGAAGCTGATCCTTCTTTTGTTTGAACTCGTTGAACATGGCTGTGTATAGTGTTAAAATATCGTTGATGCATTTCCTTGAACTTCAATGCATGAATCATGTTGTCGTATTTGTAGAAGAAGCTCGCTAAGCGTTTGGCATCATGCATTGCCTGCACTAGTTTTCCAAGTTGAACTTCTCTTGGCATGGTTCTTACTCATCCTCTTCCTCAGAGTTGGAATGAACAACTCCTTGAGTTCATCATCCGTTAGTGTTGTTACTTGTCCATCAATTAAATCATTGATGTTCTCCTCCTGTAATTCCTCGAAACCTCGTCCTCTCAGAGCTGTTGGGTTCTGCTTATGGAAAATTAGGCCAGGTTTTGTCATATAGCTGCAAACTAGCAGTGTAACCCGATCTTGTACCACCTAGAATCCTTGGGCCTTCTTTTTTTCAATGGCTATATAGGCGCACTGAGGCATCTTCTTCCAGAATAATGTTGTCTCATCAGCATTGAAAACCTGTTCAGGTTTATATCCCTTATCCTCGATGAACTTCTTGATTTGCGCAGGGTAGGCCTTAGCAGCCTCGTGATCAGCTGAAGCAGACTCTCCCATAATCTTTACATTATTGAATGAATAACGTCTCTTGAATTTCTGGAAACAACCTTTGCTGGCAATTAAAGTGGTTTCCCGGGTGCTGCCAGTACAGGGGATTTGCTTAAATCTGTTGTAAAGAATGAGGGCCTTAACAGAAATCATTACAATGTTCACAGACAAATTTTTCTTGGCTGGTCTTCGATCCAAATGAACAGTGATTTTTAACATCACTTTGTCATGTGCATAAGCCACATCTTTAGCAGTAAGAATTCCACCAGTTTGCTCTGCCTCTTTGATCTTAGTTTCTTGTTATACGTGGCCTATGGCCACATATGACAAGGGTTGGATGCATCAGGATGTGATGAAGATCTGGTTTGAGAAAGTTTGGAGCAGGAGACCAGGTGGGCTCTTGCACAAACCTGCCATATTGGTACTTGATCAGTTCAGGGCACACATAACAAAAAATACAAAGAAGATTGCTGCAGAGCAAAAAACAAAACTTGCCGTCATACCTGGAGGCTTGATATCCCAGCTCCAACCACTTGGTGTCAGCATTAACAAATCCTTCAAAGTTGCCATGAGAGACGAATGGAACCAATGGTTGAAGTCTTCTGGGGACAATTTGACACCAGTAGGAAGAGTGAAAAAACCAACTATAGGAGAAGTTTGTACCTGGGTGAAAAGATCCTGCGATAATATCAAGATTGAGATCGTTGTCAATTCATTTAAGAGGTGCGGCATTTCAAATGCCATAGATGGAACTGAGGACGAGGCAATATATGAAGACAGTGATTCGTCATCAGACACAGATGAGGACAAGCTAATGGATGGCAGTTTTGACAGTGATGAGGAGTTGTATGAATTTTATGATGAATACAACTTGAGTTCAATAACTTTATGTAATACATTTTTTTAAAATTTCAGGCCCCAAAATTAAGGTGCGTCTTATACATGGGGATAATACGGTAATATTGATAAAAATAAGATATAATGAAATTACTGAGAGTGTTAGCAAACAAAAAAAAGTTTAAAAAAATAAAATTAAAAATGTTAAACTGGGTTATGGATCCGGGTTACTACTAGTTGTAGCAGAAAAAACTGGCAACAATAATGAAATATAGACAAATATAGACAAATATTATCAGTGTATGGAGGAGGTGTCGAACTGTCAGGTGTAATTGCCATGGAAAAATTGAGAAGACGTGCATGATAAAACCAGATTACCTGAAATAAAATGAAATTAAGGTTTAATATAAAAATAAATGTCCTAGGACTTTAACTACTTTGTCAAAAGGTCAGCAGTGAAAATCGTAGGAGCCACCGCAATAAGCCAGGTCTGTGTTTTTGTTATAATGTACACGTTAATATATATATATGAATATGAGTTAAGTTAATAGTGGTAAGAGTTTTTAAAGGTAAAATATGATATACTAGCTTATCAGGTAAGCCAAAAACCATTGCGGGTACCCAACATGACCTGGAAAAAAATATAAATATATGCCATGACATAAGCAATAAATTATAAAAATATAGAAATCATATAAAAAATACCATTAAAATGTTAATTATGGCAATGAGATACATTGAAAAGGACTTTTTCGAGGGCTAACCCTTTCATTGTATCAACCATAATTAACGAGCTATCTGTTTCTGTAGTCATCGTCCAGCATAACTATGTCCAAATGTATGTAAAATAGTAAGATAGAGCCAAAAAGGAGTGACGAGAATAAAATTATGTTGATTAATCCCAAATTTAGCAGTAAGCTGGCAAGATGACTGTTAGCCCGACGGATAGCCTAAATTTAAATTAGAGAAAGAGCTATAATTATTATTAGGCATATGTGCGTAGTTGATAGTAAATGCAGTCACGGTAGTCTAAGCAAAAGTAACAATGGAAGCTAGCGCTAACCAAGGCAAACGGAAAAAGGTAGAAGAATAGATATAGTACCTCAATCCCCCTCGAATACTCTAATAGTTCATGAAGTATGAAAAAATAGGGATAAGAAAGTGAAAGTTAAACAGAAAAGAAAAAGTAAAATAATTAACATAGGATGCAACCTTATAGTAAGGTATCCTGGTTATGGCAGGCAATGCACAGACGTATAGAATGCGTTAAGATTACTTTATGCATGAGTAAAAAAAAAAAAAAAAATTTAATATTTATATTTATTATAAAATTTACTATTTGCTTTTTCATACTTGGATATATATATATATATATATATATTAACATGTATATACAGGGTGTCTCAAAAATATTGGTACAAATGTTTAGGGGAGGTAGGTAACATCTAAAGGAATGCGAATCACATAGGAACCCATAATAACCGGAAACGTAACGGGAAAGTAGTAGCAGAGGCACAAGAAGCAGAAATAACACGAGACAGTAATTAGTGGCAAGCATTTATTTGACATAATATTAACAATGGAGTACGAGATGGATGCATTTCATGATGTTATAGCAGATGCTTGAAGGTTCCACCATGAAACGCGATGCATGCGTGACACCGACGCAGCATGGATTGATAGACTCGGACGAACACACCTGGAGTTTCTTTGACAGTAGCAGCAGCGCAGATAAGTCTCGCCACGAGGTCCATTTCTGTCTCTACAGGCGATTCATACACAGTAGATTTAAGGGCCTCCCACAGAAAGAAATCAAGGCTCGATAAATCAGGTGAGCATGGGGACCAGGCAATGGGTCAACCATGGCCAATCCATCGACGCCCAAAACGCCTGTTCAAATGGTCACGAACACACCTTCCATAATGGGCAGGCGCCCCGTCATGTTGAAACCAAATGTTGCATCTCACATTTGTTGGAACATCTTCAAGTAACCCTTGTAGAACTTCTTCAAGAAATATCTGATATTTAGCGGAGTTCATGTAGGGGGTGGTAACAAGTATAGGCCCACTAAGAAGTCACTGACCATACCTGCCCACACAGTTATTGCGAAGCGATGTTGTGCTGCATGGGGCGCACACCGCGTGGGTTGTCATGAGCCCACACATGAGCATTGTGCTGATTGAATAAGCCTTCCCGAGTGAAATAACCTCATCCGTGAACAAAACATAGGCTGGAAAATTCAAGTCTTGAACACTTTCTTGGAGAAACCACTGCGCAAAAGCCACACGTTCAGGATGACATTTAGGGAGCAATAACTGAACCCTTTGGAGATGAAAGGGGTGCAAGGAATCGTCATGCCAGACACTGTACACTGCAACGAGACACTCCTAAGGCAGAGGCAACGGCATGTGTGCTGTTAGTAGGATTATTCTGGACAGCATTCAACACACTTTCTGCTATGGCGGGAGTTCGCATCGAACGTGGTCTGTCCGCACTACTCCTGTTACCTCTAAATGATGCATAATCGCACAAATTTTGATGCACATGCGCAAACAAACGGTGGTCCGGTACATGTCTGTCTGGGAAGCGTTCTCCATAAATTCGTTGAGCAGCTCGTCCATTGCCCTCTGCTAATCCATACACTAGGTTCATGTCTGCCAGCTCACAGTTCATATATTGATTCATGTTCTTCGTGCGGAGACTACTGCTTAAATGAGTAAACCAGAAATTTTCCCTCTCACAAACTGATGAACAGCACCATCTACCGAACTACAGTGATGTTTCCGGTTATGGGTTCCTATGTGATTTACATTCCTTTAGATGTTACCTACCTCCCCTAAACGTTTGTACCAATATTTTTGAGACACCCTGTATATATATATATATATATATATATATATTAACATTTTATTTGAATAATGTTTGAAATAATTGAAAACTGAATTTTACATTAAAAAGAGGATAAAGCATACATCAGAGGCAGCAAAGAGCATTTTCCTCTACATGACGCTTGAGATATAAACTTAAGTAAGAATATTTAAATAAAAATAATAAAAATAAATAAAAATGCCAGCAGCATGGCAAGACAGAAGAGCGAAAATTGTGAAATTATACTTAACGATCAAACCAACAGGGAGGGAAGAGAAGAAAATTATTGCAGCAGAAACTCTCGAAGATAATTTAGAAAGTCTAAATACAAAGATAATAAAATATAATCAATTAAATTTTGAATAGCCAATTAAATGAAATTTAAGTATATCACATGACAGTAGTATGCTGATTTGCTAATGCCTCGCCTGTGCTGCCATCCATAGTTCATGTTTTGCCTATATAATCTGGTTAAGATTACTTTTGTCAGTGGTGTGGCTTTGCATTTGAGTGCTTGTATCTGTCCTATTTTTAATTTTCGCTGCATTAGGACAACCGTTATTCAAGTCCTCTGCATTGGCAGTTCGATCTGGGGATCGAATAGTGGTACTGATATTTCTATTGATTCGTCTTTGCGGCGATTTGTCTAGCGATCGAAATGCAGCAATTCCCTGACCATTATTGGCCTTGTGGTCCTCTGTTGAGATGGGGCATAATGGTCAGTCTATTTCTGTTTTTGTTTTATTTTATTTTATTGTATTGTAGTTGTTCACATCTCTGCTCGTGATATTTCACATAAATGGCAATGAACATGTAGAGTGGTTCTCTTCAAGACGCATGGTCAGTGTGAAGAGGAAACAACCAAACCCTCCAGCACATGACAGTAAGACGAAACAAATGGCCCTCAGTCCTCAACGGCTTTCACTCCACCTCTTACAGCAGCGAGAGGGTCAGAGTGGAAGCAGAGAGTGCTAATAATCTCTGGGTATGACCAGGCTGCCATGCACGGAAACTGAACTTAGCCTGTTACAACATAAGATCACTCATCGGTGAAGATAGGATATTAGAGCTGGAAAAGGAATTAGAAAATGTAAATTGGAATATCATCAGTTTGGCTGAAACAAGAAGAAGAAATGAATCACTTATAAGTTTATCAAGTGGAAATCTGCTGTACACCAATGGAAAGAGTGAAAGGAGTGAAGGTGGAGTTGGCTTTCTGGTCCATAAAGATATAAAAAAACAACATTTTGGAATTCAAAAGTACATCACCAAGAAATTAAAATTCCACAAAATTCCACAAGTCTTTCACCTCTTTAAAGAAATTAAAGAGGTGAAAGACTTGTGGAATTTGCAGAATCTCGAGGAATGTCAGTAATGAACACTTTTTTTTCAAGAAAAGGGTGAACAGAAAGTGGACATGTAAGAGCCCAAATGGATTAACAACTATGAAATCGACTTCATCCTCACTCTCATAAGATATATCGTGAATGATATTACCGTCCTGAACAAGGTAAATGTTGGAAGTGTTCACAGAATGGTAAGATGCACACTTGATATAGATGTAAGAAAAGAAAGGAAAAAACTGACTCAAGTAATAATACAAAGGTCTTTGAGATAACAGAAGAGGAGAAAAAGCAGTATGTACTGGAACTTAAGAACAAACATGGATTTGAGCTTCTGCAGACTGCTCAGGACCAAGATAGATGTAACGAGGAACCAAGATTGACGAGGAATATTACAACTTTCTGAAAGTGATAAAGCCCAAGAAACCTATAGGGAAAAAGAAATCCAAAAAGAAAAAATTAGTCAAGAAACACTTGTCATGATGAACCGAAGCCGACAAACGAAGAGCAAGAAAAACACTGACAACGAGAAAATTGAGTATACTGAGTTATGCAATGCTGTTAGAAAGAGACTCAGAGAGGACATAAGAAAATTTAACACAAGAAAAGTAGAACAAGCATTAAGGGAAAACAAAGTATTTAAACCTCAGTGATGAGCAGTAATACTGAAAGACAAATATCGATGGTGTACTTATAAATAGCAGAGAAGACATAATTCAATAGCAGAAGACTACTATAAAGCATTATACAAGGAGTGCGGGAATGATGCCAGCTGTGGGGAAGATGGATCGCAAATTAGTAGCACATACAACATACCTGATAACATGCATTGAAGAAAATGAAGAATCAGAAAGCCCTGGGGGGGGGGGATGAAGTTACTGTAGAGTTGTTAAAATCGGGAGGAAGAGCCATGACACAAAAACTAGCAAGACCCTTCACAAAATATATTAGAAAAGGTGTGATGCCTAAGGAATGGAATAATGCAATCATAGTTTTGCTGCATAAGAAAGGAAATAAATCAGGAATTGGAAATTATAGCCAATTAGCTTGTTATCCCACGTCTACAACTTGTTCAGAAGGGTCATCACTAACATTAGAAAGAATGCTTGATGAGAATCAACTGAAAGAGCAAGCTGGCTTTAGGACAGGATTCGCAACAATGGATCACTTTCACGTAATGTCACAGCTAATGGAGAAAGCAAATGAATATAAAACACCATTATGCCTGGTATTTGTGGATTATGAAAAGGGATTTGACTCCATACAGCATAAGGCAATGTTTTGGGCACTGGAAAGACAAGGTATAGATATCCCATATATTATGATTTTGAAGAAAATATATGAGAATGCTACCTCCTTTATTATACTAGACAAAGACAGTAGTAAATTCAAAATTGAGAAAGGAGTTTGACAAGGAGACACAAGATTAGACTGGTCGCAGAAAGGAGTCAATGTGAATGGAGAGTACCTAAACCATTTACGATTTGAAGATAATATTGTGGTCATAAGCCACAAGCCCAAAGAATTAGAGGAAAATCTTAATCAGTTATGCAGTGTTAGTAAGCACTTGTTCATCATTACTTAAACAAAAGTAATGATGAACAAGTATGCCACAGAAAGGGATATAATGATTGAAGGAGCAGTAATTAAAAAGATGGAGTCATATACTTGTCTGGAACAAGTCATTAGCTCTAACTTTGATAAATGGCCAGAAGTCAAGAGAAGAATAGATTTTGAATGGATAGCTTTCAGGATATATAGTCACATATTGAGGAACAATATCCCAATTTGTCTGAAACGTAAAATAATGAACCAGTGTATACTCCCCATCATGACTTATGGAAGTGAAACTTTGGCATTCACCAAAAGAATGGAAGAGAAGCTGAGAACTACACAGCGAAGAATGGAATGAATTATATTGGGAATCAGACTGTTAGATAAGAAGAGAAACACATGGATTAGGCAGCAAACTCAAGTAAAGGACATTGTTATCAAAACCTAAGAACTAAAATGGTCTTGGGCAGGACACATAGCCCGAAGACATGATGACCAGTTGACTAAGAAAATAACAGAATGGTACCCAAGAGGAGCTAGAAGAAAATCTTGAAGACAACAGCAGAGATGGACATGTGAAATTCATTAGTTTGTGGGTAGTAAATGGATGGCCATTGCACAATACAGAAGGAACTGGAAAGTTTCTGGAGAGGCCTTCATCCTGCAGTGGATTGAAAATGGCTGATGATGATGAATAAGGTGAGACTGGCATATATCTCACAGAAACAGACGGTTCATGTTGTTATTGATAGCATATATTTAGGCACTAGCCGCAAGTTGACATGCCTTCCAATGTAAGTCGTATGCTGTAACGACATTATGATACTTTTGATTTGTTATTTTGTTAATATTTGATTTAGTATGACTTCACTAATTATAGTTACTAACCCCGGGGGCTCACATCTGGTGAGTATGGGCTTGGCAAACCCAGGGTCCTGAGCTGGATATCATCATTCTTCTCTTTCTTGGTGATTCCTTTTTACTTCTCTCTCTCTCTCTCTCTTTCTCTCTCTCTCTCTCAGGGTAACTTGGGAATTTTTTTTTTTTTTTTGGCTGGTGCAGCATAAGCCTCAGGCTTCCTTGTACCATGTGGCTAATAATAATAATAATAATAATTAGGGACTTTATAGGTTATGGTTACACACATATCTTAGGCTATATTGTTAAAAATTTTATTTTTAATTACTATATAGGGATAGCAGGGTGTTGATTCCCATCAGCTAGCCCTCATAGAGGGCTAGCTGATGGGAATCAACACCCTGCTATCCCTATATAGAAAATTCCATTATGTGTAGTCAAGTCCAGTATTCTAATTGGTGATCCTGGTTGAGTTGGTGGGACATTGCCCCATTCCATTATAGATGTCATTCATGGCTATTAACCACTAGTGTTAGCATGTAAGTTTTGTTGAGAAGTGTAAGGTTCCATTGATTGTGGTGGGGGGGGTGATTACAAGAGTGCAGAAGTGTACCGCCTACCTGTGGGAGGAGCAGCAGAGAAAACATAAGGTCCAAAAAATGAAGGATGTGACTTGCGGTCCTTATGGGTGTTCACTGTTGATGTGGGGCTCCTGTAGGGATCTGTATGGATTGTGTCAGCAGTTTGCAACAACAGGAGAAAAAAAAATACATGTGAATTTCAGCAGTCAGGTTGAATGTTGACAATCCTAGTCTGAGGTATCCAGCAGGATGCTGAACACAGCAGGTATCAGTCAGTTCCAGCAATTATCAGGTCAGATTGAGTTCGGTTGAGCAGAAGTAATAATGCATAAAAGACAGCCTTGGATAGAGCCATCTTTTGGTAACAGGTTCAGCTGTACCTGTTTCAGCTGTCAGTAGGTTTCTGAGGTAAGTTTCTGAGACAGGAATCATAAGCAAAGCAAGATAGAGCATTGTATGTTCCTGTTCTTGGATTAACTCGAATTCCAACATAATAAGGAGGACATGAACTGTGGTGATTAGCTTGGCTTGTAGTTATTCTTAGTGAGGGCAGGGATAGAGGATGTGTGCCCAGTCCTCCATTCTGCCACATGAGCAGATAGGGCCTTTAAATACGCCAAGGCTGGCAAGCTTTGATTTCAAGGAACCATGTCCTGTCAAAAGAAATAAGACATACAGGCCTGGCATAAACCAGAGAGGATGTTTAGGATATGTCATAGTGACCTGTGGAAGAACTTTTAGTAGTTACCCCATTCATGGTATCATTTTAATACTTCTGCAAGATTTGGAGAAGCTGGGAGCATATTCTTTCCCTTCAGTGATATATTGCTAGTTTCATCATTTGCAATGTCCAGGAATGTGGTAGCAGATTCCCTTGCACAGGTGGTATAACAGCATCCAGCAGACAACCTCAAGATCAAGGGGGGAATGCTCCCTTCAACACTTGCAGAGCTTGTGTGCTGACAGTACAGCATGCCTGGGATAATGCAGTCAATGTGGTCCTCTGTATATATTGAAACTTTCTGGAGTTGTTGGCAAGTATGGCACCAGGTGCCAGCATGTAGAATAATAAGATGGATATAAAGATGGCTTTATATAATAATTTTGAGGTTTTCTCACAGAGACCTCAGCCAGAACGAGTAACAGGAAATATGCATAGCAGCATATTTCCTGATTTTGATGCTGAGGTGATTAAGATGCACATTGAAGGTGAGTTTTCTGTAAATAACTATTCCAAGATATTTAGTTTCCATTAGTAGATGGATGAGAGTGGAACTCTTTTTGTACTGTCTTTGCTCTTGAGTAGTATAACGTTGGTCTTTTCAGATGATATAGTTAATTTTCCTATGTTCAAGTGAAAAAGGTGTTGATGGCAACATTAGCTCACTCCTCAAGAATGGCCCTTTTGTTAGCAAGCACTGTGAGTATAAAGTTGTTGAAGGCAATGCAGTTGATCCTGCCCAGATCATTGGAGAGGAATTCATTGAGGACTATTGACAACAAGAATGGCAGCAAAACTGAGCACTGTGGGCATTCTCTGGAAACTGGATCTCAGACACCACCATCTTTCAGCTGACTGCACAATTGTGTAGTCTGCTGAAGGATGGTGGTGACTAAGATATGCCTATCCTGCAAGTGGTGCTGAAGTCAAGAATAGAGATTGAGTGGGAGCTGAATTAAGCTTGGCAGAGGCGTGCGAGGGCAGGCCACTAAAAGTGATCAAATGCTTCACAGAAATTGACAGTAACTGCAAGGAAGTATTTCTCTTCAGTGTTGTTAGTGCTAAAATAGAGTAGGGGAGATTGTGTCCATTGTGCTCTAGCCAGTTTTGAATTCATACTGCTTTTGTGAATCCAGGTTTTTATTTTGGTAGTGTGAGATGAGTTGGAGGAGGAAGCACTCAAAAAGCTTTCCAAACTAAAACAAAAGAGCAGTTGGATGGTAAGCTCTGGGCAGGTGAGGTGGTTTGACCATATTTTTGAGGATTAATCGGATATTGGCTATTTTCCAGGGAGCAGGGAAGACCCCTTTGGACAAGCACTTGTTGTAGAGCATGAGGAAATGATTGGGTGTAGTAGTAGCAAGTTTGACCTCGATCTCAACAAGTTCGGACCCTGGGCACTTGTACATTCTTTACAGTGCAGCATTTAGCTCTTCAAGTGTGAATGGTGGTTTCTATATCAGGGTCGTTGTAGTTGAGATTCTGAGCACATTATTTATTTTTTTTTTTTTAATTTTTAATAGCAAGCGGCCCCCCCAGACAGAAACTGGCAACTCCGCTATATACATATATGTATTATACACATATGTATTATACACCTTCTTATGATATACAGATAAATGTCATATACAGAGTTATATGATATACAGAAATATAAATTGAGGCACAGCGAATTACAGGACAAGCACATGGCATGAGCCATATAAAATAAATTAGACCAAAGTGGTGCAAGGGGCCACTGATCTTACGAAGTCAACATGAGATGATAGTCTATAAGCCTTATACTCTTCTTTCCTCAAGTTCAAGCAGCACTAATCTTCTCTGGAAAAATTTTGGAAAGCCTGAAAATCTTCCTCAGTCTTAATTAATTGAGCCTCATTGCCCTTAGTCAGGTGAGCAAGATTTTGACTAGCAAATAAAAATTCATTTCTGAGATCCAAGTACTCATAACAATAATATAAAACATGACTCCTTGTTTACAGAGCTGTGCAGTGTAGAATATGCAGCCAATAGATACAGATTGCTCCAATGTGCTATAAATAAAATAGGCATGGACTGCATATAATGGATATTAAATCTCAATACAAAAGACAACAGCAATGCACTTCTACAGAAAATGAAAGATGCATTCTGATCCAGAACTAAGAATAAACAATCAACAAATCCCATTCAAACATAGTATCTGGCTTCTAGAATTAACCATGGATAACAAATTAAATTTCCTAGAACACATAAAATATCCACACACAGTTTGGCTAAATAAATTAAACATTCTCCCACACACAGTATCTGCCATGACATGGGGAGCTGATCATTACTCACTGCCACGTATTTATCATGCAGTAATAAGATCTAAATTAGATTATGGTTCCCTCATATATTCATCGGCTAGGAAAAGCGTTTTAAATTGTTCAGACCCTATACATCATAGCACATTACATGTTATTTCCAGAACATTTCGTATATCACCTGTGTACAGTTCATACATAGAGATCTATCAACTCTCTCTCGATATTCTCGTAGACAAGTTCTGCTTCAGAACTATGCTTTAAAAATCCAAAGTCTTCTCAAACATCTAGCATGGAAATATCTGTGTAACCCAAAGTGGGAAACTTGATATAATAATAAATCTAGCCGATGCAAATCAACAGATATCCGACTAAAAGGATTACTTTGGCAGTGGAACGTACTTAAAATCACTTCATTCAATTGCAACATGGATTCACAAAATGAAAACAAAACGCCATCCCACAACAACATGTGAAACAGCTATATTCCACTTATGCAGTGCAGTTCTCAATCTGCTCTCATGTGTACACTGATGGCTCCAAAATGGATACACACATAGGTGCAACAGTAGTCCTGCCAAACTATAATTTCTTTTGTGCTTCCCATAGAATGCATTATATATAGTGTAGAGTTATTGCTATTAGTCTGGCTCTAGATTACATTGACAAAACTTCCCTTGCAAGAAGTATCATTTTTACTTACTCATTAAGTGCAATATATGCCTTACAGCTAGAAAATCATCCTACTTGTCCATATTGGAGAAAAATTCTCTCTTGCTGAACTCGCCCCAAAACAAAACAACAAAGTGTTTGATTCACTTGGATTCCTGGACATTCTGGAATACTGGGCAGTGAGTGTGCTGACCAAGCTACTAAGCATCCATCAAATGTAAATCCTCTCGTGCATAAAGTCCCATACAATTACTTTACCCATGCCGTTCGAAAAAGCCTCTGAGAACATATGGACACAAACCAAACAAATAACAGATTATACCAGATTAAACATCTGGTATAATCTGTTATCACTTGAAATCGAGTTTTTGCTCAAAACAGACACAAACAGGTACACACAGCTTTGTATCGGAAACACATTTCTTACTTCCTTATGAAAGATCCTGCACAATGACCTCAGTGTCATTTCGAGTAAAGCATGTAATCATAAGAGTGCCCATGCTACAAAATAGCCTGCCAGTCAGCTTTCAAATCACATGCACATGAATGGTTAATGCTTAAACTTATCCTTGGAGAGTAATCAGATGTGAATTCTTTGCTTTCCTCAATTTAATAAATCTTACCAACCACATCTAATACGCCAATGTCAATAACAACTTAACCAATGAAAGCTAAACTTGAATAGGCACAGCATAGCTGAAGCAGCTTTTGTGCCATAAATCCACAAACAACGACAACAATAGATGTGCAGAAGTTGTCTTTAACCAGTGAGTGATTGATTGCTGGAAAAAACTTCCATCTACTGTTGCAGAAGTTGATAGCTTGAATAAAAATTCAAGGAAAAACTAGTCATACTACTGGAGGGGATGCATAGGTGAAATTAGTAGTTTATTTATTTTGGTTGATGCTGTATATGCTTGCTTTCTTGCACAATTTGCCATTACTAATGCTAGTTTCCAAGTAAATAAGTGGCATTGATCATAGCATATTTATGTGGGATTTAGTCAAAGAAATAACTGCTGTCAAGGATAAAGGAAATGGTTTTTGTAAAGGTAATTATAATGGGCTCACACATTTATTAAACTCTTTTCAGTGGGATCAGCTAATGTTGAAAAATGTGAATGCCAAATGGGACTTGTTAGCTAAGTATTAAGGCTGAATAAAGGTCACCAAGCATTTTTATAGCAACTTAGAGATATTGTTCAAGATGGAAGTCAGATGAACTGATGAGCTTGCTGGCAGAGAAGAAAAGTGCTTGGGATGATTATAAATTGTCGGGGAATAGTGTTCAGTAAAATGAGCACAAAAAAGTTACTCAGGATGGTAGGCAGATTAATGCAGATTCTGAGAAGTCTTTGCCTAATAAAGCAAAAGAATTCTTTGTGTATGTTAACCCAGAAAGGAAGGAATTAACCAAATTAATCCACTGGATATTAGTATTAGTAATGGCCGCATGGTGCAAGAAAGCCTATGGCTTATGCTGCACCAGCCAAAAAAAAAAAAAAAAAAACGAATAAAACAATGATAAAAAAAAATAAAAAAATAATAATAATTAATAAAAGAAAAGGAAATTAAACCTATCATCCTATGCACTTCCCTGACCTGAAGGTACTATCCAGATGACCTTTCAATTTCCCCAAACTGTCAGCCTCTACCACCCACGTAGGCATCTTATTCCAGTAATTTATAACTTGCCGGCTAAAATAAAACTTCCTGCAATCCAGTCTAAACATTTTTTTTAGACTTGAATTTATGTCCCCTAGTTCTAGCATCATTTATAATCTTTAAAATTTCGCCCTCATTCATTTTACTGATGCTTCTCAGAGCGTTAAACATCTCAATCAAATCTCCTCTAAGGTGTCTAGTTCCCAAACTCTGCAACCTACCTATTCAAAGTCTTTCTTCATAAGGATGCCCTTTTGGCGATCTCACCAGGCGAGTTACCCGTCTTTGCACCCTTTCAGGAAGCTCGATGTCTTTCTTTAGGTGCAGTCTCCATACTTGAACACAATATTCCAAGTGTGGTCTAACAAAAGCCTTATATAATGGGATTATCACATCCCTATCTCTACTTGCTAAAGTTCGATAGATCATCGATAGGACACCATGGGCCTTCCTTGCAACCTGTTTACAATGCTCAGAGAATTTCATGTCTGACCGTATCGTAACACTCAAGCCCCTTTCCTCCAGTACTGGGTTTACTTAAACTCCACCAAGTGAATAAGTTATTTTGGGATTACTGTTTCCCAGCAGGTAATACCTTACACTTTGTTGGATTAAAGCATAGCTGCCATTTTTCTGACCATTCCTGAAGTCTATCTAGGTCTCTCTGAATAAGCTCAGATTGCCAGTGATCATTAACTACTCTACCAATCTTTACATCATCTGCAAATTTAGACATCCTCTATCCCTTCATCGATGTCGTTTATGAAAATTAAAAACAACAGTTGTCCTAATACTGATCCTTGGGGAACCCCACTTCTTACATTAACCCAATCTGAGGAATAGCCATTTATCACAATCCTCTGCCTCCTGCCCTGAAGCCATCCTGCATTCCATATAAGGATTTTCCCAGTGATTCCAACCTGTTCCAGCTTATAAAGCAACTGCTCATGTGGGACTGAGTCAAAAGCTTTGCTGAAATCTAAATAAACAATGTCGAAATTATTCCCTAAATCCAGCTCGTGATTGACCGTTTCAAAATAGCAAACCAGATCTATTAAACATGATTTTTCCCTTTACAAAACCATGCTGAGTATCCTTGAGAATTTCAATTCGATCCAAATGATCCTGAATTCCACCCTTGATCATTGCCTCCATGATTTTCCCTACCACTGAAGTGAGACTGACAGGTCGATAATATCCCACTTCACTCTTAGAGCCATCCTTTTGTATGGGAGATACATTGGCACTTTTCCGATCCAAGGGAATCTCGCCAGAGTCCAGTGATGCTCGCATAATTATCCTCAGTGGTTCAATGCATTCACTTGCCGCCTCCCTTAAGATTATAGGGTTTATTCCATCAACTCCAGGAGCCTTACTGGCTTGTAGGCTCGAAAGTTTTTTCATTAAATAATCTTGCGAAATTTCAATATCATTAATTACATATTTTTCAACTTTGCTCCCACAATTTCCCATTGCCACAAAAGGTTTTTCATTTGTAAATATCGATGCAAAATAACTGTTGAGTTCATCTGCAACGGTAGCTGGTGTATTTAATACTATCCCCATTCCCTAACGTAAAGGTCCAATCTGGTTTGTCCTGCTCTTTTTGGCATTTATATATATGAAGAGTTCCTTATCCCCCCCCCCCCTTTGCTCTGTTTGCTAGTGATTTCTCATAAACTGCCTTTGCCTGTTGAACCTTTTCTGTGGCTCTGTTACAGATCATCTTGTAGCTGTTATAGGCTTCAGTACTTTTTATTGCTCTGTAACTTTTCCATGCCACCTTTTTCTGCTGAAGTAATGTGGCAACTTCACTATTCATCCAACTTGGAACTCCCCCCACCCCCTCGTGGAGTATTTTTTTAATGGTAAATACGCATTCAAGGCATCTGTGATTAATGTTTTAAAAGCGTACCGCAGTTCAAATGTATTCATTCTCTGCACGATATCTACCCAATTAATAGAGGCCATGTAGTACCTTAAGGCATCATAATTTCCTTTTCTGAAATTAAAACCATTCCTTTGCCTTTTACTGCTGCTACCTCTCTCATCATCATCCACCATAGAACTCCGTGATCACTTCCTGCTACTGGTTCCTCTACTGTCAGCCCTGTTATGTCATCTGATTCATGGGTGATAATGAGGTCTAGGATATTCTTTTCTCTAGTACTTTCCCTGACATGTTGATACAAATAACAGTCATCTAGTTGATTTAAAAATTTTGTTCCCCATGTCGAGTTTCCTTTCCATTTACTCCAATCAATTAGAGGAAAATTGAAATCACCCTTAATAAGACATGGACGCTTACTTGCCCATTCCATTTTCATGTAGAAGCTTTCGTCATAATCTTCACAATCACTTGGTCTGTAGATTACTCCTACTCACATTATACCTTTGTTTCCAACTATCTCACACCATACAGATTCTATACTAGCATGTGAAACATCTGAATCTGGGAAAGCTATCGTCGCACTCAGGCTGCTTCCGATAAGAAGCATTACCCTACTACCCCTACTATCTACCCTATCCTTCCTAAATACATTATACAAGCCGTACTGAAACTCATCATCCCCAATTTCCGGGTGGCACCATGTCTCCGTAAGCCCTATTATGTCCGCGTTACTTTTATGTTTTAACCAGCAGTTCGAATTCACTCATTTTATTGACGACACTTCTAACATTACTATATAAACAATTAAGACTTACTGTTCTTGTATATTTAATAACCCTAACACAACCCTTGAAGTTTTTTAGGTTCTCTTCCCTGGAATTAGCTTCCCGCTCACTTGAAACATTTCTGCCCCCAGGAACATTAGCATTAGTAGAGGCATATGATGCAAGAAAGCAAGCTTATGCAGCATCAGCCAAAAAAAAAAAAAAAAAAAAACCTTCAACTTCACCCCTCCGTTCGTTCGAAATACCTGTCCAGCTGAGCCTTAAACTTATTTAGGATATCAACTTCCACAACAAGGGATGGAAATCTGTTCCACTAACCATCTACCCGCTGGCTAAAGTCAAATTTCCGCACATCTATTCTATATCTGTCTCCTCAATTTGAATTTATGCCCTCTCAGGTGATTATTCTGAGCAAGAGGCAGAATCCCATTAGCATTGAGCATGCTCAAACCATTCAAGGCTTTATACACCTCTATCAGATCATCTCGCCGGTGCCTAGTCTCCAGACACCGTAATTTGCCAAACTTAAGCCTTTCTTCGTAAGAGCAACCCTTTGTTCCATTCACTAATCTTGTTGCCCTTCTCTGTACTCGTTCCAGCAGCTCTACATCCTTCTTGAAATGAGGCCTCCAGACCTGTATACAGTACTCAAGGTGTGGCCTGACCATTGCCTTGTACAAGGGAATAATCACCTCCTTATCCCTGCTAGAAAAATTCCTGTATATCATTGATAAGACACCATGAGCTACTCTTGCAGCCCGTCTGCACTGCTCAGAGAACTTCATATCTTCCTGCATAATTATCCCCAGGTCCTTTTCATTCTCTACCACTGTCAGTGTAGTACCACAGAGTTGATATGTTGCTCTGGGGTTGCTATTTCCCAGACACATAGACATTTACATTTGTCAAAATGAAAATGAAACAACATTAAACTTCATTTGCCAACTCTCAGCCCATCTGCTCAACCTTTCCAGATCCTGTTGCAGCAGCATAGCGTCAATAGTGTCCTTAACAACCCTGCCAACCTTTGTATCGTCTGCAAACTTGGACATTAAGCTTGATATACCATCATCAATATTATTTATATTGATGATGGTATATCTAGATAGATATATATCTTATCTAGAACATCTAGATAATATGTCCAGTTGGGGTAACAGATAAGAACCCTTGAGGTATGTGCAAGAGTTACTTTGACCAATATTATCAGATAAACACGTCTCAGTATTACCCACATCCCCCCAACTAGCAGTTTCTCTGAACCTTTAAGGCCTTAATAATACTGGCAAAAACTCTTGCACCACCTTTGTTTAAGTGTATCCCATCTCTACAAAACAAATTCCTTCTACCAACAAGTGTGGGCCATGCTGATAGAAATTTCCCCCCTAAAGCCTTGCAGAGTCCTTCAAGTCTTGAGTTAATCCACAAGGCTTTTAACATATAATCCCTCCTATCCTGCTGACCGGGCTAGCCAGGTGGGTAAAGTGCCTGCCTGGCAACCCAAAGTTTGCGGGTTCGAATCCCGTCTCGGGCTTGGATCAAAGTTTTGCAAAAACTTTGGGAGGTGCACTATGGCCACAGAAGCCGATGTGCCAACAACTACCAAAAAAAAAAAAAAAAAAACTTCCCTCCTATCCTGTCTGGACAGAATTGCAGACACATAGACATTGTGGCCGAGCTCGCGGCATTTCCTCAGCATGGTCCTGTATTTTTCCAACATATCGTCAGATCGTTAATGTCATTAGTCCCCAAATGAATAATAATATTCTCTTTACCCCCCTTAAAATGTGACAATCTGTTGGTGACATCATTAATAGTTGCTCCCAGCAGACATACCCTGGTTCTACTCCACCTATCCTTATTACAAAAAATATTCCCTGTTTCCCTGACAATGGAGTCTCCTAATAAAACAATGTCCTTTTTAACTAGAGTAGTTTGCACTTGGTTTTTCTGTTTTGAGGCCCAAATCGGGTGTGCCTCACTTGGTAGATTGCTGGAGTCTTGAGTCCCTGACAAGCTCCCAGATGCATTATTCTCGAGGGCAAGCACCCATTTTTTCAGGGACTCAAATTGTTCCATCAGTGCACCAAATTGTAATTTAAGATTGGTGCACTCCTCACATCGATCACAAAGGAAAGAATCCCCAGGTGAGCTATGATTAGTCACCAGGTCTTCCTTGGAAAACATTCCACAGGTTCCGCAACGGATTAAATAATGATTTACCCATAAATAGCCATAGGCTATTTCCGTGTGAGTCACGATACCCTGTGACATGTTTAAGGCAGATCTCGTAACTATGATTATAAAATGAAAGCTATAACCACTGATGATCCTCTACAGATAGCTGATAAACAGAATATTTTTCATCTCTTTTCTCACTTGAAGATTTTAGAGTATGTGGCTAGCAGTAGTCTAATACTGATTGAGAGTTAATATTAGCATTAGTAACAGCCATATGGTGCTGGGAAGCTTTATACTTATGCTGCACCAGCCAAAAAAAAAAAAATAATAAAAATAAATAAATATATAATATAAAATAAAAAAATAAAAATAAAAATAATAATAAGAAGAAAACGAATGAAAAAAAAATTTAATAAGAGAAAAGGAAATAGACAACCCTCTTCTCTCTTCCAGTAGGTAAGTATCCAGCTGACCTTTGAATTTCCCCAAACTGCCAGCCTCTACCACCCATGTAGGTAACTTATTCCAGTAATTTATCACTCACTGGCTAAAATAAAACTTCCTACAATCCAGTCTAAACATCTCCCCCCCCCCCCCGTAACTTGACTTTATGGCCCCTAGTTCTAGAATCATTTATAACCATGAAAAATTTCATTCTCATATGGATGCCCATTTGCCGATCTCACCAGGCGAGTTACCCATCTTTAGACACTTTCAAGAAGCACAATGTCTTTCTTTCAGTGCAGTCTCCATACTTGAACATGGTGTTCCAAGTGCGGTCTAACAATAGCCTTATATAATTGGAATATGATGTCCTTATCTCTACTTCGATAAATCATTGATAGGACACCATGGGGTCTTCTTTGCAACCTGTCTACAATGCTCGGAGAACTTCAAGTCTGACCAAGTCGTAACATCCAAGTCCCTTTCCTCCACTTTGGGCTTTAGTTGAACAACACCAAGTTATCTTGGGGTTACTGTTCCTCAGGGGTAATGTCTTTCACTTTGTTGTATTAAAGCCTAGCTGCCATTTTTCTGACCATCCCTGAATTCTGTCTAGGTCACTCTGAAGAAGCTCTGGCTTGGTTGATGATCATTAACTACTCTACCAATCTTTACATCATCTGCAAATTTAGACATCCTCTGTCCCTTCATCGATGTCATTTATGGAAATCAATAACAACAGTGGTCCTAATACTGATCCTTGGAGAACCACACTTCTTACATCAACCCTATCTGAAAAATAACCATTTATCACAACCCTCTGTCTCCTGCCTTGAAGCCCACGTCCATTACATAAGGGTCCAATCTGATTTGACCTCTTTTTTTTGCATTTACATATGTGAAGAATTCCTTATCTGTCTATCCATCTAATGATTTTCCCTGTGATTCCAACCTGTTCCAATTTATAACCTCTCATGAAATCCAAATAAATTATGTTGAAATTATTCCCTATGTCGAGCTCTTGAGTGACTCTGTGAAAATTGCTAACCAGATTAGTTAATGATTTTCCCTTTACAAAACCATGCTGAGTATCCTTCAGAATTCCATTTATATCTAAGTGATCCTGAATTCCACCCTTGATCATAGTCTCCATAATTTTCCCTATTACTGAAGTTAGGCTGACCTGCCAGTAATTTCCCACTTCACCCTTAGAACTGCCCTTATGTATTGGATATACACTGGCACTTTTCCAGTCCAACGGAATTACTGCTGAGTCCAGTGATGCTCTCATAATTAGTATGGTTCAATGCACTCACTTGCTGCTTCCCTTAATATTATAGGGTGTATGCTATCAACCCCAGGTGCCTTACTGGCGTGTAGGCTCAAAAGTTTTTTCATTAAATAAATGTGTGAGATTTCAACATCATTAATTACATTTTTTTCAACTTCACTCCCATAATTTCTCATTGACACAAGAAGGTTTTACATCTGTAAATATTGATGCTAAGTAAATTTTGAGTTCATCTGCAACTTCAGCTGTGGTATCTAATACTATCCCATGTCGATTACATAAGGGTCCAATCTGATTTGACCTCTTTTTTTTTTTTTTTTGCATTTATATATGTGAAGAATTCCTTATTCCCACTCTTTGCTCTCTTTGCCAGTTATTTCTCATAATCTGCATTTTCCAGCCTAACATTTTCTGTGCCACTATTAATTACAGATCAATTTGTAGCTGTTATAAGCTTCAGTACTTTTTATTGCTCTTTAACTTTTTCATGCTGTTTTTCTGCTCCTGCTCAAGTAATCTTGTCAACTTCCTTATTCATCCAACTTGGAATCTTCCTCGTGGAGTTTTTTTTTTAATGGTATGTAAGCATTCAAGGCTTCTGTGATTAATGTTTTAAAGTATACCATAATTGAATTGTATTCCCTCTCTGTGACATATATCTACCCAGTTGCCATCTCCATAGCCAGGTGGGCAGGAGCAGCAGTGCGTAGCACACACTTCTTGATTAGACTGGGGTTCGAGCCCGTGACCACCAAATATGGGGGATGCAGAAAGGTCAGGGAATGACCACAGCATATCCCCGGAGCAATATGGCCTTAGTTGCTTATGCTCCTAAAAACCAAATAACAAACAAGCAACAACAATCTACCCAGTTAATAGAGGCCACATAGCATCTTAAGCTTTTGTAATTTCCTTTCCTGATATTATAACCCATTCCTTTGCCTTTAACTACTGCTACCTCTCTCTCTTCACTGTCCATCGCAAAACTCTGTAATCACTTCCTGCTATTGGTTCTGGTACTGTCAGTCCTATTATATCATCTGGTTCATGGGTGATGATGAAGTCTAGGGTGTACTTTTCCCTAGTACTTTCCCTAACATGTTGATACAAATAATAATCATCTAGTTGATTTAAAAATTTTGTCACCATGTGGAGTTTCCTTCCCATTTGTTCCACTCAATTAGAGGTAAATTAAAATTAGAATCACCCATAATAAGGCATTGATGCTTACTTGCCCATCCCATTTGCATGTAGAGGCTCTCATCATAATCTTTACAATCATCTGGCCTCCCACTCTCATTATACATTTGCTTCCAACTATCTCACACCATACGGATTCTATACTAGCATGCGAAACGTCTGAATCTAGGAAAGCTTTCGTCATGCTCAGGTTTTTGATAAGAAACATGACCCCACCACCCCTGATATCTTCCCTATTCTTCCTGAATACATTATACCTACCGTACTGAAACTTATCATCCCCTATCTCTGGGGGGGCACCATGTTTCCTTAAGCTCTATTATGTCAGCATTATTTGTCCTAACCAGCAGTTTGATTTCACTCATTCTATTGACAACACTTCTGTATAAACAATTAAAACTTAGTGTTCTTGTATAGTTTTTTTCCCATCAATTTAAATAGTTTTTTTTTTTTTTTTTTAGATTTTTTTTCCCATCAATTTAAAAAAGCAGTTGATTAGGCTAAATTTTAAATTTAGAAATAATGAAATCTAAATGGTAATACAGTCCAATTTAAACATCATATTCAAAAATTTCAGCCCAGTTGACAAAAAAGGTCCAGATGACAAATTGCCTAAACCTAAATAAGTGAGATACATCTGGTACATTTTAATTCAAGTGCCCTGTGGTGTGTGTGTGTGTGTGTGTGTGTGTGCGTGCGTGCGCGCGCGCATGTGCATGTTAAATTAAATTATTATTGAAAATTAAAGTATGAATATGTTGTGGCAGATTGCATAAGCCTTGCAATATGTGAATATAGTAAAAATTTCTAAAAAATTCACATTTTAATATTCATTGGTTTTAATTTAACTTTCATTATGCCTTAGGCATCATGTGATTGGTTATGCTTAGCAGCCTCTGACACTTACCCTTCTTTCTTTCTTTATCTTATTTTTATTTTTATTTTCTCTTTTTTTCCTAATAATATATTATTTTTAATTATATATATATATGTAATGCAAATGCATGAGAATAGAGCCAAAAGAATCATGGGCTTCGGAAAAACAGCTGCACTGGGCCTTGCATTGTCTTATCATGAACCCTGTATGCATCCTTCAAGTGTTTGAATCTTTTACAGATTAACATTGTTAAACTCCCATGAAAATAATAATGAATGGTGTGATACTTAACCTGTGAAAACCACTTGCACTGCCTCTGAACAGTTCTTATTTTGACATCTCTGCCATAACCCATCAGTACATTTGACTGCCATCCACCATGATATTCCAAAATTCCCTCCCCCTTTCTGCAAAATGCACTCTTTTAAATGCAGTGGTCAATTTCTTGTCCAGTCTATCACTGTCTATTATGATATGTTAAGTGAGGTTTGCTTGTATTATAAGCTTATTTAACAACTTGTTTAAAAAAAAAAAAATATATATATATATATATATATATATCTGATAATTAAAATAAATATGATATTTAAAATAAACATCAGCCAGTAGTACGGCAATAATGCAGAGCGAAACGAAACGTAAAATAATAAAAAATAAACAAACAGGGAAGGGAAAGTAGTGGTAGTAGGACAAAAGGTAGTCGATAATTCCCTGTATAATTTAGTCAATTATATCATTAAACCCAATTAATAAAACATGATATAAATTTAAAATAATGCCAATTATACATAATTTAGCGGAACCCCCTCGAAAGGTACCACTTCCAAAAGACGTGAAATATCACCAAAAAAGGGTTAAAGAAACTACCAAAAAACTAAAATATCAAAATAATAGACTGACCATCATGCCCCATATCGACAGAGGACCACGAGGCCAATAATGGTCATGGAATTTCTTTCCTTTCTATTATATAAGCTGGTTAAGCTTGCATTATGTCAGTGGTGTGGCTCTGATCTAGAGTGCTGTCTGTTCTATAGATTATTTTTCGCTGCATAAGGACCACCGCCATGCAAATCCTCTGCATTGGTTGATCTATCGGAGAATGGAGGTGTGGTTTGGTTCTTCGATATTTCCGCCTTTGCGATGATTTGTATGACGATTGAAATGCAGCGATTCCATGACCATTATTGGCCTCGTGGTCCTCTGTCGATATGGGGCATGATGGTCAGTCTATTATTTTGATATTTTAGTTTTTTGGTAGTTTCTTTAACCCTTTTTTGGTGATATTTCACGTCTTTTGGAAGTGGTACCTTTCGAGGGGGTTCCGCTAAATTATGTATAATTGGCATTATTTTAAATTTATATCATGTTTTATTAATTGGGTTTAATGATATAATTGACTAAATTATACAGGGAATTATCGACTACCTTTTGTCCTACTACCGCTACTTTCCCTTCCCTGTTTGTTTATTTTTTATTATTTTACGTTTCGTTTCGCTCTGCATTATTGCCGTACTACTGGCTGATGTTTATTTTAAATATCATATTTATTTTAATTATCAGATATAATTTATCAGATATAATTAGGCATCATGTGGAGGATGTGCATTTGCTGCCTCTAATGATAGCTATATAGCCATATTTATTTATTTTTATCACTTTTGCCTAACTTTTATCTCACATAATATATATATATATATATATATATATATATATATATATATATATATATATATATATATTTCATTTATGCTGAACACTTTTTTTTTTTTTTTGTCTTGCAATTTGAGCAGGTGTTGTGGCCAGATTTACTAGAATGTTTGATGCCAGAGGACCTTACTACTGCTATCACTCCTATATGTAAAAGTTTGGCCTATTTAGCTGCAAAGAGGAGAGAGCAGCTGGGATCTGATTTCAGTATTGAATTTTCCAAAATAAGTAAAGACTTCATTTTTTTAAATTTATTTTCATATATTTAATGTTTGTTTATGAAAAACGTGCATGATATGTGTTTTATGTCACTAGATGAAGATTCCTAAAATGACATAATTTTTTATATTTTCTTTGAGTTTTATATAATGAAATTGCATTAGTTGTGACAAATGATGCAATAAAGCAAACTTATATAGCATGAGCAAAAAAAAAAAAAATACTCTAATAATTTGTCTAGTTCTTCCTTAAATTTATTCAAATTGTCCACGTCCACAAACCAGATGGTTGTTCCAAAAATCAACCACCTGCTGGCTGAATGCAAATTTCCCACATATCTTTCCTGTAATTATCCTTCCTCAATTTAAATTTATGTCCCCTCATGTGCGTTGTGTGAGCATGGACTAGGATACCTTCACCATATAGCTTTGTGGTCAGATTCCACAAATTTTCATATTAGATTCCTTTAGAGACGGCTAGTTGTCTAGTACCTAATAATCAAATGCAAATGGATATAATTAATGCACACATGTACATTTTTAATTTATAAACTTATGTAAACTTTATTGTAAGCCTGTATTCTGTGGGAAGCAAATTTAGGGCTGCAACAAAAAAAGTTTGAGAACCACTGCATCTTTTAACCTACAACATATAAAGATCAAATACGTCAATGGAGCATGTGCCCTTCCAAAGATACACAGTTCATATTTTCAGCTGGCAAGCATGATACAGGAATGATCAATTATGTCAACTGGTATTACTATAAAGATGGAGCAATTTGATAATATATACTATGACATTATAGTTTATCTCTGAATAAAAAAAAAATTGGGAATCTGAGAAATATGTTGTAGTGGAAGCATTTGCCACAACAGATATTCATCTGATATAAATGAAATATCAACATATGAATTATCAACATATAAATGAATTCAGTTCATTGAAATGTGTTTTTTTAATTACTTGACACATTTCGGAGTATTTTAAATATTAATTTGACCTGTCATTAAAGCTGTTTATAGGAATTTTTAAAACTGGGAAAACCGTACTATATCTACCTCCATTTTAACAAGCAAAAACTGTCTCCCACAAAGCCAGCCTCTTGTGATTATTATGTGATTAGCTGCACGTCTTCAGTGTACCTCATTACTGTGCCTGAATATAATAATAAAAATAATAAATATCAAGAATAATAGAAGAGTGAAAGAAGACCCTAGCAAAATTCGAGGGTGTAGACCCACAAAGACCCACACCACACTGAAACAGTGACCCAACAGAATCTTATGACAAATCACAGACCACCCCAATTGATGAATAATACCAGATTACCTCAACAACAACAACAATGAAGTAACACTAGATACTATCTCACAGCCATTTACTATGTTGCTGTAGCACCCAGCAGAATGAATGAAAGAGAAACCACAGACCAACAGAAACAAAACACAAAGACAAGGGTCCACTCACCAGCTTGGGAAAGGATGCTTCAGCACAAGATAGAATTATGAGAGTGAACATGGGCCAACTGACCCAGTACTAACTAGTTAACAGAAGTTAGATGCTGATCAGAAAAGTGAAGACCATTCTCAAGAAAGGTCGCATCCACAGCAAACACAAGACCCAGAATACCTGGACACCACCAAGCAGGACCTTCATGCACCCAAGGAGGTCCTGCTTGGTGGATATGTCGCTGTTATAGGTAGAGTGACTAGAGGAAAACAAGTAACAAATATTTGATGAAAACTAGAGAGCAGCCTTCTACAGGAATATCGGACAACAAGCAAAGGAGGCAATGCCCCCCCCCCCCCAAACCATTAGACATATGGAGTTCTGGGGTAACCTGTGAAGCAGTAAATTTAACCATAACAGCCCTTGAATAGATCTAGAATGGAAGAAAACCAAAGACATACGAGAGAGAGAATGACATAATGGGAGATTTAGTAGGAAGTACAACAGTCAATCAGGAAGTCCCACAACTGGTAAACCTTATGAATAGATAACATCCACAACTATTGGATGCTCAGCTGTGCACACAGGCACATAGCCAAGCAGTTCACCCAGATGGTAAGGCACCTTGATACAATCCCAGAGTCTCCCATTCAAGGAATCATCTGTGTGAAGGACAAGGACAACGACACCACAAACCTGGCAAACTATAGACCTGTTTTCCAACACTGTACAAGATCCAGCAGCAGCAGCATAAGTAAGAAGATATCAGACCACTTGGAGAGCCAGAACTTCATGCCCAAGCAGCATATGAGCAATTTGCCATTGATGCAGCAGTTATGGAGCAATTAATTGAAAAGGCCTCTGGGGTCAGGAACTCTGTAATTCATCTGTAATGCTACTAAATAACACGACTTGAATCTGTAAAACTTCCTTATTATGATTATATAAAATAAAATAAAATAAAATACATGTATACTGATTGTATAACTATATGTTAAAATATTAAAACAAAATAAAATAAATGTTGTATAACAAGAATAAAATTCAATAAAATATATAAAATTAAAAGTGATAAAAGTTGTTTAAAACCACTAGTATGGAAGTTTTCGGCAGCAGCGGCCGCCATCATCTATAATGGTTGCAGGATGACCGAAAATCTATATGTACCACACATCTCAGCAGGTCTGCGACATGAACTGGAGTCTGCGCACGGTTCACTTCTCGTGCATTAGAACCGGAAAATGGACGGGCCACTCTAAACCATTTGTCTCTTTGTAGGATAAGGGCTTCAAAGAGTGGGTAAATGTGATTGAATAAGATTGTAGCTCTCGGACAAACATATTCTTAAACTCTCCACCCATTTCCGGTTCCAAAAGCCATGTGCCTTATCGACGATCACTGCTTCTTTAGCAATAGTGCCATGCCCAGTTTCCCAGGCATGTTCTGCTACAGCTGAACCTTCGTAATTTGCAGTCTTGAGGGCTCTGTTGTGTTCCCCCAGGCGATTCTGCAGCTTGCGTTTCATTTCCCCCACAATCAGGACACTCGATTTCATATATGACCCCACTAGTGTCATTACCCGCAATAGAATGTTTAGTTGTGGACACTACTGTTTGTAGCCTCTGACCTGGCAGCTGCACACAGCGTATCTTACATGAACACAATATACGGGAAATGGGTTACGAAATGCCCAGATAATAGGGGATGTGTGCGGTGGAAACAGGTGTAAAAGCATCCCTGTGGCTGTTGTTCATACCTCTTAAACACTTCTCAATAATGCTCTGGGGGTAACTGCATATTACTAGGTCTGCTGTAACACGTTTAATCTTCTCGCCTCTCTCTCTCTCTCTTCAGACGAGGAGCAGTGGGACCCCACCCTTTCCAATAAAGCCTTAACCACACTACTTTTGTTTTGTGGCAACTGGCCTGAGCTGTTTTGAAGTGTGTGTGTATTGGCCCAGACACATAGATTTTCTGTAAACCTTAGACTTCACTGTCTATACACATACATCTAGGAATGGAAGGGTCTCCCCCTGTTCAACCTCCGAAGCAAACCGAATATAAGGTGAACTGCTATTCAACCACTTGAATATTTCTATTTCGTGTCCTCTTTATATCACCGTGAACATGTTATCAACATATCTCTTCCATGCACGTAATGGAGGAGGACTAGAGCTCCCCAACATCCTATCTTCAAATTCTTCCATTGCTAAGTTGGCTATAATTGCACTAATAGGTGAACCCATGGCGACTCCGCAAACCTGCTGGTACATAACCTTTTGGAATAACATAGTTGTACTATTTAAACATAAGCCAACACCTTCACAAATATCTTCACCACTTAAGGCTGTCCTATCTTTCAAAGTATCAATCTCTACTTAAAGCATTCCGCACACACTCCAAACTGTGTTTGACAGGTATATATGTGAATGCTCAATAACAGCAACTACAGATATATCCTAAACTAAGTGCGGAAAAACCTGTGTACTCTTTCTCTCTCGCACCTGATGTGCCAAGAATCAACTCCAAAAGCTAATCTGGATCACCAAAAAGTTCATCAGGATGCAATTTGGCCTAGACAAACGTGAGACCTGTAGATTGCATCGAGGACTTCTAATCTGCTGAAGACCAGCGAAGAGATTGAAGCCACGATGGAGAGACCTACAGATATCCAGGGATGATGCAGGCTCACCACTTAGAACACAAGAAGAATAAGGCCCACCTCGTGAAAAAATACCATTAGATACTTTAGAGTCCTGCTAAAATCAGAGCTGAATGCTGGGAACATGGTTACAGCAACAAACACTTATGAGTCCTAATGTACTCCTTTGGGATCATAAATTGGACCAACAACAAGCTTTTGGAGATTATAAGGTCTACAAGGATAATAATGACCAAGAGCTGCCAACAACAACTGAAGTTGGCCACCAAGAGACTGACCATAGCCCAGAAAGGAGGGAGGAGGTTTGACAGACCTTACTGAATAACAGACTGCAATTAAGAACCTGAGGAATTACTTCTAGGGGAAACACACTGCCACTGTACCAAGCCATAATGAAGATAGACAAATGGAGCACGCCGATCAAACTTAACAAGTAGACCCCAGTCACACAGACAAAAGAAACAAAGACAGAAAGATGAGCAAAGAAGAATACACTCCATGGCAGACACCAATTACCTCCATCAAAGCTACATAGATAAGATGTCTTCCAACACATTGCTCACTATAGTGTGTTTGTGTCCAATGGCACCAGGGGTTTCACCCATCTCCGCATGTGAAACAGTACATTGTTAAGGCTAGAGATTTAAAAGTGTGCGGGCTTTGGGAGGTGTAATGTTGTATACCCTTGTTCATCTGGCCATTTAGTCATTGGGCCCGTAATGGGGCCCACCGTTGCCCACACTAAGCCCTGTGGAGGCAGTCCAGGTACAGAATAGCTCTATATTTTATTCTGGTGGGCCCCTGCCACCTAGTTTCCTGAGATTTCAGTGGCTAGGGCCTATAAAAAAAAAAAAAAACTCTCTCATGGAGTGAATGCCAGAATTAGAGAGAGAAAAAAAAAAAAGAAAAAAACATTTTGAGAACGTGATTTAATTTGTTTAATTAGTTAGATTTTGCAGTTTGGAGTGTACATTGGCGTATAGGTAGAGTGGGGGTGGCTGAAGACTGGGGGGTGAAAGGCAGAAGTATGGAGATGAGAGAGAAGGTGACCCCAGGTGGTCAGTGAGGCAGGCCCATACCTTACCAGGCAAAGAGAGGATCAGCTGGGAGAGGAGGAGACAAAAAACCATCCCCCCCCCTGCCAGGGATAGGGAACTGAAGGTGAATAGGATAAGAGCACTCTATTCAGATCGCCGAGTGTGTTGGCAGCGTGACTGCAGAGGTTGTATTTTTGTCTTGACCAGTGGTGTCGCAGTTCCCAGAACAAGTAACATCTGAGAAGATAGGGAGTCAGAAATGGTTATGGGTCACACATGGGAACGAATCCCATCTAAGTTTGCTGTTCATCTGATGCACAGGGGTTCAAAGGCATTTGCAGCAGAGCTGTGAGTGTCATAGTTGAATTAGGTCTGGTGATGTCACAGTTCTCAGGACAGTTAGATGTTCTCTAGAAGGAAAGGTGTCTGATTGATTTCAGGTCTCGTGTGGGAGCAGGTCCCGTCCAAGGTTGCTGTCCATCCGATGTATTGGAGTTTTTGTCCTAGTCCTCCATTGTGTGAACTTATATTCATTGAAGTGCGAGTTTTGCAGGGGCCCAGTCGGTGGGAGGTTATTGGTAAGTGCCAGTTTGTTGCTAGATCTCTCGGATGTTGAAGAGGTACTTTTTTTTCTTTTTTTTTTCCTTTTTCTGTGGTGATGTGGTCGAAGGCCTGTATAGCAGTTCAAGATGGGTGATAGGTAGGCCATTGTTGTATGGGGAGAAAAATTTTTTACGGTGGCTGCAGCAGAGGCAGTGCCAGAAGGGTCCTGCACCTCACGAAGAGCTCCTGTGCAAAGTGGGTAAGAGCTTTTTAGTGGTGTTTGGATTGTAGCACTAGGTGTTCTTGATTTTTGAGCGAAAAGTGATTATTTGTGATGAGGATACATTGGAGGTCCTCATATAACACATTGCTCACTATAGTGTATAGTGTGTTCATGTCTAACGGCACTAGGGGTTTCCCCCATCTCCGTGTTGCTTTCATTGTGGGTGTAACATTCACTCTAAAGGCCAGAGATTTAAAAGTGTATGGATACTGTGAGTGTAGTGTTGTGTATCGTTGTTCTTCTAGCCATTAGCCACTAGACCCCTGCTGGGGCCCAACATTGTCCACACTATGCCTCGTGGAGGCAGACCAGGTACACTAGTATTGAAATATTTACTCTGGCAGGTCCTGCCACCTAATATCCTGAGATTTCAGTGGCTAGGACCTAAAAAAAATATATATATATATATATATATATATATATATATATATATACGCAAATAGTTAAAAATACAGTGTGTCCCCCCCTTACAATTGGTTCACTGTACAATCAAATCACGTCACGACGAACTCAACATAGTAAAGTACCATTCACTATACAATGTGCAGTAAGCGCCGGTCATTGTGATCACGTTTGTGAATTGAATTTTAATTCTATTAAACAGCGATTCTAATTAGTGAAAATAGGAGGAATATTATCCACATGCTATAAAAGCAAAGATATATTAAGCAGAAATTTACCCGTTATTACCTTACCAATTAAAAAATATGTGAAAATCGGAAGAACATACGTGTTAATCGGAATAATTAATACGTACTGTAATATGTACTCAGCAGTGATTCTTCATGCATTAAGAATCTGCAGATAAATGAACCACTAGGTGGCAGTGATCACAGTGTGCTGAAGTGGGATTTACTGAAAGAGGTAACTACCATTAGGGGTAAAGGGAAGGGTTATTGCTTCCGTAAAGGCGACTACGATGGACTGAGACAGTATTTAAATTCTATACAGTGGGACCAACTGATGATGTTACCAACAGCAAATTCAAAATGGGAAGCATTCAAAGAACTTATCTTGGAAGCTACTAGGCTTTACATACCAACTAAGAAATATTGTTCAAGGTTTAGGCCAAAATGGATGTCAGATGAACTAATGAGGCATATGGCAGAGAAGAAAAATGCATGGGATACTTACAAATTAACACATGACACAGAAGCCTATGATAGATACAAGTTGATATGCAACCAAGTTACAAAGGAGGTTAGGCAGGCGAAGGCAGATTACGAGAAATCCTTGGCAAGGGATGCAAAGAAAAACAGCAAAGAGTTCTTTACTTATGTAAACTCCAGAAGGAAGGGGATGAATCAGATTGGTCCACTTGATATTGATGGGTCAACTGTTGATGATCCTGCTCAGGTAGCTAACAAACTAAATGAATATTTTGCATCGACATTCACACATGAGGAGTTATTCAGCAAGGGGAATGCCAGAGGTGTATTCAACTCTAGCAGTAAGCTACAGAATCTTGAAATAACTGGGAGTAAAGTGGAGGAGAAACTGTTGAAGATAAACACAAGAAAGGCACCCGGGGTGGATGGGATCTATCCAGTTATATTAAAGGAGGCAGCAAAGGAAGTAAGCAAACCCTTAGCCATAATTATGAGAGCTTCCTTGGACTCAGGGGAGGTACCCATAGACTGGAAATGTGCAAATGTGACCCCAATTCACAAAGGAGGATCAAAGGCTGACACAAGTAATTATAGACCTGTGAGCTTAACTTCTGTTCCAGGAAAATTAATGGAGGCACTGGTTAAAGAAGCACTGCAGGATCATTTAGACAAGACTTCAGTTATAGCTCAGACACAGCATGGTTTTGTTAAGGGGAAGTCTTGCCTGACCAACTTGATTGGATACTATGATGCAGTCACAAAAGAACTGGATGCAGGGAATAACTTTGATATTATATACTTGGATCTTAGAAAGGCTTTTGATACTGTTGCACATGGAAGACTGCTACACAAATTGGAGCAGTGTGACATTGGAGGCAAATTGCTGCTATGGATAAAGGGGTGGTTGAGGGGGAGAAGACAGAGAGTAGTAATCAATGGACACTGCTCATCGTGGACTAATGTTATTAGTGGAGTCCCTCAGGGCTCAGTGTTGGGTCCATTATTGTTTTCTGTATTTATAAATGATATTGATGATGGTATATCAAGCTTAATGTCCAAGTTTGCAGACGATACAAAGGTTGGCAGGGTTGTCAAGGACACTACTGACACTATGCTGCTGCAACAGGATCTGGAAAGGTTGAGCAGATGGGCTGAGACGTGGCAAATGAAGTTTAACATTGACAAATGTAAAGTACTACACATGGGAAACAGCAACCCCAGAGCAACGTATCAACTCTGTGGTACTACACTGACAGTGGTAGAGAATGAAAGGGACTTGGGGGTGATTGTGCAGGCAGATATGAAGTTCTCTGAGCAGTGCAGACGGGCTGCAAGAGTAGCTCATGGAGTATTGTCAATGATATACAGGAATTTTTCCAGCAGGGATAAGGAGGTGATTATTCCATTGTATAAGGCAATGGTCAGGCCACACCTAGAGTACTGTATACAGGTCTGGAGGCCTCATTTCAAGAAGGATGTAGAGCTGCTGGAACGAGTACAGAGAAGGGCAACAAGATTAGTGAATGGAACAAAGGGGTGCTCTTACGAAGAAAGGCTTAAGTTTTGCAAATTACAGTGTCTGGAGACTAGGCACCAGCGAGGTGATCTGATAGAGGTGTATAAAGCCTTGAATGGTTTAAGCATGCTCAATGCTGATGGGATTCTTCCTCTAGCTCAGAAAAATCACCTGAGAGGGCATAAATTCAAATTGAGGAAAGACAGATGTAGGATAGACGTGCGGAAATTTGCCTTTAGCCAGCAGGTGGTTGGTTGGTGGAACAGACTGCCATCCCTTGTGGTGGAGGTTGATAGCCTAAATAAGTTTAAGGCTCAGCTGGACAGGTATTTTGAACAAACAGAGGGGTGAAGTGGAAGTGGGTTTTTTTTTTTTTTTTTTTTTTTGGCTGATGCTGCATAAGCTTGCTTTCTTGCATCAAATGCCTCTACTAATGCTAATGTACATACGAACTAGTTGACATTTCTGTTCACTGACATTATTATTATTATTAATAGCCATATGGTGCAAGGAAGTCTGAGGCTTATGCTGCACCAGGAAAAAAAAAGTTTCCGAGTTACCTGAGAGAGAGAGAGAGAGAGAGAGAGAGAGAGAGTCAAAAGAAGAAGGGAATCACCAAGAAAGAGAAGAATGATGATATCCAGCTTAGGACCCTGGTTGTGCCAAGCCCATACTCACCAGATGTGAACCCCTGGTGAGCAAGGATATGAGGGGATGGAAAATACCGTCCCCTTCCCCTGCCGTGGGAGAGGGGAAAGGATAGGACCATGCAAGGGAGCATGGTTTGAGAGCCAAGATGGCCAGCAGCAAGCTGCAGTTGGTCTTCAGTGGTATTGATGTTCCCATTTGGGATATCACTCATGGGACCAGGTCCCATCCAGTTTAGTCAAGTCAGTTCTTGTCCTTTATTAAGTAGGTTCAGTTGTTATTCCTGGTTTTCATGTATAGGGTTCAGTTGTGCTCCATTACAGCGAGCACTCATCTTGCGAAGAGCTCTTGGACATAGCAGGAGAAAGCCAAGTACTCTTGTTTTGTATCCAGTATGTTGTGTTCCCATCCTCTAGGACAATATATGATCTTTGTTATTAGGACGTTGCAGAGGTCGTCATAAAGCTGGCAATCATACATTAGATGTTGCCAGCTCTCCAGACCACCGCAAACACAGGTAGGGTCCTCTTCAATTCCCAAAAGGAAAAGTTTGGCATTGATGGCGCTATGTCCGGTGAGAGGGTATGCCGCATGGAGTCCAGGTGAGAACCACGTTGGGAACTTAGGGTAGACCCTGCTGACATCAGATATAAACTTTCTGGTTATCTCCCCTGTATGGGAGTTTGTCCATCTGTTTTGCCACACCTGCAGCAGGTGAGCATAGAGCCTCTTCTTTTCAGCCGTGAGGTTATTTTCTGGGTCAGTTGTATGTCCGAGACAAGTCCTTGAGGTGCCCTTTGCCAGGTGGTAAAGTAATCCTTTTTCCCACAATCTCCAGGTCAAGGGGGAGAACTCCGGTCAGGACCTGTAAAGCATGGGTGCTCACCATGCTGCAGGCACAAGAAGTAAATAGTAGAATCGATCTTTGGGTTGAGTCAATGATACGTCGGTTGACTGCAGTAGTAGCCTTGTGATACCATACGCCAGAGGCATATGTGATAATAGGTATGAATATGGCTTTTTAGAAGATATGTAGCATACGCCGGCCAAGGCTCCAGTCCCTTAGAGCCACCCTAGCAATGAGGGTAGCATATTTCCTAATCTTGGTTCGAATGTTTTGTAGGTGGTCTTTGAACATTGCTCACTAATGAGAGATTCTTCCCTACCATCAAAGGATTCATGCTTGCCATCCAAGACCAGGTAATAACACAAGGAACTACAGGAAATATATTGCCGTGGATCCCAGAGCAACAGATAATACATCTGTGATGCCACCTGGCCACAGAAACAATTCAGCACATCACCACAGAATTCAGTGTGGTCACCCAGACGGAGTACACACTCAGACATGACTTGGTTGCTGGGATAATACATCAGTAGCTAACCCAGACATACTAGTTGATTAAAGAAAGTGTACCATATTACAAGTACGAACCTCAGGTTGTACTACACATCCCACTCACAAACTGTACTGGAACCATGACATAATAATGGACACAACAGACCAGACATAACCATCATCAAAAAGAAGGAAATGGCTACCTACCTGATTGACATACTGCTGCTACACTGTAGCAGCAATCTCCAGATAATAATAATAATAGTAACCATATGCAACCAACCACTCCATTTACTTGTTACCAGCACCTGTTACGGAGAGGGAAAAATCCCATAAAAGGTGTAAAAGTTATATTGTTGTTGGTGATGATGGTTTATTAGGAGTATCCACAACTATGGCCATAGTGCGCCAATAAAAGTTATATAATAACAACATTCGGGCACAGTAAATTTTGCCATTGAGGAGTGTTATTGCAGACAGTAAAATTTTGCATGCTTATATATTGTTACTTTAGTTTATGGGTTCATAAATTTTATTTCATCAAGGAAGTCTTGGTTGCTGCTTCTGTGGTTTCTTAAGAGTCTAAGTTCCTGGCTGGATTGGATTGTGAAATCTGTTCACTCTCATCAAACCACTGGTGGGCCGAACAGACTTCACAATCCAATCCAGCCAGGAACTCATACAGTGCTTAAGAAACTGCAGCATCAGTGACTAAGAAATCCTTGTCTCTTACAATGGCACTGCTTTATACACCTGCATCTCCATCTCCATCTCGTGTGCTATCGACAGTGTCTGCATTCGACTTGAACGTGACCACACCTTATGTGATAGGACAGAGCTTTCCATAACAAACATCTGTGAAGGAATACAGCTATGTCTGAACAATTCCATTTTCATGTTTGAGAACACCATATATAAGCAAACCCATGGCCTAGCCATGGGCTCACCCATCAGTCCTCACCTGGCAAACCTGGTCATGGAGAAATTTTAAACCGAATTCCTTACTAACTTTCTCATCCCCTTCACCCTCTGGCACAGATATGTGAACAATGAACAACATCCTCACCGTTCTTCCCCGAGGCTCCGAGATGACATTTCTAACCTATCTTAACAGCAAATTGCCTTTTTAAAAATTCAACATAGAAACCAAGAAAGACTATGCCCTGCCGTTTTTAGATATTTGGTTAAAGAGAGAGAATTCATATGTCACAACATTCAGTCCTTTGGAAACCTACCTGTGCCGGACAATACCAACTACCATTCCTTTCACACTGGCACGCGATGTAACAGCATTACCCATACACTAATTAACAGGACTTGGAAACATTGCTCCAATGAAACAGGCATTCACAGTGAAATACAAAGGGTCAAATCTGACCTCATAAAATGTGGCTATCCCGAACAAACCCTCAATTACTGGAAACTGCATTCATCACGCTTACACAATATCAGAAATTCTTCATCCGTCAACCTGACACGTACAGTTTTGCAGGCATCGCCTGTCTTTCGTTTTACCTTACATTATCACAGGACATTTCTAGATTCTTATGTAGCTATAACAAACACCTGAAAAAAACTGCAATCCATTTACCCCCCCCCTCTAAAAACACTGATATGACCTCTGAAGTGGAGTGGTATTATTTACCATGTACCCTGCTGGGACTGTGATGCAAGCTATTTGGCAAAGTCATTTGGAAGACCGTCTGAGGGATGACCATATTACCATCATTAAAGGAGCTAACTTTACCCACTCTCCATTAGGTGCATACTGTTGGCAGGAGGGACATGAAATCCTACCCAATGACACAAAAATAATAGGCTCTTCATTTAATTTTATCTGCTGTTAGTTAGAATCGGCAGTGAGACTGCATTCTACAGAGACTGCGGTACCAGCATATACCCCATCTTTGAGCCTCTCATACTTTGCAAAGTCAGCAGTCGCTATCGCTGATTATCTACCTCAATCCTCTCCCACCCCCCTCTCTAGGCTACTCTCCTCTACTCCCTTGTCACCATTCTGTGACCTTGAATGTTGACGTACTTGACAGTCAACCCACACACTTAAAACAAACCACTGCTTTCTAATGCTCAGTCAGTTGATAAAGGCTAAATACAATTCTATATATCTGTTCAGTAGAATACCATATTATTTGGTAAGTTAATGTAAAATTAGTGATTTAATTACACCAGATCCAAAATGAAGTTTATAGAAACTTTGACTACTCCTCCATCCATAGGCAGGTTGATTCAAAGTGATGAAATCTTTTATTAAATTACACGTGAAACTGGGAAACCCTTTCTTTCTGGAACAAAATTGCATGGCACATCTCCCTCATGTAATACCAGAACAAAATCAGGATCAGTTCCTTTAACAGAATTCATTCTCCGGATAGATTTTTCCCTTATCCATTCCATAACTTCATAATAAGCTAAAGATTTAAGTATCATTTTGTGTCCCTGCAAATAATAATAAGAATAATATTTCACAAGCCTCTCTCTTGTCTTCCTAAAATTTAACTTTTTATCTAGCCTCCTGAATCATTTATAAGTTTTCAGCTGTGTTATCTTTAAGTGTACCTTTATTATTATTAACTCTTTTATAACTGTTTCTGTGTGTTGCTCAAAAATGTTCATCTTTTCTTTACTGTTGAAATCTATGAATGTTATATGATACTTCTGTTTGTTTATGTAATTAATTTGCTGTTTTTCCTCTCTCTCTATATATATATATATATATATATATATATATATATATATATATATATATGTATATATATATATATATATATATATATATGTTTAGCATGTAAATACCTTTGGTCTGGAGATGCTTGTTTGTATAGAGATGGATGTTTGATCTTGAATAACTATAATTTTTTTTTTGTAATATTAAATGTATCAGTTTTCATGAGTGAAATTAGAAAAATAAAAGTGAAAAAAAAAAAAAAAAAAAAAAAAGGGATATTATGTGAATAACCACATAATATCCCTCATTGAATGTGGATTAGTCTCATCATAATACTTTAAAACATAGTATAGTGTTCCTTTGTCTTAAATTATCTTTGAAATATATATATATATATATTATATTGTCTAGAAGCAAATATATATATATTTGTCTGGTTAGTAATGTATTTTGGATTACAAAGGTGATGCTAAATAGATAACTAAATTTGATTAATTGTAGATGCATTTAAATTTTTTATTAATTTTGAAACTTAATATTAAATTTAATATTTCTTTTAATATGTGGTATTATTTCATTTCTCTTTTTAGCAAACATTCCAAAACCTCCTGCATTACTAGGAAGATTACTTGTGCTTTTAGGACATCCACTTAAAAGCAGAAAGAGGGGAATCTCCATTCTGCATTTAATGAAATCTATAGTTCCTCTTATTGATAAAAGTTTAATGGCACTTTGGGATTCAGAAATTCCACGACTTATTCAGCAATTAGAGTGTATGCAGTTTTATTTGAAATAAATGACTTGGTTTGTTTAATTTAGAAAAATCTTTGGTTCTTAATTGTAGTATAAGATCATTTGATAAATTAATTTTGTTTTTAAAATCTAATGAAAATACTCTAGCTATAAATTTTCTTTTCTCCATTTTTCAGTTATATAATTAATATATTAGAAAAATGGAGGGGGAAAATCTTATTTTTAGTCACATGTGCTTCCGTGATTAGGATTGCATGAGCATTTTCCTTCTTTATTGTGAAATCACTGGATCTTATTTCAATTTCTGGTTTATGGAATAACAGTTAGTCACTGATTTTTCTAGTAATAACTATTTGTCTTAGGTATAACTTGCTCTTTCTCTGACAAGCATGACTTTTGTGAAAAAAGATTTTATCAAAAGTTATATAAAATAAGAATACATATTCTTAATATACCATGGTGAACTGACAGATTGTCTGTTAGTTAACTTCTCTGCATGTAACTAATAGCTTTTAATTAATACAGTGTATAGTTGCCTTTCTGTGTCATTGATTATAAGTTACTGTTTTAAATGTAAGCCTCAAATACATGGTATTATTATTATTATTAGCCATATGGTGCAAGGAAGCCTGAGGCTTATGTTGCACCAGCCAAAAAAAAGAAATTTCTAAACTACTCCGAGAGAGAGAGAGAGAGAGAGAGAGAGAGAGAGAGAGAGAGAGAGAGAGAGAGAGAGAGAGAGAGATAAAATAGAATCACCAAGGAAGAGAAGAATGATGATATCCAGCTCAGGACCTTGACCTTGTGTGTGCCAAGCCCATACTCACCAGATGTGTGCCCCTGGGGTTAAATATACAGGGTGTCTCAAAAATATTAGTACAAACGTTTAGGGGAGGTAGGTAACATCTAAAGGAATGTGAATCGCATAGGAACCCATAACCGGAAACGTCACCGTAAGTCGGCACTGTTCATCAGTTTGCGAGAGGGAAAATTTCTGGTTTACTCATTCAAGCAGTAGTCGCCGCATGAAGAGCATGCATCGATGTATGAACTGTGAGCTGGCAGACATGCACCTAGTGTATGGATTAGCAGAGGGCCCACACGGTGTGGGCCCCCATGCGGCACAACATCGCTTCACAATAAATGTGTGGGTAGGTATGGTCGTTGACTGCTTAGTTGGCCCATACCTGTTACCATCCTGCATGAACTCCGCTAAATATCGGATCTTTCTTGAACAAGTTCTACCAGGGTTACTTGACGATGTTTCAGAAAATGTGAGACGCAACATTTGGTTTCAACATGATGGGGCACCTGCCCATTATGGAACGTGTGTTCGTGACCATTTGAACAGGCGTTTTGGGCATCGATGGATTGGCCATGGTGGACCCGTTGCTTGGCCCCACACTCACCTGATTTATCGAGCTTTGATTTCTTTCTGTGGGGGCCCTCAAATCTATCATGTATGAATTGCCTGTGGAGATGGAAATGGATCTCGTGGCGAGACTCGTCTGCGCTGCTGCCACTGCCAAAGAAACCCCAGGTTTGTTCGACCGTGTCTGCCAGTCCATGCTTTGTCGATGTCACGCATGCATCACGTTTCATGGTGGAACCTTCGAGCATCTGTTGTAACATCATGAAATACATCCATCTCGTACTCCATTGTTAATATTATGTCAAATAAATGTTTACCACTAATTACTGTCTTGTATCATTTCTGCTTCTTGTGCCTCTGCTAATACTTTCCCGTGACGTTTCCGGTTATGGGTTCCTATGTGATTCACATTCCTTTAGATGTTACCTACCTCCTGTAATCGTTTGTACCAATATTTTTGAGACACCCTGTATGTTCAAATGACATACAATTATTATTATTATTATTAACTATGTGGTGAAAGGAAGCATGAGGCTTATGCTGCACCAGCCAAAAAAAAAAAAAAATTCCCGAGTTACCCCGAGAGAGAGAGAGAGAGAGAGAGAGAGAGAGAGAGAGAGAGAGAGAGAGAGAGAGAGAGAGAGAGAGAGAGAGAGAGAGAGAGAGAGGTAGAAGGAAATCACCAAGAAAGAGAAGAATGATGATATCCAGCTCAGGACCCTGGGTGTGCCGATCCCATACTCACCAGATGTTGAGCCCCTGGGGATAATTTATTGAGTGTCTGACTGCCACAAATTTCAGAACTATCAAACTCTGAAAGGATCATGGGTTCAGCAATATAACTGAGAAAAGAAGAAACATCAAAGGAATTTTGCCATGAAACATTTTGCCACATTTAAATTAAAAAAGGAAAAAAAATTCAGAGCCCAAACTGTAAAAAAAATGTTGGCTGTTTCTTTGGGATTTTGCATGTTATCCATACTAAATATTTGGAAAAAAAGAACAATTCAGTCTGGAACATTATGTTCTTCTTCCAGTCACATGTCTCCCTGAGGAGCTGTTGTAGCCACCAATAAATTCCTCCAACTGCATCAATCATGTGCTATACCAGCAGCATTGAAAAATGTCATGCCCAAAAGTTTACTGATCCCATTCTTCCACCTAGTTGCAGGTTTCCCTCTACACCTCTTTTTCTTGATTTTTCCTTCCATTACATGTATCCAAATTGGTGCTATGAAGAAGAATTTTAGGCCTGCCAATTTTATTCGTTACGCACTCATTTGTTCTTCGATCAAGGTAAGAAATACGTGGTATTCTCCTGTAACACCACATTTCAAATCCTTCAATTTTCTTCCTCTCAACTCTCTTTAGATTCCATCCTTCACATCCATAAGTGGCAACTAGAAAAATTAATGAATCAATGATTCTCAGTTTCATCTTTAGGGGACGATCTCTCCATAATTTTGTCAGATCAGTGGCCAACATTTTAGCAATTTCCTGTCATCTCTTTACATTGTTTGAGCAGTAACCTTTTTATTTATTCTTGACCCTAAGTAATCAAATTCATCAACTTAATCAACAACTTGCCCATTAACCTTCACTTTACTGGAACTGTGATTATCATCAATCACCATAATTTTAGTTTTACACACATTCGATCCTTTTTTTCTCACTTGCTTCACATGCTCTCCTCAGAGTTTCTTTAAGATGATCCTCGGAATTGCAAATTAGCACAGTATCATCTGCATAACAAAGGTTGTTTATCTTCATTCCTCCAATTTTTATGCCAGTCTCTAAATCTTCCAAAGCTTCATGCATAATATCTTCGGAATGAAGATTAAAAAGGTGAGATGACAAAGTACAGCCCTGCCTGATACCATTACCGATTTTGAAAAAGTCCATATTTCTTACATTGGTTCTCACATTACCTTCCTGTTTCTGGTACAGTAGCTTAATCAGCTGATTTATGGCAATTGGGAATCCCATAATAGTCATAGTTTCTCATGTTGATCATAATCAAATGCTTTTGAATAATCTATAAAACACAAAACAATGGGAACATTGAATTCTTTGCATTTTTCAATAATCAGTCATAGACTTAAGAAGATTTGATCTCTGGTTCCTCTGCCCCTTCTGAAACTGCTTGCTCTTCTGCCATTTCTTCTTCAAGTTTTCTTCAAATTCTGTTTAATATGATTTCAAGAAGAATCTTGCTAGTGTGAAAAATTAGGCTAATAGTCCTGTAATTTGAGCAAATTTTCAGATCTCCTTTTTTTGGTAAGGGAATGAAAATTGATTTCTTTTAATCTGATGGCCACCATCCCATTTCCCAAATCTTTACAATAATTTAATGAAAAAATCTCGGTGCCCTTCACACCTTTGGCTTTGATCAGGTCTGCTGGAATTTCATCAATTCCAGGTGACTAGCCATACGTCAGTTCTCTAATGGCTTTTTCGACTTCTTCCTTCGATGGAACTGATTCATGATCACACTCTTGAAAATGGGGCGGAAGATCATAAATGTCAGCAGGTACTCTGAAGAGCTGTTCATAGTATGCTTTCCAGTTTCCTTTAATTGCATTCTCCTCTGTTAAAATTTTCCTCTTGGAGTCCTTAATTACATTAAGTTTGGGATGGAACTTTTGTCTTAAGGCCTTAATAACATCATACATCCTCTTAGGGTTGTTTTGTTTGTTGTGGTATTCAATCTCTTTACACTGTCAATTAATATAATCCTCTTTGTCCTTGCTTAAAACAGCGTTTGATGATTTTGCTCATTTCCTGATACTCTGTTTCCATGTACACCCTGGGCTTTCGCAATTCTTCTTCTTTCCTCAATTAGTTTAAAAGTGGCCTCTGTAATCCATGGCTTCCTGATCTTTGACATTTCTCTAATGTATCTATTTGCTGAATCCTTAATAATGCTTTTTGTATTTTTACATATTTTCTTAGACAGCATATCATCATCTAGTTCTAATAGAGGTTAAAAACGATTGGCTGTTTCAAGTATATAATCATTTGGAATATTTTCTACATCTAATCCTCTAGTGAAACCCCATATTCATGACCTTTTTCAGCTTCAGCTTGAGAATGATGTGTAGTAGCTGATGATCACTGCCACAATCTGCTCCATGAAGTGTCTTTGCTGTGATTATGCTGGAATGCCACCTTTGCTGAATAAGTATGTATTCAATCTGATTCCTTGTTTTATTATCAGGAGATTTCCATGTGTAGAACCTTCTCTGGTGTTGCTGAAAGCAGGTGCTACATATGACATTTCAGATGACAAAATTCAATTAAACTTATCCCATTCTAGTGCAAAACCAAACCTACCACATTCCAGACTAGAAGAAACTGTCTTGTCTACTTTTGCATCGAAATCACCCATGAGTACAAAAACATCCTTTTTTGGGACCAGATCAAGGGTTGCTTGGAGATTTTCATAATAAACATCCATATCACCATCTGTGGATGTTGATGTTGGAGCATATGCAACTAAAGTTGTGAGACTTACTGGTTGGCTCTGAAGTCTAACCGTCATCATTCTAACCTTTAATTGGATTGTATCCAAGAAGAGACCTTGAACATTCCTTATTCAAAATGTTCACCATGTTCTTTTACTTTTTCACTTCCAGAAAAAACAACCAAAAACCCATTTCCAGTTTTGAAATGACCTTGTCTTGTCCATATGACTTCGGTTGCTCCTAAAATGTCAATTTTGTACCTATTCGTTTCATTGATGACCATGTCCATCTTGCCCTCTTTTAAACTTTTTACATTCCATGTGGCCACATTTACCCTCTTCTTCCTTAAATTTAATTTCGCTGGGGGCATCCGAGATCAGGTTAACAGCAGTTTTTGGAGTTGTTTTTGTTATGATCTCTGTAGCATCAGATATTATGGTGGTATGCCATTGCTATACAACAGACCGATTTTGAAAGGGGCCAGCTTTAATCATAGGAAGAGTCATTGTGTATTCCACAAGATGCTCGGGAAGAGAAAGGCGACTACAGCAGAACCCTGCTTAGTGCAGAAGACTGATTACAACTGGCTTTCACCTGGTTTCCAGAGGTCATCATTCATACATACATACATATATATATATATATATATATATATATATATATATATATGCAGTCGATCTCATTAATATAAAGTTCAAGGGACCTAAATTTTCATGTTTTATAATAACGAGGTTTGCAGAAATGTGGTCCCCAAAGGTGTCAAAATTTTATTGTTTTTTTTTTTTTTTTTTTGTATATACTGTATATCTAAGAATAATAATAATATAAAAAATAAATTAATTTTAATTAATAAAATAAAATAATAAAAATAAAAGCCTTGTCTAACAATACATTTTGTTTATTTTATTAATTAACAAATTTTAACAAAATTTTATTTTAAAAACATTAAAACTTTATTTTAAAAACAAATAAAACAAAATTTTATTTTGTTTTATTTCTTTATAGCCTAAGTAGCTTATGTGCCATTAAACCCCTACAACAAAAACAACATTTTTTTTTTTCTGTAAGATAAACTAAGAAAAAAAGCAATTAACAGATATGAAAATATTGTACAGTATACATTTTTATATATACAGTATTTTCCTATCACACTAAAAATAATTACAATCTTAATATAAAACAAGACATACAAACCATTAACTTTTTAATAAATTAATCTAATTTAAAGAAAGAATCCAATGTTGTTTGCACAGTTTTTGTCTTATGTGCATTTTTAACTACAGCACAGAGATTATCAAATGCAATAGTTTTTTTTTTTTTTTTTTATATAAACCCCAAACACAAGAGGTGTTAGAACCTATAGTACTTAGTACCGTGCTTGGGTTGGAGGTTGTGAAGATGAAAGAAGATATTTGTTGACATTGGACTTGAACTTCTCTAGATTGTAATTTTCAGGAAATACGTATGAAGGAAGGTTGATCTAAAAAACGGCAGTTGAATGAATAAACGAGGAAGATGAAAAGTTGGTTCTGTGAGTTTGAAGTTGGACAGTAAATGGATGTTGGCTGGTGGCGGCACGTGTTCGGACTGTTTTGAAAGAGAGAGCAGGAATTATAGAAGCTAATTTAGAAGAACAGTGCCCATGGAAGTATCTGTAGAAGAGGCATGCAGTAGAAACAGTACGTCTATGAGACAGCGAGTGCAGAGACTCTGTTAGAGATGAGTCATTAATTAACCTAACTGCCCTCTTCCGAATGGAATCAAGAAGCCTGAGAGAGGTTTTAGGGGCACCACCCCAGATGTGGAACAATATTCCATGGTAGGGCAGATTTGCAATTTATACAGAGTGAGCAGCTGTTTGGAAGAAAAGTAACACTGAGAGTGAAAGAGAAAACCAAGTTTTTTAGAGGCAGAAGAAGCAATATTTGTAATGTGCTTGTGCCAAGACAGATTAGAAGTCAGGGTAATCCCCAAAAGAGATATATCATTTTGCCTAGAAATCGGAGTGTCACTAAAGACAAGCATAGTAGGAGAAGAATCCTTTTTGCAAGATATAAGACAAGACTGAGTTTTAGAAGGGTTGAAATCAACTAAGTTGTCTTTGCCCCACTAGAGAATTACCTGAAGATTGGCATTTAAGGAATTGGTAGCAGATTTTGAAGAAGTTGAAGTTGATTGAGCAGGACAAGGTTTCTCAAAATGGAAAGTGGAATGTAATGTGCTATCATCGGCAAAACTATGGATAGGATTTCCAGTCAATGGAAGAAGGTCATTAATATTCAAGTGAAAAAGAGTGGGGGAAAGAACTGAACCTTGGGGGACACCGGCATTAGTGGAGAAGTCAGAAGACAGAGAGTCATCTACCATCACCCTCAGTGAGCGATCAGAGAGAAAACTGGATAACCAATTACTAAAAACAGTTGGCAAACCATAAGATGGAAGCTTGTTTAGAAGACACGATCGACAGCTTTTGAGATGTCAAAAGCAACTACTTGTGTTTCACCGAACCTTTCCATTGAATTAGTCCATAAATGGGTAACATAAGCCAGAATATCACCAGTGGACCGACACTGACAGAATCCATACTTGCCATCGTTGATCAGACAGAAGGTTTATAGGTAGTTTAAAATTTGGCGGTTAATTGATTTCTCCATTTAAAAAGAGTAGAAGTAATTGCAATGGGACGATAATTGGATGGGAGGGATTTGTCACCCTTTTTAGGAACTGGCTGGATATGAGCAAATTTCCAAGCAGAAGGAAAAAACCTTTGGAATAAGAAAGTGAAAAAAGACGGCAAAGAATAGGAGTAAGTTCAGGAGCACAGGTTTTGAGAACAAGTGGAGAAATACCATCGGGACCTGGAGCTTTCTTAGTATCAAGATTCGTCAAAATCCTTCTGACCTCCTTTTGACGGAAGACCACAGGAGGCATTGAATGGAGCATGTTGGGAATAGTGGGAGGTGTTTTACCAAGATCATTAATGCATGAGTTGAAAGAAAAATGGGATGCTAGCAGGTCAGCTTTATCCTTGGCTGAAGTGACATCAGAACCGTCTGGTTTGGACAGCGGTGGGAGCAGAGATGGACAAAAGTTGTGGCCAACAGCTTTGGCAAGAGACCAGAATGCTCGGCTACCATTATAGCAAGAAGCAAGTTTTCTAATCTTAGCCTGTTCAAACTCTAGTTTGGTTAATAACTGCTTTACAATTGTTGCGCGCTTTGGTGTAGGCAGAAAATGAAACTGAAGAATTAGAAACAAGCCAATTACGATATGCAACATTCTTCTCTTGAACAGCCTTAGCATATTTATTGGAAAACCAAGGTTTAGATAAAGGACGAGATTTTAAAGTGGAGTGTGGGATAAAGGATTCCATTCCTGCAAGAATAATTTCACTGACACACTCTGAGCAAACGTTGACATCAGAAGTTTTGAAACAGTAATCTGACCAAGGAAAAGAAGAAAAGAAATCTCGCAGGTCATCCCATTTTTCATTCTTGTAATGCCAAACAACACGAGGTTGGGAATAGCCATGAGATAAAGGTTCCATTGGAGAAGAGACAATCATCAAGTTGTGATCTGAAGTGCCTAAAGGACCTCTCACTTCGACCGTGTACTTAGAAGGGTTGTTTGTGAGAAATAGATCAAGCATATTGGCTGTATGATTAGGATTTTCCTGTATTCTTGTAGGTAAATGAACAATCTGTGCAAGGTCATTAGTAATTGCAAAAGCCTCAGCATCTCGACCAGCTGGGTTGATGTGACTAGAAAACGGAAGCCAGCTGGAATTGTGAACATTAAAATCACCAAGGAAAATTACCTCACTGTTAGAAAAGTTGGACTGGAGAAAGTCAAGTTGCAAAGAGAGGAAGTCAAAGAGCTCCAAGTGATTAGTTGAGTTGGGAGAACGGTAGAGACAACAGATGAATTTGACACAGTGAGGTAGAGAGATTTTAAGCCAGAGAAGATCAAAGAGAGGAGATTCCAAATTGGTTGGCGCACTATGGCCATAGTTGCCGATGCGCCCAATAAATTCCGAAACAAACAAACAAACAAACAAACAAACAAACCAAATTGGCAAGTCTCTGACAGGGAATATCAGAACAGACATATGCACAAGTACCACCTTTGAGGCAAAAGGAATCATACAGGGAATAATTTGGGCATCTGAGATGAGCAGTAGTTGAATCAACCGATAACTGAGATTCTGTCAGAAAAGGTACATGGGGTTTGGCAGACTGCAAGTGGAAATGGACATCGTTGAGATTAGAATTGAGACCATGTATATTTGTGAAATGAATTAGGAAGTACTTGGGAGGTTTCTGTTTCTTTATCAATGTTACTGCAGTTTGGGCATCTTTTTTATATGGCAGTGTGTGTGTGTGCTTTATCACTTTCGCTGTCGCTGGTAACAAAAAAATCGTCATTTTGTTCAGTGCTCAGCAGCAGCTCTTCTGGTGTTGGCATTGCAGTGGTAGCAGCTTCATCATCCACCTTCACAAACTCTTCAAATTCACCAACAAAATCCATATGCTCCTTCAAATTCCATTCCTCAATGTTGCTATCACATTCACCTTCTGGACCATGTTTTTTGATGATATTCTCTCCAAAGCCACTCCTTTTTGGAGCAGTTGATTATTACACTTGATGCAGTACTGTCCCAAACAATAACAAGATTACAGATGGCATCCAAGACATTCCAGTTTGGCTGCAAATTGTTCCCTCCTATGTTGCAGATCAAGTACCTTATCAGGCAGGCTCTGCTGTTGAGGTTAAAATAATGCCTTGATCCAGTGGTTGCATTGAACTGGTGGTATGGGGGGGGGGGTAAAAACAACAGCCATATATTCGTCAACTTCAGTGTCTCGGCAAAATGTGCTGTACAATGATCTAGAATCTTCAAAATGTGCCTTTTTTTTCTGAAGCCATTCTGTCCACTTTTGATAACCAAGACTGAAAAATTTTGACTGTAAGCCAAGCACTTCTATTGGTCTCATAATCACAGGGAAGTTGGCTAACTGCTTTAAGACATCTTGACTTGGAAAACTTATCAGTTACAAGTGGGCATAGTTTTGCACTGCCATCTGAATTGCAGCATAACAGAACAGTGAGTGTTTGTTTACTAAATTTTCCACCATGTCAAGACTCTCTTCGAACAGCAAATTATAAAATAAACTTGTCTCGTGAAGATTAAAAATATCCTTTGCCTCATATTTTTCAGGAATAGGCCATATGGAACACAACCAGTCTATAGCTTTTTCTTTTTTGACTAATCCAGACTTGCCACACACACACACACACACACACATTTTGTGAAACAAAGTTATTCCTTTCTTTAAATCTTTGGAGCCAGCCACTGCTGCATTTGAAGATGCTAATTCTATGTTGCTGAGTTAGATAATTTGCCATTTCTTGCAAAATCAGACCTGATATTGGCAAATTAGATGCACACATTTGTTGGTACCACTCAAAGTTTTGTTTCAAGCTCCTTGTGTTTTGCACCACAAATTGGTTTTGTATTTTTCATCACTGCTCCAGGGAATTTGTAGTAAAAGACTTGAAGTGTTCATGCACTTCAAGTCTTTTTCGGTTTTTCAATATTGTAGATAAAGTAGGTAAAGGGATGTATTCCTTTTCAATGTCTGTTTTGCTTCTTTCCATCCTATCAGCCTCTTGTATAATTTTTAATTTAATTTCCCAGCTTAATTCCATCCGTTTATGTTTTGTTGCCATAACACTGCTAAATAAGGTTTAATATAAACAAATTTTTAATTAATTTAAACACACGAGTTTCAAAAAAGATATCATCTCAGATAAAATGGCAAAAAAATAGATTGCTGTATATGGTAGCAAAAGACTCTTTGAACTGGGGTAACAGTTGCAACTGACGTTATTCCCATGGAGAGCGTTGAAGTGCATTTAAACATCTTAGAAAAACTTTTTATTCTTTTGTTAATTTAACAACACATCCTTCAGAAAGATGTTTTTCATAGTGCACTTGACATTGTACCTACCATAAACTGCTTTTGTTTACATAAAACTAATTTCTAACAAGCCAATGCCATCCTTCGGGAAGTAGGGAGCCAGGTGGCCAGAGGAAATAATAGGGGCAGTAATCGGACAGCTCTGCCAAAGTTTGTATTAAACACAAAATGGCAATACAGTCGAATCTCATTAATACAAAGTCCAAGGGACTTAAACTTTCACGTTTTGTAGTAACGAGATCCCCAAGAAATGTCAAAATTTCGCACCTTTTCTTTGTACATACTATCTATCCAAGAATAATAATAGATAACAATACAGTAATAGAAATAACACATTTTTTAAAGATTTTATTTTATTTGTAAGTTAAACTAAGAGAAAAGCAATTGACAGAAATGAAAATATTGTACACTATATATTTTGAAATATACAATATTTTAGAATCACACTAAAAAGAATTACAATCTTAATATAAAAGGAGACATAAAAACCATTAACTTTTTAATAAATTAATCCAATTTAAAGAAAGAATCCAATGTTGTTTACACAGTGTTATTCCTATTTTTAACTATAGCACAGACATTATCAAATGCAATAGTTGTTTTCTTTATCAAATTACTGCAGGCCAACACATTCTCTATTATGCTCAATGCATTTTGGGCATCTTTTTTAGATGGCTGTGCGTGCGTGTGTGCGTGCTCGCGCTTCACTTTTGCTCTCACTGGTAACAAAAACATCATCGTTTTGCTTGGTGCTCAGCAACTCTTCTGTTTTTGGCATTACTGTAGTAGCAACTTCATCAACCTTCACAAACTCTTCAAATTTGCCAAAAAATTCATATGCTCCTTTAAATTCCGTCATTTTCAATGTTGCTATTAAACTCGTCTGCTGGACCATGTTTTTCAATGATATTCTCTCCAAAGTCACTCTTTCTGAAGCAGTTGATTATAACACTTGATGTAATACCGTCCCAAGCAATAACAAGATTATGGATAGCACCCGAGACATTTCAATTTGGCTGCAAATTGTACCCTGCTTCTATGTTACTGATCAAGTACCTTATCAGGCTGACTCTGTATGTTTTCTTGAGGTTATAAATGATGCCTTGATCCAGTAGCTGCATAAAACTGGTGGTATAGGAAGGTAAAATCGACAACAGTATATTTGTCAACTTAAGTGTCTCTGCAAAATATGCTGTACCAAGGATCTAGGATATCAAACTGTTCCTTTTTTGTGAAGCCATTCTTCTGTCCACTTTGATAACCAAGGCTATAAAATTTTGACCATAAGCCAAGCACTCCTATTGGCCTTATTCTAGGTGGTAGATGACTCTCATCAACTGGTGCAATACCACCACTTTGCTTATTGGAGGCTTGAAGTGGTGGAACGCATGTTTAGTCTCTAGAGCTAAGTTCCGGTCAACCCTTCCCTGTCTCTTCCATCATGCAGTATGATTGATGACTTTTGAGGTTATGATGAACATCGTGGTGAGATCCAATATTCCTTACATTTCGAGGGAACAGCTCTAAAACGGTGTTCGCAGGCCGGCTGCTAGTTAGTATACCGGACCGAACCTGTTGGTAACTCTCTAGGAGGCTTCCAGATCAGCTAGTGTATAATCTTGCTACCTCTACTCTGCCAGATAGTGACTGGAGGGAGTCCGAGTAGTGTGTATGCGGGGAGCAAAGACAGTAGCAAATTTAAAATCGAGAAAGGAGTTCGACAAGGAGACACAATATCTCCGAAGCTATTTACTGCTGCCCTTGAGGAAACTTTCAGAAGATTAGTCTGGTCGCAGAAAGGAGTCAATGTGAATGGAGAGTACCTAAACCATTTACGATTTGCAGATGACATTGTGGTTATAAGCCACGATCCCAAAGAATTAGAGGAAAATCTTAATCAGTTATGCACAGTTAGTAAGGATTTTGGACTAAAGATGAATATGGCTAAAACAAAAGTAATGATGAACAAGTATGCCACGGAAAGGGAAATAATGATTGAAGGAGCAGTAATTGAAAAGGTGGAGTCATATACTTATCTGGGACAGGTTATTAGCTGTAATAATGATAAATGGCTGGAAGTCAAGAGAAGAATAAATTTTGGATGGATAGCTTTCAGGAAATATAATCACATACTGAAGAGCAATATCCCAGTTTGTCTGAAACGTAAAATAATGAAGCAATGTATACTCCCCACCATGACTTATGGAAGTGAAACTTTGGCACTCACCAAAAGAATGGAAGAGAAGCTGAGAACTACACAGCGAAGAATGGAACGAATTATATTGGGAATCAGACTGATAGATAAGAAGAGAAACACATGGATTAGGCAGCAAACTCAAGTAAAGGACATTCTTATCAAAAACTAAAGAACTAAAATGGTCTTGGGCAGGACACATAGCTCGAAGACATGATGACAGATGGACTAAGAAAATAAAAGAATGGTACCCAAGAGGAGCTAGAAGAAAACCTGGAAGACAAAGGTGGAGATGGATAGATGAAATTCATGAGTTTTTGGTTAGTAAATGGATGGCCAGTGCTCAAAACAGAAGGAACTGGAAAGTTGCTGGAGAGGACTTCATCCTGCAGTGGATTGAAAATGGCTGATGATGATGGGGAGCATTGTCAAGGCCACATTATGTCAAGGATCTGTGTATATTCTTACCACGTATACGCCATATCCAAAAATTTCATTACTTCATACAGCATGTCCCACCCACTTTTTCTTACTATTGAATACACCATGAATTGTCAAACTAATAGATCAAGCTTATCTGCAAAAAGATCTAAACCTCCCAAGCACTTCCTAATTCATTTCACAAATATATGTGGTCTCAATTCTGATCTCAACGATGTCCATTTCTACTTGAGTCTGCCAAACCCCATTTACTTTTAATGACAGAATCTCAGTTATCGGTTGATTCAACTACTGTTCATCTCAGATGCCCAAATTATTCACTGTATGATTCCTTTCGCCTCAAAGGTGGTACTTGTGCATATGTCCATTCTAATATTCCCTGTCAGAGACTTGGCAATTAGGAATCTCTTCTCTTTGATCTTCTCTGGCTTAAAATCTCTCTACCTCATTGTGTCAAATTCATCTGTTGTCTCTACCGTTCTCCAAATTCCACTAATCACTTGGAGCTCTTTTACTTCCTCTCTTTGCAGCTTGACTTTCTCCAGTCCAGCTTTCCTTAACAGTGAGGTAATTTTCCTTGGTGATTTTAATGTTCACAACTCCAGCTGGCTTCCGTTTTCTAGTCACACCGAACCAGCTGGTCGAGATGCTGATGCTTTTGCAATTACTAATGACCTTGCACAAGTTGTTCATTTACCTACAAGAATACCGGACAATCCTAACCTAATCATACAGCCAATACGCTTGATCTTTTTCTCACAAACAACCCTTCTAAGTACACGGTCGAAGTGAGAGTTCCTTTAGGCACTTCAGATCACAACTTGATGATTGTCTCTTCTCCAATGGAACCTTTATCTCATGGCTATTCCCAACCTCGTGTTATTTGGCATTACAAGAATGCAAAATGGGATGACCTGTGAGACTTCTTTTCTTCTTTTCCTTGGTCGGATTACTGTTTCAAAACTTGTGATGTCAATGTTTGCTCAGATCGTGTCAGTGAAATTATTCTTGCAGGAATGGAATCCTTTATCCCACACTCCACTTTAAAATCAAGTCCTTTATCTAAATCTTGGTTTTCCAATAAATGTGCTAAGGCTGTTCAAGAGAAGAATGTCGCATATCGTAATTGGCTTGTTTCTAATTCTTCAGTTTCATTTTCTGCCTACACCAAAGCGCGCAACAATTGTAAAGCAGTTATTAATCAGTCCTAACTAGAGTTTGAACAGGCTACAAGTAGAAAACTTGCTTCTTGCCCTAATGGTAGCCGAGCATTCTGGTCTCTTGCCAAAGATATTGGCTGCAACTTTTGCCCATCTCTGCTCCCACCTCTGTCCAAACCAGATGGTTCTGTTGTCACTTCAGCTAAGGATAAAGCTGACCTGCTAGCTTCCCATTTTTCTTCCGACTCATGTATTAATGATCTTGGAAAAACACCTCCCATCATTCCCAACACGCTCCATTCAAAGCCTTCTGTTGTCTTCCGTCAAAAGGATGTCAGTAGGAATTTGACGAATCTTCGATGCTAAGAAAGCTCCAGGTCCCTATGGTGTTTCTCTACTTGTTCTCAAAATCTGTGCTCCTGAACTTACTCCTATTCTTTGCCACCTTTTTTCACTTTCTTATTCCAAAGGTGTTTTTCCTTCTGCTTGGAAATTTGCTCATATCCAACCAGTTCCTAAAAAGGGGGACAAATCCCTCCCATCCAATTATCGTTCCATTGCAATTACTTCTACTCTTTCTAAAGTAATGGAGAAATCAATTAACCGCCAACTCTTAAACTACCTAGAAACCTTACGTCTGATAATTGATTGCTAGTATGGATTCCGTCAGTGTCGATCCACTGGTGATATTCTGTCTTATGTTACCCATTTAAGGACTAAGTCAATGGAAAGGTTCAGGGAAACACAAGTAGTTGCTCTTGACATCTCAAAGACTTTTGATCGTGTTTGGCATAAAGGTCTTCTAAACAAGCTTCCATCTTATGGTTTGCCAACTGTTTTTAGTAATTGGTTATCCAGTTTTCTCTCTTATTGCTCACTGAGGGTGATGGTAGATGGCTTTCTATCTTCTGACTTCTCCACTAATGCCGGTGTCCCCCAAGGTCCAGTTCTTTCCCCCACTCTTTTTCTCTTGTATATTAATGACCTTCTTCCATTGACTGGAAATCCTATCCATAGTTTTTCTGATGATATAGTACATTGCATTCCACTTTCCATTTTGAGAAACCTTGTCCTGCTCAATCAGCTTCAATTTCTCTAAAATCTGCTACTAATTCCGTAAATGCCGATCTTAAGGTAATTCTCCAGTGGGGCAAAGACAACTTAGTTGATTTCAACCCTTCTAAAACTCAGTCTTGTCTTATATCTCGCAAAAAGGATTCTTCTGCTACTATGCTTATATTTAGTGACACTCCGATTTCTAGGCAAAATGATATATCTCTTTTGGGGATTACCCTGACTTCTAATCTGTCTTGGCACACGCACATTACAAATTTTGCTTCCTCTGCATCTAAAAAACTTGCTTTTCTCTTTCGCTCTCGGCGTTACTTTTCTTCCAAACAGCTGCTCACTCTGTATAAATCGCAAATCCGCTCTTCCATGGAATATTGTTCCCACATCTGGGGGTTGTGCCCCCAAAATCTCTCTCAGGCTTCTTGATTCCTTTCAGAAGAGGGCAGTTATGTTAATTAATGAATCATCTCTAACAGAGTCTTTCCACTTGCTTTCTCATAGACATACTGTTTCTGCTGCATGCCTCTTCTACAGATACTTCCATGGGCAATGTTCTTCTGAATTGGCTTCTATAATTCTCGCTCTCTTTCAAAACAGTCCAAACATGTGCTGCCACCAGCCAACATCCATTTACTGTCCAACTTCAAACTCACAGAACCAACTTTTCACCTTCCTCGTTTATTCATTCAACTGCCGTTTTCTGGAACAACCTTCCTTGATACGTATTTCCCGAAAATTACAGTCTACAGAAGTTCAAGTCCAATGTCAACAAATATCTTCTTTCGTCTTCTTAACCTCAAACCCAAGCACGGTACTAAGTACTATAGGTTCTAATACCTCTCGTTTGTGGTTTACATAAAAAAAAAAAAAAATCACAGGGAAGTTGGTTGACTTTAAAACATCTTCGCTTGGAAAATTTACCAATCACAAATGTGCGTAGTTTTGTAGTGCCATCTGAATTACAGAACAATGAGTCATTGTTTATTTCATTTTCCACAATGACAAGACTCTCCTCGAACAGAAATTGTTTTGTTTGGCAGCAAATAATAAAATAAACCTGTCTCGTCAAGATTAAAAATATTCTCATATTTTCAAGAATGGACTGTACAGAACACATCCAGCCTTTTCTTTTTTGACTAATCCAGCTTGCGGCAAACATTTGTCAAGTATTCCTGTTTTTAAATTTATGGAGCCAGCCACTGCTGCATTTGAAGTTGCTAATACCATGTTGCAAAGCGAGATAATTTTCCGTTTCTTGCAAAATCTGACATGATTTGGTAAATTAGATGCACGTTTTGCTGGTACCAGTCAAAAAGTATTATTTCAAGCTTCTTGTGTTTTGCACCTCAAATTCGTTACCTGATTTTTATCACTGCTCCAATGTCATGCACTTCTTCGAGTTTTTTTTAGTTTTGAGTATATTGTAGATAAAGTAGGTTAAGGGGTGTAATATTCCCTTGCGATGTCTTTTTTATGTCAACCATCCTATCAGCATCTTGCATAAATTTCAGTTTAATTTCTAGGCTTATTTCTGTCCGTTTCCTTTTTTTTCCCATAATGTCTAGATAAGATTTAATATGAACAAAGATTAAATTAATTTAAAGACACAAGTTCCAAAAAAAAAAAAAAAAGACATCAGCTCAGATAAATTGGCACTAAAAATGGATTTTATATTGTACTTTAGCAAAAGATTCTTTGAATTGGTGTAATGTAACAATTGTAACTGACCTTAATCCTGTGCAGAGTGAGGGAGCATATGTTAATTTAAGCTCATTCTGCACAATGGCATTTTTCAGAGTGAATTTACGTTGTAGCTACCATAAATTGGTTTTGTTTTAAACAAAAGTAAATTTTAACAAGTCCTTCAGGAAGCAGGGAACTGCGTGGCCAGAGGCAATAATAGGGGCAATAGTTGGACAGCTGTGCCAAGATTGGCATTAAACATACAAAATAACAATATTTATTTCTGATGGTGTGAAAACGAACTTTGTAATACATAGTAACCGAATTTGTAATAAACAAATATACTTACAAAGAAAAGCCAATCCTTTCACAGGGGATTGGTATATGCTTCATATATACGAGTACTTTGTATAAAGCGAGTTTGTTTTAACGAGATTTTGCTGTATATATATATATTATTCATTAGATTCACATGAGTAATTAGTATATCTTCATTCAATGAATTTATTCATAAGGTGACGCTATTATACCTCTTCCTCCATCTTCGATGTCTAATTTATGTCCAATGTTTCCAACTAATTATGTTGTGAATATATTTAAAATAATTTTCAACCAAACCATAAAGCATGCAACATTTCCTTACCATAAACACATTTTCGTGCTGGTTCGCACAGTCTTAACCCCCAATGAATACATTTCTTACATTTTAAAATATTCCCTCCTGTATTTCAAATTTACACTCCTTTCATATAGCATTAACTCTGCGTAATCTTCTGTATTCTTTGAATGTGCTAACCATTAAACTGTTATTTTAATCTTAGAGCCTAAATATTTATCGCACAGATATAAAATATGTGTCTAATGAATCCTCTGTACCTCTTCTGTATGGTAAGATGTATTTTCACTTTCTTATACTTAAACCTCCAAATTTTAATATAACTGAGAGCACATTTTAACACTGCCAACATGGTGTACAAACACACAAAAAAAAATCAAATGAGTTAGGCCTGACAATACAATAATGTTACTTTAACATGACCCTCTGTTAAAGTAACATTATTGTATTGTCAGGTTATAGAAAGGAAATTGAAAATTTCTTTCAATAACCTTGAAATAAATTTTGTCAAGATTTAAATTTCTTCTGCATTACCCCTCCCCATTCCAGATTTGGTCCCAAGTGACATTTTGTTATTCCCAAAGCTTAAAGAACATCTCAAAGCAACAATTATTGTCTGATGAAGAAGTAGTTGACTTCTCAGCCTAAAGAAGGGAATCGCTTGAATGGTGCAGGTGAATGGCTTTGGCAAGGTTATAGTTTTTATCTTCCCCAAGAATACCATTATGCAATTTAAAATTACTATATTCACAAACATTTAATGTAATAGGCATTGGAAACAGGCCATAGAGAATAACTGGCTTAAATATATATAAAAAGGGTGAATCAGTGTAGTAAAAAGCAGTCAAGTACAAAATAAATATTTTGCAGTTTTATGTAAATCACAGCATGGGTTTAATTACCCCTTACCATTGGCATTGTGTAATGCCAATGGTAAGGGGTAATCGTGTCTGACCAATCTAATTAGCTTCTGTGACACAGTATCAAAAGAACTAGATGCAAATAATTTTGACGTCACATATATGTAGATTTCAGTAAAGCTTTTGACACTGTTTTACATTCAAAGTAGTTTTTAGAGATGGGAACTCCAGAAGTACAAGTGGGAGATTAATAATTTTGTTATAACTAAGAAGAAATTGAAGATAAAAGTAAATAATGCACTTGGGGCTGTTGGGATCTATGCAATCATTTTAAAAGAAGCAAAAAAAAAAAAAAAAAAAAAAAAAAAAAGTTTAGCCAGAAATTTTTTTATGATAAAATTGTTTTGTGAATTCATAGGGAATTCCTGTAGATTGGAGGTATGCAAATGTTTCTTCTATTCACAAGGTGGAATGAAGAGGCAAAGTGAATATTATAGATCTATAAATTTGACTTGTGTTCCAGGAAAATTAATGGAGTCAGTGATTGAAGAAGTATTGCAGGATCATTTTAATATGATTGCATTTCTATGTCAATCCCAGCATGGGTTTAAGGGGGAGGATCCTGTCTGACCAATCTGATTAGCTTCTGTGTAAAAGTAACAAAAGAACTAGATGCAAATAATTTTGACATCACATATATGTATATTTTAGTAAAGCTTTTGACACTGTTTCACATGAAAGACTGCTGTACAAATTGGAGCAGTGTGCCATTAGGTGCAAGTTACAGCTATAGATTAACGGATGGTTGAGTGGCAGAAGACAGTGATTATAAATGGGTATTACTCTTTTGGCCTAATGTTATTAGTGGAGTCCCTCAGGATTCAGTGCTAGGCCCTTACTGTGTACAATATTTATTAATGATATTGATAATGGCATATCAAGCTTATTGCCTGAGTTTACTAATGATAAAAAAGGTTGACAAGGTGGTTAACGACAGGAATCAAGGCATATCACTGAAGTTCTCAGAATGCAGACAGGCTGCCAGAACATATTCTGTCAGTAATATGCAGGAACAAAGAGGTGATTATCCCATTGTGTAATGCCAATGGTTAGGCCACATTGTGAACGATGCTTGCAGGTCTGGCAACCTCATTTTTAGAAAGATGTGGATCTCTTGGAACCGGCACTGAGAAGGATTAGTAAAGAAACACAAGAGACTGTGATTCTTCAAATTGCAACACTTGAACATTAGGCACTTATGCAGAGACCTGATTGAAGTGTTTAATTCTTTAAATGGGTTGAATAAACTAAGTGATGATGTTAATGAAATTCTAAATCTTTCTCAGGCATTGCACACAAGGATTCATAAAACTCCAATTGAAAATCGATGGCTGTAGAATAGATATACAAAAATTTGCATATGGCCATTGATTGTTGGAATAAATTACCATTTGGTTTTGAATAAATTTAAGGAAGAATTAGCCGTGTTATTAAATGGGATAGCTTTTTTTTTTTTTTTTTTCTGCTGTTGCTATATAAGTTTGCTTCCTTGCATCATTTGCTAATAATAATAATAAAATTAACCCCAGGGGCTCATATCTGGTGAGTATGGGCTTGGCACACCCAGGGTCCTGAGCTGGATATCATCATTCGTCTCTTTCTTGTTAATTCCCTTCTACTTTTGATTCTCTCTCTCTCTCAGGGTAATTTGGGAATTTTTTTTTTGGCTGGTGCAGCATGAGCCTCAGGCTTCCTTGCACCATATAGCTAATAATAATTTATGGAATTTTTCTCCTCAAATAAGCACTTTTATAACATATGGGTTTAAAAAGTTAGTTTATTTAGCCTTGTTGACTTAAATGTACTGTACAATTATGTAATGTTTCTGGAAACTTGCTGGAACCCATCATCAGACCATACTTGGAGGTACTAAAGAACAGAAAAACTAATTGTTACAATTAAGTATTAATTTATCATTACTATAAGCATTCAATGATCAAAAAATATTTTTGGTCATATTTTGCTATGAGCATGAATGTAAGTGTACTTTTTAGTTTTTGGGGTCTAAACATGGAAATAGTGCTTAAAATAGCAGATTGGCTCTTGTTTTCAAAAAAAGTAGTTTTTATATTTATGCAAGGTATTTTTTATTTATATAGCAGTAAGTTGTAGCTGTGAACATACTTATATGAAACATGGGACCTTTTTGCCTTTTGCTTATATTCAGCTTCTGTAGCATTCCTTTTCACCCTCCAACAATAAACAGCTAACATTGCGGCACTCCATTTTCTTTTATATCTTTGTTGTATCACTGTGATGTCTTGATGGAAGTGCTCACCATGTTTGTCGCTGACTGCACTACAGTCTGGCATGAAGATATCCAGGTGTGAGTGCAAGAAATACATCTTTGATGACATGTTGCACCCCAGCTCTTTGTAAGAAGTAATGAGATCTTCCACAAGCTGCCTGTAGTTGCCGGCTTTAACATTTCCTAGAAAATGAGTCAAAAAATTTCAAAAGGGTTTCCATGCTGATTTCTCACTATCACTAAGAGCACATTCAAACTGTTCATGTTTGAAAAGTTGCCTTATTTGTGGAACATTGAAAATGCCTGCCTTAATCTTCTCTGTACTAAGTCTTGGGAATTTCTCTTACAAATACAGTAGACTTTCGATTTTCCAGAATAGATGGTAAAAAACATCCTGGATAATCGATTTCCCAGTTAATCCAAAAATACAGAAGTCCTCAACATACATAAGATCTAACTTCTTACTTCGTTGAGTTTTATGTAACTTGGGAATGACCAGTAACATATTGCAACTATATTATTATCAACAAATCCGAATTCGGCACGATACTTGTTAATCTTTGACCATTTTCATACATTCTTATTAGTTTAATTTTCTGATCCAAATCAATCGTTTTCCTTTTCTAGTACTGCTGTTGCTTATTATCTTAGTCGCCACCATGGTAACAGTCAAAATGAAATTTTTTGTAAAGAACTTCACAGGGTTAAGGCAAAAACTCACTATTATCACCCCGTGTGAGCTCACATTTTACTGAAGCACAATTCTGGAAGTCATTACCATAAAACAATAAAAACAATTTGCACTTTCCATGTTTATTTTATTTTTTTATTTTTTGGTAGTTGTTGGCGCATAGGCTTCTGTGACCATAATGCACCTCCCAAGGTTTTTGCAGTACTTTGATCCAAGCCCGAGGCGGGAATCGAACCCGCGACCTTTGGGTTGCCAGGCAGGCACTTTACCCACCCGACTAGCCCAGTCGGCACTTTCCATGTTATTGAGCTTTTCTGTTCGTGCATCTAATTATAAACGGGTAGTAAACTTGATCTTATTGCATTTGTGAAAATACAGATAGCTGGAATTCTGTGGATTTTTACATTATTATGGTGAAATGTGTGTCCCCTTCACTGAAATTTTCAGTCATATAAAAAACAAACAAACCATAAATGAATTGTAAGAATCTTCTCTTCTTTCCAATTTTTTTGCTTCTTATTCCATATCTCACTTGTGTAATTTGTGCATGCCATGATCGTCGTTACTGATTGCTTATTATTATTATTTTATTTATTTTATTTTTTTTTTAAATTTTACAATCTTAAAAAAAAAATAGAGTTTAAAAAAAATTTACGCAAATCCGTAATTACGTAATTTGGGACTTACTGTATCGAAAAATGTTCAGCAACCTACTGCAAAGGTAAAGAAAGCCAACACGAGAACGACGAGAAACGTCGGATAACTTACGCAGAAAATTAGTTTCCCGATACGACACTCTAGCGCTTCTTGCTCGGTAAACAGACAGTAGGTGTTATCGGTCTGGAGCAAAGTCGAGAATGGTATATTGATTGATAGGCAGGCGTGGCAAATGATGTGCTGATTGGTGCGTGAACACAACACACGATAACATCGGTTTAGTATCACTTTAGTAGCACTCAGAAGCACTAATGGTAACTTGCCCTAATGAATGCTTTCCATAATGGTGAAAAAATGTTAGGTTACCTCCACTTGAATCCCATGAGAGCTTGAACCCCTCCCGAAGTGGAGGGGGTAACCTAATCTTTTTTCTTTAGAATCACAGTCATATTTAGAAATACATTCATAAAGTAATAAATTTTTTTATGGCTGTATTTTTATTTTCTTGTTTAATAATATGCCCTAACGGTGAAAAAAGGTCAGGTTACCTCCACTTGAATCCCATGGGAGCTTGAACCCCTTCCGAAATGGAGGGGGTAACTTAACCTTTTTTCTTTAGAATCATGGATGGATTAGCACATAAATTGTTTATTAACAAAATATTAATTTTTTAATACTGTACTTTTATTTTTCAAGTCACTTGTGCGGATACACACGTATCATAATGTCAGTCAACATCTTAATAGCCATTCACTATATACATATACACACACACACACACATATATATATATATATATATATATAAAGAATCTTTCTTTTCCTATTATTTCTTAACCTAACATTTAAGGTTAGGTCACGAAATATAAGGAAACCTTTTCTATTATTTCCTAACCTACCATTTAAGGTCAGGTTACGAAATATAACGAAAAATAAAGAAACCTTTTCCTTTTTTTGTAACCAAACCTAAATCAACAGTATAGTAAAAACACTTATGAACTCCAAAAATTTGCTTTTAATAATGAGAAAAAAAACATAATGAAGAACGAAACTTTTGTTAATTTAGTTTTCATCAAAAAATCAACCGTTTTATTTTGCTTACAAATTTCTTCTGTCTTTAAAAGATTCATCACTACTATTACCTGTTTACCATTCATCACAAAACTATTATGCACCGTTTTTTACTCATAAATACACATTATAATGCCGACTAATGACTACACAGTAGCTTGTCGTCTGTCACGCCCACCACCAATCATTTCATCGTTTGCCACGCCTACCTGTCAATCAATATATCCTTCTCGATTTCAGCTCCAGACCAATAACCCCTACTGGCTGTTTACCGAGCAAGCAGCGCTCGAGTCCAGTATCGGGAAACTAATTTTCTGAATAAGTTATCCAACGTTTCTCGTCGTTCTCGTGTTGGCTTTCTTTACCTTAGCCCAACCTGCTTAAAAATATGGTGATAGATAAAAAAAGAAAAAACTTATCACGTACTACTCATATGTCAAATACGATGCTTCCCTTTATTTTTTGCAATGTCGATTTTAATTCTAATAGCTTTCCTTTATTTTTAACGTGTTGCGTATGACTTGGTCATCAACATTATAATGGTTAATCAAAGATGTAACAGCTGCACCATTTTCAAACTTTTGAATAATTTCAAGTTTTTGTTTAACTGAAAGCGCAACTCTTTTGTATTTACTGATAATTTTTGTGATTTCGAAACAAAAAAAAAATATTTACTGAAAAAAAAATTTCGACATCCCTGACATAAATAACGAAACAAAATTTGTTGTAGTGCGATGGAACACAACAATCGACCAAACGTTTAGTTCATTTTAGTGCGTCACACACTAAAACAAACTATACATTTGGTCTCTCTTTTTTTTTTTTATCGGCAGGTGTGATGACAGAAGAGTTGCAAGATAATAGGTACATTAATCTCCTAATGACGACTTATAATGCTGCTTATTTCCGACTTGCAAAACATCTGTTTATAACCATTCTAGTTATCACTTGAATTTTATGATTTTTGGTTCTTTTTCAATTTGGAGTCTTGAAGTGTCCCGGTTAATCGGAGCCTGGTAAATCGAAAGTCTGCTGTATGTGGATGCAGTTCTGTTCACTTCCAAAGCCTTCACGAAATTTTTCATGAACCTCAATTTTATGTGGATCGGTGGAAGCAAAACTTTATTTGGATCTACCAGAGGTTCAAATGCTACGTTCTTCATTCCAGATATTAATGATTATTATTGAGGCCAACATCTCTTCTCATTATTGCATATCCTTGGCATGACTATGCCACTCGCAGAGAAAGCAACAATACTTAGTGTAACCCTTTTGTAATCCTAATAAAATGGTGATTACCTTTAAATCACCACATATCTGCCACTAATACTTCTGATAGTGTTCACCTAAGAGGATGTTCTCCATGTTGGCATATGTTTCTTTTTTGTGGATAGCATATGCAAGAGGTATTGAAGGCAGGATATTTCCGTTGTGTAATAACACAGCCTTAAAGGTAACCTTAGACACGTCTAAGGTTAGCCTTAAGGCTTAATTCGACCATCAACATCTTTACAAACAGTGAGTTCTCTTTCTGTTTGATAGAATTTCACAGAATTATCTAGAAAATTCCACTGTTGTAGCCTCGAGGCCAAAAGCTCTGCCTTATTGTTTGGCAGTTCGTGATCCCTAATGAGGTCATTAAGCTCACTTGCTGTGATCTTATCAGGAGGATAAATGTTTGGGCAGAATGGTGACTCCCTTTAATTCAGATGGCTGTTGTACTTCTTTTTGCATATCAAGTAGACTCATTAAATATTATTGCTTCAACCGAAAAAACTGATAACATTTATTATATAACAATAATACAAGAACTAAAGTGAAAGAAAATAAAGTAGATTAGAATGACAAACAATAGCTTTTGGGGTGATGTGCCACTTCATCAGCTGGATGGTTCATATCAGTTATATGGAATAACAATATAAAACTCAAAGGGCGTGAGCATGAATCAAATGTCTGGAAAGCAAGACACATGCACTAGGTGGATTGTGTGTGTGTGCATAAGCATTATATGGAATAAAACAATAAATCAATCACTGGTCAAGATCAGATGTCTGGTATCGGGAATGTAAACCACGCATAGGAGACGAACGCCAGTGCTCATTCTGTAAAATGATCAATTCCATAATTGGGTGCATGCATACTCTATTATGGTCCAAGACACTATTACAATTGGATATATGTACAGTGTCTTGAGTCACAGTTGTTGGCGGTAGTCATGGGAGTTGACACTTATCTCAATGTCATGTCGGGGATCAAATTTGTGTTGTTCAACCCAGTAATGCTGAGCAAGTTTAACCAATGCTCACAAACAACATGCTACTCGCACACGTAACCAATGTTCAACCAATATGCTCAGTGGAGCATTCTGAATCAGGGATCAGAGAACCCTCTCTTGTTCAGGACACGATCAAGGATCAGAGAACTCTCTCTTGTTCAGGACACGATCTTTTAATCTCCTAGCAATTTTGCCCATATAACTGCTACAATCTGGGCATGTAATGTGGTATACAGAACTGCTACATAGGATGGAGGGCATGGGTATTTAAACCCTAGAAATAATCGAACGTAATTTCCTACCGGGAAGCTGCACACACTTTATGTTGTAAGAGTCCAAGATCCTGGTAAGATGCCTCAACATGCCTGGGCAGTAGGGAATGCAGGCAGTCGAGGTAAACTCATTAACGTGTGGTGGAGTAGGTCATTAAACAACCACATGAGCCTGCAACTCACATCTATCCAAAATATGAGTTGGATAACCACACTTGGAAATATCTGCCCTTACTTTGGAAATCTCTATTTGTCTGGCCTCTATGGAGCTAGAATGGGTCTAAGCATGGGCAAACAAGTTGTATAATTTATACAGAACGGTGCATGCTTGCACCGTTCTGTATAAATTACTGGGGGTGTGTGTAGGCTCGTAGTTTGTAAATTTGCATGTACACATGGGTTTTCTAAAAACCGGAGTTGCAAAATGTGAGCCCACACACACACTGGACTAAAACATCCAGAAAAGAAAGAGTATTATTTGCTTCCAGCTTGATAGTAAACTGGATGAAATGTGACAGAGCGTTGAAAAATTGCACTAGTTGAGCTTCGGTTCCCTGAGAGGCAATCCTGAAGGTGCTTCTGTAGCCAGGTGGGCAGGAGCAGCAGTGCGTAGCACACGCTTCTTGATTAGACCGGGGTTTGAGCCCGTGACCACCAAATATGGAGGATGCGTAAAGGTCAGGGAATGACCACCGCATATTCTCAGAGCAATATGGCCTTAGTTGCTAATGCTCCTAAAAACCAAATAACAAACAAACAACAACAGCAATCCTGAAGATACTGTCAACATATTGATGCCAGAGAGTGATGGGCAGATACAAAAATATTTGACTCTCTAGTTCTTCCAAGGCTTTATTGGCTATGATAGAACTGACAGGGGCATCCATAGCAATGCCGTGAACTTGGCGGAACAGAGTTGTCGAACATGATCACACTGCCAGTCAACACAGGTTGAAATATCAATGGTAAAGAGCAAGGTCCTCTCTCCCAAGGTAACACATCCATCCATCCAAAAGTTGTCGTGCACGGGCAATGGCTTGCGGCACTGGAAAAGTGAATAGGGAGACCACATCGAAGAAAATCAGGACTTCGTTCTCCAAAATGGTAAGTTCTTTAGTAGTATGTAGAAACTTACTGTATGATTAGTTCTCCCCACAAGGAGTGTTAATAATAACTTGGCAATGAACATGGAGAGTTCATACCTAGGTGAATTGCAGCAGGAAACAATACTAAACAAGTCTCCCAAAGATACACAAACAGAAAACCCAGTTTGTGTATCTTTGGGAGACTGTAGAATTGTGAAAGTTGACAACCTTTCACATGAAGTTTCCAACTTCGCAAGCAGTTGGAAACTTCATGGCAGAAGGCTGAGTGATGTTTTCTTCTAGCTGATGGCTGAGTGATGCTTCTACTCCCATTGCTAACTGTGTAATGAGAGGTTTCTGTGGGAGAACAGCAAACTCCATGCCAAAGGCTAAAAGATCAATCTGTTCTTTAGACAACTGCTTGCTTGTTAAATTCAAGATAAAATGCGAGTTAACTCCTGTGTGCATAAATCTTACAGAGAACAATCGTTAGCCGAAAACAAATCACCCAGTACCTAGCCATATTCGAGGATTACTGCAACAGAGTTGAAGACGAATTTGAGGTGACAACAAAACTTATCATGTGATGCAGAGTGAGGCGACAATTGCCGATCATGTGATAAGAGCATGGTGGTATGGGGTTGCCATGTGTTTTGCTGAGAGCCATTGTTGATAATGTAGAGTAACTTGTTAATATGGACCCCAACTGTAATTCGAAAACAAGAGCCAATCAACAAATTTTAATGTGATTTTCATGTTTTCAGCAGCATACAATTAGTCAAGATTGGGTATTTTTGTTTTTGTTTTACATGTTGACCAGTGTAATTTGTAAGTTTCATACAAATAAAGGAAATTAAATCAAAAGTAAATAAGCCTCTTTAGCTATTTTTTCACTGCCATTAGGCACATATGGTGTGCACATGGTTGGTCATTTTGTAGGTTTTGATTGGTTATAGGCCTTGATGCTATTCTCTTTTCTTTATGATATTGAGAGGAATTTCATTATTTAAGGCAAGTTTGGCGATTGCTTCTAATTCTTGTTAGAGGGTTCCCCTTTTGAAAAATTATTGAATTTAAGTGGGGACTCTTAAAATAAATGATTTCAGTGTATTCCAATCTCTTGTACCTGAATACCTTTCGGTTAGTCAGTTACCGCTGACATCTGGCTTGCCAGATGTGAGATGCCAACATGCACTCTCCTTTGCAGACCTCCCTTGTTTTGCAAAATGTCTTCCTTTCTCCATCAATGGGTGGGCTTCCGATGCCAGGGGTGATTCTCACTTCTCCCCCTCCCATCTCTTTGCTCTGACAGAGGTGCCTTTTTTCCTCATCCTCCTCCTTGTTCCCACTTTGATTCTACTTTTCGTACTATCTTCCCCACTCAATCTCACCATCTCTCTCTCTCTCTCTTTTTTTTTTTTCTCTATCAGGAAGCTCAGGCTGCCCCTGATGGAGAGCATCCAGAATATGTGGACAGCCTGGTTCACTTTCCAGTGATGGCGGCCGACAACATGGAGTCCCACTAGGGGGGGGCCCTGCGGATAAGAAGCCAGAACATAACAACACAACACTTTTCACGTACAACACACTGCACTTTTTTTGGCTTTTACAGAGGTTCTGTATACATCACAAGAGTACTATGGCACAGATGTGGAAAACCTCCAGTGGCACCTTACCCGAACACTATGCCACTATACTCCAATCTTTGTAGAGTGGGGATGCATATTTGGGATGATGTTGACTTCTGTTGGTTATCTTTTGGTTTCTTGTAGCCTTCCATTTGTATTTCTATGGGTTTTCTGGTAAGTAAGATATCGAGGAAAGGTAGGCTGCCTTTGTTTTTGAGTTCCATATTGAATTTTATATTCTGGTGGAAGAAGTTGAGGGCATTATAAAACTTCCTTCAGCTTCTACCAGAATATAGAATTCAAAATAGAAATAAAAAAAAAGTCAGTCTACTTTTCATGTATATCTTACTTATCAGAAAACCCACAGAAATACAAATGGAAGGCTACAAGAAACCAACCCCACTCTATAAAGATCAGAACACTGAAATTATTTATTTTAAGAGCCCACTGCAAAGAGAAAACCACTACCAAGAATTAGGTGCAAATAGCAAACTTAAATACAATATACCATATGTGCCTAACATATAGTATATTGTAATAACATCAGCAAAAAAAATAGCTAAAGAGGCAAGGAAATATAAAATCAGTACATTTTTCAGAGGATCTTCTGTGAAACAGATATTTAAACATCTGTTCAAAAATTACATAGGAGAATCTTTTAGATGCCCCAGTTCTAGACTAAAAGAACATAAAAAAAGACATACGTTATGGAAGAATAAACAAATTTAGCACTGCCCTCCATGTATTCCGTTGTGGAGATATATGGCAATTTAACAACTCTACAGCCCTTTTAACCAACTAACAATACAATTGAAGAAGATTAAATTAAACATTATTATTCTTTATAAAAATATTTGGGGCCAACTCTATGAACAGAAAACAAGGTACAGAATTCAATTGACAGTATTTCAATATCTTTAAAAGGAAACAGAAGACTTAAAAATAAAAAAACCCCTCCAGACAAGAAAGACAACCAAATCTTCCCCTCCCCATCACTAACCCCCATAGATCCAAGACCAACATAGCTATACGGCACCTTTTGTCTGAAAGAAGGTGTCAGCATTCAGCAAGACAGGTAAGCGCGTTGGTCTTATTTACTTTAATGACCTTTATATAAAAATTACAAATTATAAATAATCAAATGTTTGTAGTAATGCATCAATTGTTCATTTTTTAATTGTAACATTTTGTTACCTACTGGTGGAATTACTTAACATTTACAGGTCAGTATTGAGCTAAAGCCATGAGTTCTGGTTGATTTGAAAATTTTTACAATTCTGCCCAGACATGATAGGAGGAAGTATATGATGATAGCCTTTTTGATCAATTCGGCCCTGGAGAGACTGTGTAAGGCTCAAGGGGTAGAATTTTTGTCAGCCTGGTCTGTGCTTGTTAACAGGAGAGACTGCTTCTATAGGAATTGGATACACTTAAATAGATAGGGTACAAGAATATTTGCTGATGCTATTGAGCTAGTGTTAGGTGGGCCGGAAAACTTCTAGCTGGGAGGGGGGGGGGTGATACATGGACCAATAGATTAACAGTAGCCGCTGGCAGAGGTGACAGTGATTCTTTCACTGTTTCTATTAGATTGAGCAGCAACCTGGAAAACAAGGTGCAGGGGGGATTACAGAGACAGCTGGGAGTCATTGTGGAACAAGTAAATACATGGGCTGTGTTAGGGTAACCAAGATTAGGAACAAGTGCATGTATACTTGTGTGTATGCCAATGCTTGGAGTTTAGCAAATAAATTTGATGAGTTTCAGGTGTTGGTCAAAACATTAAAGGAAAATATTGTGGTTTTTAATGTTTCTCACGAACCATGTATTAAAATAAGACATGGAAACTGGAATTTTAGAAAAACTATGTGTTTACTTATAATTAAAATAACTTTACAACTAAAAAGGATAAATTACATAAAATATATATATATATATATATATACATCGAATAAAATACATTAAAATACCGGGTTAAGAGTGATAAAACCGACCATAGCTTTCGAAGGATCCTGCCTTCTACTTCAGTGATAGCTTCCTTGTACTGCGGTGCATCTTAAGTACCAGCAGGTTCACGGTCTAAATCACGTGTTTCATCGCCACATGTTCTATTCTCCTGTGTACTGGGATCAGGAGCGCGTCATATGAAATCGTTCATCCCTTCTGAGGATCATAGCCTCAAAGAGGGGATGAATCCACAGACCTTTGTCTCTATTGATGTTCTCTGTTGAACTAATCTGCAAACTCTCGAGCTACTTGCGGTCCCAGAGCCTATGCACCCGATCAGTGATGGTAGCTTCATCCTGGGGAGATCTGGTGTTGATTCTCCCAAAAATGCTCAGCCACGGTGGACTTACCATAATCTGCATTCCTTATTGCCTTAGTGTGCTCCCCCAGCCGTTCTTTAAGACGGCGCTTTGTTTCCCCTACATAACATTCCCCACAATCCAGACATTTAATACTATAAACGACCCCACTAGCATTCCCTTTTTGAATGGGATCTTTTACTTGTGACACGATTCTGTGCAGATTCCGGCCTGGAATCTGCACACAGCGCATCTGATAATTTCTTAGTACCCTAGTTATATGCTCAGTTAAGCCCGGATAGTAGGGAATGTATGCAGTGGCTATTGGAGTGAAGGGTTTGCCTCTCCTCTGATTTTCTCCAATATACTTTTGTATAATCCTCTGGGGTTAGTCACACTTTTAAGATCCGCCGTGACACATTCATATTCTTCTTTCCTATCCTCGGAGGTACTACAGTGCGATTTTGCCCTGTCTATTAACGCTCTGACCACACTGTTCCTATGATGATTGGTCTGACCAGAATTATAGTGTGAGTACTGGCCTTTACACATCGGTTTCCTATAGACTTTATTTTTTAATTGTTGGCCTTCTCTATAGACCAATACATCTAGGAATGGCAAAAGTCCTTCCTCTACCTCCGAGGTAAATTGTATGAATGAGGAGAAGCCATTTAAAAAATTCACCACTTCATTTTCACTCCCCTTTTGAATAATTGAGAATGTATCATCCACATATCTCTTCCATTGGCGCATAGGGAGATCTCGACCATTAAATATTCTAGCCTTGAGCTCCTCCATAGCTAGATAACCCCCAGAGGATTATACAAAAGTATATTGGGGAAAATCAGAGGAGAGGCGAGAAAAATTAAAAATCACAATATGAATTTACCCAACCCAAGAGGCCTGTTTGAAGAATTAAAGGAAAATATTGTATATCAGTGATATACAATATTTTCCTTTAATAAATGGAATTTGGGGAGTACAATGTGTACAGAAAGGATAGACAGGATAGGAAAGAAGGAAGGAGAGGTTATGCAATTAGTTAAGAACACATAAAATCCAAGGAAGTACAGCCAGTCAGTCAGCATTGGTGGTCAAAGCAGTGTAAAGTCAGTTTGGTGTGACCTGAGCACTGGGAAAGCAAAACTGAGAGTAGGAGTGTGTTATAGGCCTAATGACTCTGATGAGTATAATACACAACTGTACAGAGAAATAGAGTGGGCCAGTAAATCAAAGTGTATTACAATTGGGCGATTTTACTTTCCCAGATATTGACTGGAATTTATAGGTTGGTCACTCACACACTAGCAAGGCTTTTATGGATTTATTGGATGATTGTTTTCTATAGCAGCATGTTCGAGAGGCAACTAGAAGGAGCAATACTCTTGATCTGATTATCAGTAGTGATTCTTCATACATTAAGAATCTGCATATAAAGGAACTACTAGGTTGGCAGTGATCAGTGTGATGAAGTGGGATTTACTCAAAGAGGTAACTACCATCAGAGGTAAAGGAAAGGGTTTTTGCTTTCGTAAAAGTGACTACGGTGGTCTGAGACGGTTTTCAAATTCTATACGGTGGAGCGAACTGACGATGTTACGAACAGCAAATTCAAAATGGGAGCATTCAAAATAATTAATCTTGGAAGCCACTAGGCTTTTCATATGAACTAAGAAATATTGTTCAAGGTATAAGCCTAAATGGATGTCAGATGAACTAATGAGACATATGGCAGAGAAGAAAAATGCATGGGATACATATAAATTAACCAGTGACATGGAAGCCTATGATAGATATAAGCTAGTCTGTATCCAAGTCAAAAATGAGGTCAGGCAGGCCAAGGCAAATTACGAGAAATCTTTGGCAAAGGATGCAAAGAAAAACAGCAAAGAGTTCTTTATTTATGTAAACTTTAGAACGAAGGGGGTGAATCAGATTGGTCCACTTGATATAGATGATCCTGTTCAGGTAGCTAACAAACTAAATCAGTATTTTGCATCTACATTAACACATGAGGAGTTATTGAGGGAGGAGAATGCCAGAGTTGTAGTGAGCTGTCTGATTTTGTAGTAACTGAGAGCAAAGTGGAGGAGAAATTGTTGAAGATAAACATAAGGAAGGAACCTGAGGTGGATGGGACCTATCCAATTATATTAAAGGACACAGCAAATGAAGTAAGCAAACTCTTAGGCATAATTATGAGAGCTTCCTTTGACTCAGGAGAGGTACCGATGGACTGGAGATGTGCAAATATTACCCCAATTCATAAAAGAGGATCAAAGGGCAACACAAGTAATTACAGACCTGTTTGTTTAACTTCTGTTCCATGGAAATTAATGGAGGCACTGGTTAAAAAAGCACTGCAGGATCATCTAGACAAGACTTCAGTTATAGCTCGGACACTGCATGGTTTTGTTAAGGGGAAGTCTTGCCTGGCCAATTTGATTGGATACTATGATGCAGTCACAAAACAGCTGGATGCAGGGAATAACTTTGATATTATATACTTGGATCTTAGAAAGGCTTTTGATAGTTACACATGGAAGTCTGCTACACAAATTGGAGCAGTGTGGCATTGGAGGCAAATTGCTGCTATGAATAAAGGGGTGGTTGAGGGGGAGAAGACAGAGAGTGGTAATCAATGGACATTGCTCATCGTGGACTAATGTTATTAGTGGGGTCCCTTAGGGCTCAGTGTTGGGTCCATTATTGTTTTCTGTATTCATAAATAATATTGATGATGGTATATCAAGCTTAAGGTCTAAGTTTGCAGACGATACAAAGGTTGGCAGGGTTGTTAAAGACACTACTGACGCTATGCTGCTGCAACAGGATCTGGAAAGGTTGAGCAGATGGGCTGAGAGGTGGCAAATGAAGTTTAACATTGACAAATGTAAAGTACTACATATGGGAAACAGCAACCCCAGAGCAACGTATCAACTCTGTGGTACTACACTGACAGTGGGAGAGAATGAAAAGGACCTGGGGATAATTCAGCAGGCAGATATGAAGTTCTCTGAGCAGTGCAGATGGGCTGCAAGAGTTGCTCATGGTGTCTTGTCAATGATATACAGGAATTTTTCTAGCAGGGATAAGTATGTGATTATTCCCTTGTATAAGGCAACGGTCAGGCCAAACCTTGAGTGCTGTATACAGGTCTGGAGGCCTCATTTCAAGAAGGATGTAGAGCTGCTGGAACAAGTACAGAGGAGGAGGGCAACAAGATTAGTGAATGGAACAAAGAGTTGCTCTTACGAAGAAAGGCTTAAGTTTTGCAAATTACAGTGTCTGGAGATTAGGCACTGGCGAGGTGATCTGATAAAGGTGTATAAAGCCTTGAATGGTTTGAGCATGTGCAATGCTGATGGGATTCTTCCTTTTGCTTAGAATAATCACCTGAGAGGGCTTAAATTCAAATTGAGGAAAGACAGAAGCAGGATAGATGTGTTGAAATTTTCCTTTAGCCAGCGGGTAGTTGGTTGGTGGAACAGACTTCCATCCCTTGTTGTGGAAGTTGATAGCCTTAATAAATTTAAGGCTCAGCTGGACAGGTATTTCGAACGAACGGAGGGGTGAAGTGGAAGTGTGTTTTTTTTTTTTTTTTGTTTTTTTTTTTGGCTGATGCTGCATAAGCTTGCTTTCTTGCATCATATGCCTCTACTAATGCTAATATCTGTAATGTGCAAGCAAGAATGATTGCATCATTATGAATTATTTATCTCTTGTACATTTGAAATAATGGACTGGCAAGTGGGATCACAAATTTTAAATGATATTGGGTGATTTTGTTTATTAAAACCAAGCAACACCATATGCATTGATCCTTATAAGTGACAGTAAAGCCTACAGATGTCATATTCTGTATCAAATTGTCAGAATGATCACAGAAAGTGATAATTTTGACAATTTATATCAGCCTAGTATGTAAATAGTATAATGTAGTAATATAACATAAATATAAACAATTATTTATGTAAATAATTTTCATAAATTGAAATTAAATTTATTTTTATGTATTTCAATTGTAATAATGCAAATACTAGTGTGAATTTATGTAGAACTGATACATTAATCCTTATATTTCATTGAATCTGTTATCATCAATACATTACATATTCAAAATTTATATAAAATTGTGTGCTATAAATAATAGTAGTTGATAATGGCAAATGATGCAAAAAAGCAAGTGTATTTAGCATCAGCCAAAAAAAAAAAATAATAATAATAATAAAATTTCACCTATCCATACCATCCAAGAATTTGTCAAGTTCATCATATCCAGTATTTTAACGACAGATGAAAGCCTGTTTTCCACCTGCTGGGTGAAGGTAAACTTCGGCCATCTATCCTGCAACTATCCTTCCTCAACTAGAATTTATGTCCCCTCATGTGTATAGTCTCAGCAAGTTGAAAAATACCATTAACATTCAGCCTACTCAATCTATTCATGGCTTTAAACACTTAAATCAGATCTCCACTACAATTTGCAGAACTGAAACCTTAGGTAAGAGCAACCTTTTGTTCCCTTCACGAATCTGATTGCCTTTCTTTGCACCTGTTCAGCAGATATACATCCTATACCAATAGTACCAATGGAAGAATCACTTTCATCTCTGCCTTGGCACCTCCGTAGCCAGGTGGGCAGGAGCAGCAGTGTGTAGCACACGCTTCTTGATTAGACCGGGGTTCGAGCCGGTGACCACCAAATACGGAGGATGCGGAAAGGTCAGGGAATGACCACCGTATATCCCCGGAGCAATATGGCCTTAGTTGCTAATGCTCCTAAAAACCAAACAACAACAACCTCTGCCTTGGCTCTAGGTAAACTGTTATTCTGTGTATCCCCATGCCAGTAGTCTTCTAACCTATCACTGCCTCAGTAGCATCAGCAAATAATCTTGTATCTTTTCTATCCAAGTGTATCCCAGCCCAATATACAAAGTAATTAAGTATTTATTCAGCCTCCTACCCCAATGGCTATACAGGGGAAGAATATCTGTTTTAGATAGTAGTAAAATGGACACACATGTTCTTGATTAGATTGTCATCAAGGATATAAGCAGCTTCAGGGAGGTAGTGATTACAGTATTATAAAATAAGTGCTGCCAGAAACATTTTGCCGTGAAGAATATGGTAGGTTTTGATTTCAAGAGGGGTGTTGGCTATTACAGTGGCCTGTAATGATAGTGGGCTACATAGTATTTCATGGTTCCATTGATTGGAGAGACATCTGTTATATCTTGTTATATCAATGTATTATGGAAGTTATTTGCAGGATTTATCCTAGGAGCCACTATCACACACATTCATTGAAAGTGCATGTTAGTGATTTACATGAGTTTGGAAGAAGTAAAATATGGATTTTCGCATATATACAAATTTTAGCAATATTTTTTCAGAATATTCTGTGCATTTTGAGTTAACACAAATCTATAATTTAACAGGGCTGTGGGAAAAAAATCAGTGTCCCAGCTACACCGTATATGTGACTTGGACAATGCTTAGTGGGACACTATCAAGTCATGGCCAACGTGTAGACTCACTGTCTAAATGGAAAATAAATGACCTTCTCCTCAACGTGATTGGGGTGCTCCCAGATACAGAATTTACTAATCTAAATGATTATGAGCAACATGCCTACCATGGCAACTGGTATCATTTCCTCCAGACGACTCCAGAGGCATTAGCCTTGATAAGAGAAAAGTCAGACCTGAATTTATAATGCTATGTTTATAACTATTCTTTTCATATGTTTTAATCAACTTTTATATCATAATATTCTAGCTTAATTTTTATATTTGCATGCACTCATACATTGTATGTAAGCCATGAATATGACATACACTAAATAAATAAAAATAAATAAAATATAATTGAACTGCCACTAAATCTTTTTTATGAAAGGGTGCAAGAATATTTGCTGATGCTATCCAGGCAGTATTAGGTGGGTCAGAAAACTGCTAGCTTGGGGTATTCACAGACTAATAGATTAACAGTAGCCACAGGCAGAAGTGAAAGTGATTCTTGCATTGCTTCTATTAAAATGAGCAGCAGACTGAAAAGTGGGGGTACTGGGGATTTCAAGTACTGCTGGGAGTCATCATGGAACAAGTAAATATGGGTTGTGTTAGGGTAACCAAGAGTAAGAATATGTGTATGTATGCATGTACACCAATGCTAGGAGTATAGTAAATAAATTTGAATTTATTTACTCTATTAAATTAAAGGCAGATAATTTGGGATATCAGGGATGTGGTGCCACATGGATATAAGCAGTGCAGAATTGGAATTTGGGAGTAAAACGTGTACAGAACGGATAGACAGAACAGGGAGGAGGGGTTATGCTGTTAGTTAAGAAACACAAAATCTAACTAATTGCATCCAATTAACATTGGTGGACAATGCAATGTTTAATCTGTGTGGTGTGACATAAGCACTGGAAAAGGGAAAATGAGAGGTGTGTGTGTGTGTGTGTGTGTGTGTTAGAGGCCTAATGAATCTGACAAGTATAATCAGCAGCTGTGCAGAGAACTAGTGGGTCAGTAAATCAGAATGTCTTATGATGGGGGATTTTAACTTTCCAGATATTAACTGGAACTTGTGGTTTGGTCACTCACACACTAGCAAGGCTTTTGTGGATTTATTGGATGACTGTTTTTTTAGAGCAACGTGTTCAACAGGCAACCAGTGGGAGTAATCCTCTTGATCTTGATTATCAGCAGTGATTCTTCTTGCATTAAGAATCTGCAGATAAAGGAACTATTAGGTGGCGGTGAACACAGTGTACTGATGTGGAATTTACTTAAAGATGTAACTACCATCAAAGGTAAGGGGGAAGGGTTTTTGCTTTTGAAAGGGTGACTACAGTGGTCTCAGAGAGTTTTTAAATTTTATACAGTGGGATCAAGTGATGATGTTACCAACAGCAAATTCTAAATGGGAATCATTCAAAGAATTAATCGTCAAAGCTACTAGACTTTCGTACCGATTAAGAAATACTTTTCAAGGTTTAGGCCTAAATGGGTATCAGTTTAATCAGAATTTATCAGAATTAATGCAGCTCATGGTAGAAAAGAAAAATGCAAGGGATGCAAATATTAATTCTCTAATTCGACTAATATAAACTAGTCTGTAATCACGTTACAAAGGAAGTTATGGAGGCAAAGGCAGATTACGAGAACTCTTTGGAAAAAGAAAAACAGCAAAGACTTCTTTGCTGTTTTTTCAGCACATCTGCAAAGTTGAGCAGATGTGCTGAGAAGTGGCAACAGAAGTTTAACAATGCCAAAAGGAAAAACAGCAAAGAAGTCTTTGCTGTTTTTCCACTTGATATAAATGGTTTGACTGTGGTTGATCATTCTCAGATAGCTGCCAAACTAAATGAGGAATTTGCATCTATATTCACATATGAGTGGTTATTCTAGGTGGAGAGGGCCAGATGTTTATCAAACTCTAACAGGGAGCTAAGTGATTTTGTAATAACTGAGAGCAAAGTGCAGGAGAAATTCTTGAAGATAAACATAAGGAAGGCACCTGGGGTGGATGGGATCTATCCAGTTATATTAAAGAAGACAGCAAAGAAAGTAATCAAACCCTTAGCAGTAATTATGAAAGCTTCCTTTGACTGAGGGGAGATCCCCATGCACTGAAGATGTACAAATGTGTCCCCAATTCACAGAGGGGGATCAAAGGGTGGCACTGGTAATTACAAACATGTTAGTCATGAACATGAACTTGTGTTCCAGAGAAAAAAAATTAAGTCACTGGTTAAGGAAGCAATGCAGGATCATCTAGACAAGACTGCAGTCATAGTTCAGATACTGCATGAATCTGTTAAGGGGAAGTCTTGTCTGACAAATTTGATTGGATACTATGATGTGGTCACAAAGGAATTGGATGCAAAAAATAATTTTGATATCATATACTTGGATTTTAGGAAAGCTTTTGAAACTGTGGCACATGGAGGACTATTGTGCAATTTGGAGCAGTCTGGCATTAAGGGCAATTTGCTGCAATTGATAAAAGGATGGTCGAGTGGAAGAAGACAGAAAGAATGGTTATGAATGGACACTGCTCTTCATGGACTAATGTTATTAGTGGAGTCCCCCCCCCCAGGTTTCAGTTTTAGGCCCATTGTTGTTTTCAGTATTTATCAATAATATTGATGAATGTATATGAGGATTAATGTCTAAGTTTGCAGATGATACGAAGGTTGGCAGGGTTGTTAATGACAGTAGTTATAGTATGCTACTGCAATAGGATCTGCAAAAGTTGAGCAGATGTGCTGAGAAGTGGCAACAGAAGTTTAACAATGCCAAAAGTAAAATACTGCATATGGGTAGCAGTAACCCCAGATTAACATATAAACTGGGTTGTACTACACTCAGGGCAGTATGAAATGAAAAGGACCTGGGAGTAATTGTGCAGTCAGATATGAAGTTTTCTGAGCAGTGCAAAAAGGTTGCAAGTGTAACTCATGGTGTCTTGTCAATGATATACAGGAATTTTTCTAGCAGGGATAAGGAGGTGATTGTCCCCTTGTATAAATCAATGGTCAGACCACACCTTGAGTACTGTATACAGGTCTGGAGGCCTCATTTTTACGAGTACAGAGAAGGGGAATGAGATTGGTGAGTGGAACAAAGGGTTGATGTTACCGAGAAAGGCTTAAGTTTTGCATATTGCAGCTTCTGGAGACTAGGCACCTGTGGGGTAATCTAATTGAATTGCATAAGGCCTTGAATCGATTTAGCAAGCTAAATGCTATTTGGGATTCTTCCTCTTGCTCAGATTACTCGCCTTAGGGGGCATAAATTCAAATTGAGGAAAGACAATTGTAGAATAGATGTTTCGTTATTTGCTTTTAGCCAGCAGGTTGTTCATACTTGGAACAAACATTCCATCTGTTGTAGTGGAGGTTAGCAACTTATATAAGTTCCAGCAGAACTAGACAAACATTTGGAGTGAATAGATGGCTGAAATGAGGGTTTTTTTTTTTTTTTTTTTTTTGGCTGATTCTATATCAGCTTGCTTTCATCATATGCCCTGCTAATGCTAATGAATTTTTAGAACTGTTCAAAGTGTATAGTGCACATATTCAAATAAAAACAGTTCCACACCAATATTTTTATAACTGTATATATCTGTAGATTTGTATGTTTATAAAACCTATAACTACCTACTATATGAACGTTTTGTGTAATTTTTATGCTTGGGATGAGATTAGCATTAGTAGAGGCATTTGATGCAAGAAAGCAAGCTTATGCAGCATCAGCCAAAAAAAAGAAAAATAATAATAAATAAATAAATAAAAAATAACCACTTCCACTTCACCCCTCTATTCGTTTGAAATACCTGTCCAGCTGAGCCTTAAACTTATTTAGGCTATCAACTTCCACGACAAGGGATGGAAGTCTATTCCACCAACCAAACACCCGCTGGCTAAAGACAAATTTCCTCACGTCTATCCAACATCTGTCTTTTCTCAATTTGAATTTATGCCCTCTCGGATGATTATTCTGAGCAAGAGGAAGAATCCCATCAGCACTGAGCATGCTCAAACCATTCAAGGCTTTATACACCTCTATCAGATCACCTCGCTGGTGCCTAGTCCCCAGACACTGTAATTTGCAAAACTTAAGCCTTTCTTCATAAGACCACCCCTTTGTTCCATTCACTAATCTTGTTGCCCTTCTCTGTACTCGTTCCAGCATCTCTACATCCTTCTTGAAATGAGGCCTCTAGACCTGTATACAGTACTCTAGGTGTGGCCTGACCATTGCTTTATACAAGGGAATAATCACCTCCTTATCTCTGCTAGAAAAATTCCTATATATCATCGACAATACACCATGAGCTACTCTGGCAGCTCGTCTGAACTGCTCAGAGAACTTCATATCTGAGTGCACAACCACCCCCAGGTCCCTTTCATTCTCTACCACTGTCAGTGTAGTACCACAGAGTTGATACATTGCTCTGGGGTTGCTGTTTCCCATATGTAGTACTTTACATTTGTCAATGTTAAACTTCATTTGCCACCTCTCAGCCCATCTGCTCAACCTTTCCAGATCCTGTTGCAGTTGCATAGTGTCATTAGTGTCCTTGACAACCCTGCCAACCTTCGTATCGTCTGCAAACTTGGACATTAAGCTGGATATACCATCATCAATATCATTTATAAATACAGAAAACAATAATGGACCCAATACTGAACCCTGGGGGACTCTACTAATAACATTAGTCCACGATGAGCAGTGTCCATTGATTACCACTCTTTGTCTTCCCCCCCCTCAACCACCCCTTTATCCATAGCAGCAATTTGCCTCCAATGCCACACTGCTCTAATTTGTGCAGCAGCCTTCCATGTGCAACAGTATCAAAAGCCTTTCTAAGATCCAAGTATATAATATCAAAGTTATTCCCTTCATCCAGTTCTTTTGTGACTGCATCATAATATCCAATCAAATTGGTCAGGGAAGACTTCCCCTTAACAAAACCATGCTGTGTCTGAGCTATAACTGAAGTCTTGTCTAGATGAAGCTGCAGTGCTTCTTTAACCAGTGCCTCCATTAATTTTCCAGGAACAGAAGTTAAACTAATAGGTCTATAATTACTTGTGTCGCCCTTTGATCCTCCTTTGTGAATTGGGGTAATATTTGCACATCTCCAGCCATGGGTACTTCCCCTGAGTCCAAGGAAGCTCTCATAATTATGGCTAAGGGTTTGCTTATTTCCTTTGCTGCCTCCTTTAATATAACTGGATAGATCCCATCCACCCCAGGTGCCTTTCTTGTCTTTATCTTCAACAATTTCTCCTCCACGTTACTCTCAGTTATTACAAGATTCTCTAGCTTACTGCCAGAGTTGAATACACCTCTTTCATTCCCCTCGCTGAATAACTCCTCATGTGTGAATGTCGATGCAAAATATTCATTCAGTTTGTTAGCTACTTGAGCAGGATCATCAACAGGTGACCCATTGATATCAAGTGGACCAATCTGATTCATCCACTTCCTTCTAGAGCTCTTTGCTGTTTTTCTTTGCATCCCTTGCCAAAGATTTCTCGTAATCTGCCTTCGCCTGCCTAACCTCCTTTGTAACTTGGTTACAGATCAACTTGTATCTATCATAGGCTTCTGTGTCACGTGTTAATTTGTATGTAACCCATGCATTTTTCTTCTCTGCCATATGCCTCATTAGTTCATCTGACATCCATTTAGGCCTAAACCATGAACAATATTTCTTAGTTGGTATGTAAAGCCTAGTAGGTCCCAAAATAAGTTCTTTGAATGCTTCCCATTTTGAATTTGCTGTTGGTAACATCATCAGTTGGTCCCACTGTATAGAATTTAAATACTGTTTCAGTCCATCGTAGTCACCTTTACGAAAGCAATAACCCTTCCCTTTGCCCCTAATGGTAGTTACCTCTTTGAGTAAATCCCACTTCAGCACACTGTGATCACTGCCACCTAGTGGTTCATTTACCTGCAGATTCTTAATGCATGAAGAATCACTACTGATAAATCAAATCAAGAGTATTACTCCCTCTAGTTGCCTCCTGAACATGCTGTTGTAGAAAACAATCATCCAATAAATCCACAAAAGCCTTGCTAGTCTGTGAGTGACAAGCCCACAAATTCCAGTCAATATCTGGGAAATTAAAATCCTCCATTATAAGACTCTCTGATTTACTGGCCCACTCTATTTCCCTGTACAGTTTCTTATTATACTCATCAGAGTCATTAGGCCTATAGCACACTCCTACTCTCAATTTTGATCTCCCAATGCTTATGTCACACCAAACTGAATCGAAACTGCACTGTCCAGCAATGTCGACTGGCTTCACTTCCTTGGATTTTATGTATTTCTTAACTAATACCATAACCTCTCCTCGCTTCCTATCCTGTCTATCCTTTCTGTAGACATTGTACTCTCCAAATTCCAGTTCTGCATTCCTTATATCTGTGTGACACCACGTATTTGAAATCCCCACAATATCTGCCTTTGATGTTTTGAGCAATACCTCAAATTCATCAAATTTATTTACTAAACTCCTAGCATTGGTGTACACGCAAGTACATGCACCTGTTCTTTTTCTTAGCAACCCTAACACAACCTATGTGTTTATTTGTACCCCAATGATTCCCAGCATCTCTGAAATATCCTGCATCTTATTTTCCAAGCTGCGGCTCATTCCAATAGAAGCAGTGCAAGAATCACTTTCACCTCTGCCAGTGGGTACTGTTAATCTATTAGTCCTTGTATCCCCCCCAATCTTGCAGTTTTCTGACCCACCTTACACTGCCTCGATAGCATCAGCAAACATTCTTGCACTCTTTCTATTTAATTCTTGCACTCTTTCTATTTAAGTGTATTCCATCCCTGTAGAAGCAGTCTCTCTTGTTAACAAGTACAGACCAGGCTGAAAAAAATTCTACCCCTTGAACTTTGCACAATCTTTCCAGGGCCAAATTGATCGACAGGGCTCTCATCATATACTCCCTCTTATCGTGTCTGGGCAGAATTGCAGACACTTTCAATTTCAACCCTAATTCACGGCTTTTTTTCAACCTTGACCTGTACTTGTTAAGTAATTCCGCCAGTCTCCTACTCTTAATATCATTAGTGCCAACGTGTACAACTATATCACCTTTTGTGCCCTTAAAAGATGATATCTGCTCTACAACGTCATCAACCTTTGCCCCTGGCAGACATACCCTGGTCCTGTTTCACCTATCCTTTTTACAAAGCAAGTTTCCCGTTTCCCTGACAATAGAGTCACCAACAACTACTAGTTCCTTTGGGATCAGCGCATTCTGCCTTGTTTTGCTTGTTTTCAAGGTATCTTGCATTAGATCATTTTTCAGTTAAATTTGGCATAGTGGAATGCATCTCACAACACACACACACCATATTTTTTGCTTTGTTTAATTTATTCTTAATTTCATTGCTTCCTTTGTAGCAGTATTTCTTAACCTGTTAATTGCTCTCATATCCTGAGATCATTTAACAGGTGATGAATGTATATGAAACATCGGTATGCTGGTATCTTTATTTTTTTTTTAAATAGAAGGCTGGTTTATATTTAAAACAAATATGCATCCTTAGTCAGTATGTGCATGTATTTCAATAAATATATCCATTATGATAAATTAAGATTATTTCTATTATAGCAGGCACCCATTATAATGCGGTTCACTTTACGCTAATTCGCTATAATGCAGTTCACTTTACGCTAATTCGCTATAATGCTGTTCTTATGTTATAACCTGTGTCTCAATATAATGCTCTTTTACTAGCGTACAGATTGAATTTTTGGCATGTGTAACCCTGCTTGAGTTCAGTCCATGTTTAAGTTTTTTTTGGCAAAAGGAATAAATAGCCACTGTGAAATTAACTAATTATTTTTATAATTGCTACTCTATACATAAAATGAAAGTTTCAATATACTGTATTTTATTGTATGGAGTTGATGTTATCACAAAGTTTCAAGAGAGAAATTCTTTTTTAGTACACAAGCTAAAAAAAAATTCACAATCCAGTGGCATATGCTGTTACACAAGTCTGTATTACCTGTAATAAAAAGATATACCCCACTGAAAAATACTCCATATTTTTTCATTTGTTTGAATGTGCTAACTATAACTTGAGAAAAGGTTATTTCATAATCAAGCCCATGACTGCAAAATGCTTTGCTGTTCCTTGTATTCCCTTGTGAACTTCTCTGACCATGTGGTCATCCTGAAGTACAGAAAATTTGTTTGTTTTATTCTCCAAATGGCCATATGTACTGCATTCTGTCTTCTAAGCTGCATTGTCTTGAGAGTATCCCCTTTGGAAATATTAGCAAATACATCTGTTTGAAGCAGTTTATATTCCCCCACCATAACGGATTACTTTCGATAAGATAAAAGGTAACTTCCCTGTTTGATTTTACTGCATTGGACTTCTCAGAATAAAATACCTATTGTTACTGTCTTCACGTCACTTGACATTCTTTTCAAATGCAATATTGACAAATACTTTCCATTCATTTGAAGCAGAAAACATTCTCCATGACTCATATTATAACTGATTACAGTACTTTTCTTGCTATAAAAAAAAGTAGAACCATTTAATTTTACTGCAAGGAACTTTTCAGATAAATAAAACACTTGTCACTGTCTTCAGCTCACTTGCCAATATTTCCAGAGGGATTCTTGTCATCACTCAGTAAATTCACTGTTAGACATCATCCCTAATGGACAATTTACTGTACTCAAACATCGTTTGAGTACAGTAAATTTTGAGTACAGTAAATTGAGAAATTTATTATAGTTACACACAGAGCGTACAAATAAAGAAGAAATATATGAGCTTTCGGCTATATGGTAGCCTTCATCAGAATTAAAAATACATGAATGGCAGTTGGAATGGAGATGTGCACTGCCAGGTGCGTGAGACGCGAGGTTTAATTGTTTGTTGACGTTTGTGGCTGTGACGCATGATGACGTGGCCAGCGTTTGTCCAATGATAGAACTACTGACTCTGTGATCGGGTTGACTTGGCAACCACTGTTCCTGTTCAAGGATTGATCCGAAGATTTTATATTTAACGATTCCAACCAGGTACGCTTTAGGTAATGGTGGGATCTGTCTACCACCACGACATCGCGGTGTGGGTCGATGTCGTGGTGGGTTGTCCAGACATGCTCGGCGATAGCTGAGTGTTCTACATCCGCTAAACGGATCGCTCTTTTGTGCTCCGAGAGACGTTTCTCGAGTCGACGTCCAGTCTCTCCAAAGTAGCAGCTAGTGCAGTCACGGCAAGAGATGCGGTAGACCAAACCGCTCTGCAGAAGGGTGGGGACAGGTGTTTTCACGTTGGAAATGAAAGAACGCAGTTTCTTGCCTGGGAGTTGGATGCACTTTATCCCGTGTGTTCTTAGGATTCTACCGATCTGTTGTGACAGGTTGGGGTAGTATGGGATAAATGCCCTCGTGGATGGCTCGTCACTGTTGGTGTTGTAGCTGGTCGTCACGATGTCACGTGTCTGTAGATCACACCTGTCGAGGACGTCAATGGGGTAGCCACACCTCGTAAGGTCTACTTTGACCCTGGTGATCTCTTTGCGTCTTTCATCAGCGGAGCTGGAGTGTGTCCAGGCGCGAGTAAGCAAGGTTCGGGCAGTGGAGAGGAGGTGGCCTCGCGCGTGTGCTGACCGGAAGTTGGTAAACTGGCCAGCACACATGGGCTTACGATAAACTGTAGTCCTCAGGTATGTGCCTTCACGTCGGACAAGTGTATCTAGGTATGGTAAAGAGTTGTTCGACTCCAGCTCAATCGTGAATTTTATGAAGGGCGATAGTGAGTTGAGGTATGATAGAAGTCGCTGACCTGAGTCTCTAGGGATGACCACGAACACATCGTCAACATAGCGACACCAAAAGGCGATGTGATCTGGTGCGTGTGTAAACGCACGTCCCTCTAACTCCTCCATCACGATGTTTGCTGTGACTGAGCTGACAGGGGAACCCATGGCCGTGCCATGTATCTGCTGGTAGACTGAGTCATTAAATATGATCGCATCCCCTGTTAAGCACAGTCTGAGGGCGGCGGAAATGTCATCGGGTGTGAGACCAGTTCTTTCGTTGAGGGTTCTATCATTGTCCAAGAGTTGTTTTGCACAAGAAATGGCAAGTTCCACAGGGATGGAGGTAAAGAGCGATATGACGTCGAACGATGCCATAACTTGATCCTGTGAGATGGATACAGTGCGAATCCTTTTTATGAATTCAACACTGTTGGAGACGGTGTGGGTGGTCTTGCCAACTAGAGGAGAAAGAAGTCTCGAGACAAATTTAGACAGCTCGTAACTCGGTGATCCACAGCAGGATACAATTGGTCTCAGTGGTGTGTCTTCTTTGTGCACTTTCGGTAGGCCGTAAAACCGTGGGATCTGACATCCGGAGGCACGGAGGTGATTACGGGTTGACTGTGTGATCTTCCCTTGTTTCAGCCAACTGTTGATGAGGATATTCACCTCTGATTCCCATCGTTCTAAAACTCTGTTGGGGTTGATGGTCAGGGGTTTGTATACGGTAGTATCTCGTAAAAGTAGTAGCGCTTTCGCCATGTAATCAGTGTGGTCCATTACAACCGTACGGCGGCCTTTGTCTGCCGGTAGAATGACGATGGACGAATCCTGTTTCAATGCCTTGAGGGCAGAAAACTGTGTACGGTTGAGGTTTGAAGAGACGGGGCGAGCACGGTGTAGAACTGATTACATGGCGAAAGCGCTACTACTTTTACGAGATACTACCGTATACAAACCCCTGACCATCAACCCCAACAGAGTTTTAGAACGATGGGAATCAGAGGTGAATATCCTCATTAACAGTTGGCTGAAACAAGGGAAGATCACACAGTCAACCCGTAATCACCTCCGTGCCTCCGGATGTCAGATCCCACGGTTTTACGGCCTACCGAAAGTGCACAAAGAAGACACACCACTGAGACCAATTGTATCCTGCTGTGGATCACCGAGTTACGAGCTGTCTAAATTTGTCTCGAGACTTCTTTCTCCTCTAGTTGGCAAGACCACCCACACCGTCTCCAACAGTGTTGAATTCATAAAAAGGATTCGCACTGTATCCATCTCACAGGATCAAGTTATGGCATCGTTCGACGTCATATCGCTCTTTACCTCCATCCCTGTGGAACTTGCCATTTCTTGTGCAAAACAACTCTTGGACAATGATAGAACCCTCAACGAAAGAACTGGTCTCACACCCGATGACATTTCCGCCGCCCTCAGACTGTGCTTAACAGGGGGTGCGATCATATTTAATGACTCAGTCTACCAGCAGATACATGGCACGGCCATGGGTTCCCCTGTCAGCTCAGTCACAGCAAACATCGTGATGGAGGAGTTAGAGGGACGTGCGTTTACACATGCACCAGATCACATCGCCTTTTGGTGTCGCTATGTTGACGATGTGTTCGTGGTCATCCCTAGAGACTCAGGTCAGCGACTTCTATCATACCTCAACTCACTATCGCCCTTCATAAAATTCACGATTGAGCTGGAGTCGAACAACTCTTTACCATACCTAGATACACTTGTCCGACGTGAAGGCACATACCTGAGGACTACAGTTTATCGTAAGCCCATGTGTGCTGGCCAGTTTACCAACTTCCGGTCAGCACACGCGCGAGGCCACCTCCTCTCCACTGCCCGAACCTTGCTTACTCGCGCCTGGACACACTCCAGCTCCGCTGATGAAAGACGCAAAGAGATCACCAGGGTCAAAGTAGACCTTACGAGGTGTGGCTACCCCATTGACGTCCTCGACAGGTGTGATCTACAGACACGTGACATCGTGACGACCAGCTACAACACCAACAGTGACGAGCCATCCACGAGGGCATTTATCCCATACTACCCCAACCTGTCACAACAGATCGGTAGAATCCTAAGAACACACGGGATAAAGTGCATCCAACTCCCAGGCAAGAAACTGCGTTCTTTCATTTCCAACGTGAAAACACCTGTCCCCACCCTTCTGCAGAGCGGTTTGGTCTACCGCATCTCTTGCCGTGACTGCACTAGCTGCTACTTTGGAGAGACTGGACGTCGACTCGAGAAACGTCTCTCGGAGCACAAAAGAGCGATCCGTTTAGCGGATGTAGAACACTCAGCTATCGCCGAGCATGTCTGGACAACCCACCACGACATCGACCCACACCGCGATGTCGTGGTGGTAGACAGATCCCACCATTACCTAAAGCGTACCTGGTTGGAATCGTTAAATATAAAATCTTCGGATCAATCCTTGAACAGGAACAGTGGTTGCCAAGTCAACCCGATCACAGAGTCAGTAGTTCTATCATTGGACAAACGCTGGCCACGTCATCATGCGTCACAGCCACAAACGTCAACAAACAATTAAACCTCGCGTCTCACGCACCTGGCAGTGCACATCTCCATTCCAACTGCCATTCATGTATTTTTAATTCTGATGAAGGCTACCATATAGCCGAAAGCTCATATATTTCTTCTTTATTTGTACGCTCTGTGTGTAACTATAATAAATTTCTTAATGAATCCAGAGCGCGTAGGCCTGTTTCGTTACAGTAAATTGAGTACAGTAAAGTTTGAGTACAATTTACTGTACTCAAATTGATGATGACAATGTACAAGAGATTATTGACAATGGCAGGAATGGTCTCTATAATGAAGACCTAATGCAAATGATAAAAGAAAAAGAGCTTGCAATTGAGGGAGAAGGTGATCAGAATCCTACAGATGAAGAACCGATGAAGTCGCTGACTGCAAAAGGACTTAGTGAAGCTTTTGAACACTTTGAAAAAATGTGTGATTATTTCCGGGAGAACGACCCTGACATGGAACAAATTGCCAAGGTAATAAGAAATTAATATATGTTATAAATACATATGTTACTTTATGAGAACATGATGCTTGCTTAGTGCTGATTCACTTAGCTGCTATGTTTTTCCTGGACAAATTATCAGCATTAAGCATAGGTCACCTGTATTTTAATGAAATCATAAGGTGTTTAGGTTATTGGTAATCTGCTTAAAATGTGTCTTCTTTAAAGGTGGTCTGTAGCATTAAAAAAGTTGAAATCATTTCTCTTTCTTAATCAGGATCAGGAATTTTCAGTTCTAAATTAATAATACTTATTAGAAATGCAGTAATATGTTTCCATAATCAGTTATTACTGTAGACAAAATTAAGTTACTTATACAGTAATACATAATTATGTTTGCTTAAATTATTGCACCATCTCTCATCCCACATTGTGGATATTTCTCTTCACTGGGTTGTTCAGGTTAAACATCTGAAACATCTAGTTTTACTGAATAAAGAAAGGTAGCATATGAGTGTATCATGCTATTCATATTGTTAATCAAACCATGTGAAGCACTGGACAAAATGTATAGTTATATATGTAGAAAAGCTTGTACATAAAATTAAAAAAAGTTTTTATTCACAAGTATTTTTTTTTATTTTTCTCTCTTCCTTCAAAAGTTATGTACTAAGAGGCATTATTTTTCAGACATATATGCCTGTATACATTATTTTACTGACACATACTGTAAATCTTATGTAGTTGTAATGTGAATAAATTGTTAAGCTCCAAATATTTCTGTATAGGTGTAGAAGATTTTGACTTGTGGAATCAAGCTAACTGGGAAGAACAAATTGGATCATTTGTCACCCACACTCTACAAGAGATAGACAGAGAGGTGTGGACAGAAAAGTTTGGCCAAGCTCTTCTTAGTTCAATGACTCAGTATTCACATTTGTCAGAAGATAAGGTATATAATACATATAAATTTTAGTATATAGTTTGAATTCTTTAATCTCGGAGCAAGAACTTATTTCTTTCCTTCAGAAAAGTAAAGTTATCAATCATGGTTAGATTATCAGACCCTCGGGCTGCTGCCACAAATTCTAAACAATTTCCCAAAACACCATAATTTCCCAACATCTTGGGAACCTTACTCACTAGACATCAAGCCATGAAATTTCGTTCATTCTAAGTCATTGTTAAGTGTCAGCTGGCATTCAAAATGAGCCAGTTAATTCTTGACAGTGAGTGAGATTTGATAGTGTGGTTCTGTTTCCAGCATATTCTTTAGTTTGTTGTTTTTCGTAAGTGTTTGCCTTTATATTCTGCTCAATACCATGCCAAACTGTTAACACTCCAAAGATAACTATCCAACACCTTTATAACTAATCAAAATACAGGTGTTTTGCCAATAGGCCTTTGCTTTGATCGAGAGTCCCCACAAGAGGGTATTTCTTAAAAAAAAAAAAAAAAAAAAATATATATATATATATATATATTTAGTAACTGTTTCTTAGTGTTTGGGTTACCCTACTTTAAAAAGGCGTCTCCATAGCCAGGTGGGAAAGAGCAGCAGCGCGTAGCACACACTTCTTGATTAGACCTTGAGGTTGTCACAGACATTCTCTCAGATATGCCAGACAAGCTGTACTGTTAGTCTAAAACGTTGATGGAACTGATATTCGGGTGACACTCAAGTCAAGTGGATCCAATTTCGGCGAAGTCCGGATGGTCTGTGACAGCCAAATCCTCTGCTTGCACCTTCACGATGGTGGGACTGTTAGTAATCCTGGGTATAACCTCCATGCACAAGTACATGGTGGGTGACCACCCAGGTGTGAACCAACGTAAGCAGGGGTCGAGGTGTGGTGCCCACACCACATGGAGGAACGCCGCCCCTCTATGTTACCAGGCAGTACTAGGTGGTAGATGACTCTCACCAACCGGTGAAATACCACCACTTTGCTTATTGGAGGCTTGAAGTGGTGGAACCCATGTTTAGTCTCTAGAGCTGAGTTCTGGTCAACCCTTCCCTGTCTCTTCCATCATGCAGTATGATTGATGACTTTTGAGGTTATGATGAACGTCATGGGGAGATCCAATATTCCTTACATTTCGAGGGTACAGCTCTAAAACGGAATTCGCAGGCCGGCCGCTAGTTAGTACACCGGACCAAACCAATTGGTTACTCTCTAGGAGGCTTCCGGATCAGCTAGTGTATAATCTTGCTACCTCTACTCTGCCAGATAGTGATTGGAGGGAGTCCGAGTAGTGTGTATGCGGGGAGAATTGTCGAGGCCACATTATGTCAAGGATCTGGGTATATTCTTACCACGTGTATGCCATATCCAAAAATTTCATTACTTCATACAGTATGTCCCACCCACGTTTTTCTTACTATTGAATATACCATGAATTGTCAAACTAATAGAGCAAGCTTATCTGCGAAAAGATCTAAACCTCCCAAGCACTTCCTAATTCATTTCACAAATATACGTGGTCTCAATTCTAATCTCAACTATGTCCATTTCCACTTGCAGTCTGCCAAACCCCATGTACTTTTTCTGACAGAATCAAAGTTATCGGTTGATTCAACTACTGCTCATCTCTATGGCCTTAGCTGTCAATGCGCCATTAAAAACCAAACCTGCTCATCTCAGATGCCCAAATTATTCGCTGTATGATTCCTTTTGCCTCAACCCTTGAGGCAAAAGGAATTGTGTCTATGTCCATTCTGATATTCCCTGTCAGAGACTTGCCAATTTGGAATCTCCTCTCTTTGATCTTCTCTGGCTTAAAATCTCTCTCCCTCATTGTGTCAAATTCATCTGTTGTCTCTACTGTTCTCCCAACTCCACTAATCACTTGGAGCTCTTTGACTTCCTCTCTTTGCAACTTGACTTTCTCCAGTCCAACTTTTCTAACAGTGAGGTAATTTTCCTTGGTGATTTTAATGTTCACAACTCCAGCTGGCTTCCGTTTTCTAGTCACACCGACCCAGCAGGTCGAGATGCTGAGGCTTTTGCAATTATTAATGACCTAGCACAGATTGTTCATTTACCTACAAGAATACTGGAGAATACTGGACAATCCTAATCATACAGCCAATTCGCTTGATCTTTTTCTCACAAACAACCCTTCTAAGTACACGGTCGAAGTGAGAGGTCCTTTAGGCACTTCAGATCACAACTTGGCGATTTTCTCTTCTCCAATGGAGCCTTTATCTCATTGCTATCCCAACCACGTGTTGTTTCCCATTTTGCATTACAAGAATGCAAAATGGGATGATCTGCAAGACTTCTTTTCTTCTTTTCCTTGGTTGGATTACTGTTTCAAAACTTCTGATGTCAACCTTTGTTCAGATCGTGTCATTGAAATTATTCTTGCAGGAATGGAATCCTTTATCCCACACTCCACTTTAAAATCTCGTCCTTTATCTAAACCTTGGTTTTTCCAATAAATGTACTAAGGCTGTTCAAGAGAAGAATGTTGCATATCGTAATTGGTTTGTTTCCACTTGTTCAGTTTCATTTTCTGCCTACACCAAAGCTCGCAACAATTGTAAAGCAGTTATTAATCAGTCCGAACTAGATTTTGAACAGGCTAAGAGTAGAAAACTTGCTTCTTGCCCTAATCCTAACCGAGCATTCTGGTCTTTTGCCAAAGCTATTGGCCACAACTTTTGCCCATCTCTGCTCCCACCTCTGTCCAAACCAGATGGTTCTGTTGTCACTTCAGCCAAGGATAACTCTGACCTGCTAGCATCCCATTTTTCTTCCAGCTCATGTATTAATGATCTTGGTAAAACACCTTCCACCATTCCCAACACGCTCCATTCAATGCCTCCTCTGGTCTTCCATCAAAATGATATCAGAAGGATTTTGATGAATCTCGGTGTTCAGAAATCTCCAGGTCCTGATGGTATTTCTCCACTTGTTCTCCAAACTTGTTCTCCTGAACTTACTCCTATTATTTGCCAACTTTTTTCACTTTCTTATTCCAAAGGTGTTTTTCCTTCTGCTTGGAAATTTGCTCATATCCAGCCAGTTCCTCGCAAAAAGGATTCTTCTGCTCCTATGCTTATTTTTAGTGACACTCCGATTTCTGGGCAAAATGATATATCTCTTTTGGGGATTACCCTGATTTCTAATCTCTCTTGGCACAAGCACATTACAAATATTACTTCCTCTGCATCTGAAAAACTAGGTTTTCTCTTTCGCTCTCGGCGTTACTTTTCTTCCAAACAGCTGCTCACTCTGTATAAATCGCAAATCTGCTCTTCCATGGAATATTGTTCCCACATCTGGGGTGGTGCCCCCAAAATCTCTCTCTCAGGCTTCTTGATTCCATTCGGAAGAGGGCAGTTAGGTTAATTAATGATTCATCTCTAACAGAGTCTCTCCACTCGCTTTCTCATAGACGTACTGTTTCTGCTGCGTGCCTCTTCTACAGATACTTCCATGGGCACTGTTCTTTTGAATTGGCTTCTGTAATTCCCGCTCTCTCTTTCAAAACAGTCCAAACCTGTGCCACCACTAGCCAACATCTATTTACTGTCCAACTTCAAACTCACAGAACCAATTTTTCATCTTCCTCGTTTATTCATTCAAATGCTGTTTTCTGGAACAGCCTTCCTTCATACGTATTTCCCGAAAATTACAGTCTACAGAAGTTCAAGTCCAATGTCAACAAATATCTTCTTTCATCTTCTCAACCTCCAACCCAAGCACGGTACTAGGTACTATAGGTTTTAGTACCTCTTGTGTTTGGGGTTGACATAAAAAAAAAAAAAAAAAAAAGACTGGGCTTCGTGCCCGTCACCACCAAATACGGAGGATGCGTGAAGGTCAGGGAATGACCACCTCATATGCCGGAGCAATATGGCCTTAGTTGCTAATGCTCCTAAAAACCAAATAACAAACAAACAAACCTACTGTAAAACACAGATCCAGACAGATGATGCTTTTGTTTTTCATTGACTCTATTAATAAACATCTTAAAATCTAAAAGAACAATGACTCATTAACAGTGTGAAAAAGAACAAGTTATATTTTGGCCTTTTAAACAAAAAATTGCGATTTTCCAGTTACCAAAAATCTTAAGTATGCAGATCTCTTGTTTAAGAACTGAAGTCTTTAAACTATAATGGCCATTATAGTTTAAACTATATTTCCCTTTTTATTAAAACTTCTGAACATTTTTTCTTCTTTATTAACAAGCAGGAATTTCTTAAATTTAATTTCCATTAACGTAAACAGAAAATAAATTGTAAATTACAAATCCTCTTAATCAGTGTTCCCTAGTGTTTTTTCTTATCTTGATGCTGTTTTCCTTGTAGTTCACTTTGAGTTAATAAGAAAAAAAAAAAACTTCAGAATTTCTATTATTTATCAAGAGTCTTCATGCAGCATTAATTCTTTACTTTCGTTTTTTTTTTTTTCCTTGATAGCATTCGCTGTTATAGAAATGAAAGTTTCCTACCTTGTTTTCTTTTTCAAAATTGACCTTTAAACATTCCATAAATTTTTTAATTTTTTACAAAGTTTTTCATTACTACTAGTTATCTTTCACTTGGAAAATTAATGGAAACACTTTAACCAGTGCTTCCATTAATTTTCCTGGAACAGAAGTTAAACTCACAGGTCTATAATTACTTGTGTCAGCCTTTGATCCTCCTTTGTGAATTGGGGTCACATTTGCACATCTCCAGTCTGTGGGTACCTCCCCTGAGTCCAAGGAAGCTCTCATAATTATGGCTAACGGATTGCTTACTTCCTTTGCTGCCTCCTTTAATATAACTGGAAATTTAATATAATATTTATAATATAATCTAGTTTACTTTAATATAATATAAATGCAAATGACCTCACTATCTCCTGCCAGTTGACATTCAGCACGAACACCGCTGAATGTCAACTCCAACTTGCCATTAACAGAATTGAATCCTGGATGTCATGCAACGGATATCAATTAGCTGAACAGAAGTCTACCACCACTCACTTTTGTAAGCAATGTGCTCTCCACCCCCCCATCCTGAACTATAGCTAAACAATAATACGATACCAGTAGTAAACAGCATCAGATTTTTCGGCTTGATATTAGATAATAAGCTTAACTTCCAAGCCCATATCACATATCTACGAACAATTTGTCTAAAACAGTTGAACATACTTTGGTCAGTCTCATCCATATCATGGGGGAGCTGATTGGTACTCCTTACTTCACCTCTACAAGTCTCTTATCCAATCACGCTTAGATTAAGGTTCTCCCGTATGTATGACTCAGCTAGGAAAAGCACATTAGAATGGCTAAATGTCATCCAGCACAGTGCCCTGAGGGCTGCGTTCAGAGCATTCAGGACTTCTCCAATGCAAAGTATTTATATCGATGCCCACGATCCTCCATTACATCTTTATGGGAAAACATTATTGCTTTTGTACACTTCCAAGATCTATAGTCTTCCATCACACCCCAGTTGGGAGTATCATTATCACTCTCATTGGAATTCTTTCTATGAGAATAAGCCACGTGAAAGTTGATCTGCCTCACTCAAGATCAAAGATCTTATTCAGAGTTGGAATATCGATTTAGCTAATATTTTTCAGAACACATCTGTGCCTGTTCCACCTTGGATGTATGTTTCTGCCTCCCATGATATGCATTTTCTCCATTGGGGGAAGAATGCCATATTACCCCATAGCATCAGTCAGTTGCACTCAGCTCATGCTACTCTGAACTCCCATGCCTGTAAAATATATACCAATGGATCAAAAACTGACAGTATGTTAGGTGCTACAGCTGTTTTTCCTTCATGTACAATTACAGCCACACTACCATTAGCATGCAGTGTCTTCACTGCTGAACGTTATGCCATAAGTTAGCACTTAGTAAAATTATTGAACTTTCCATCTCACCTGCAATAATTTACTCTGATTCCCTCAGGGCTATCTATGACATAAGGAAGAATTTCTCCCCTTCTCATCCTACATTGAAGCACATTCATTCCCAGCTATTCTCCTGCAGTGTGTCCAATCAATGAATCAGCTTTTGCTGGAATTCTGGAAAATGAAAGTGCTGACTTTGCCGCTTAACATCCTCAGTCTGCTCTCTCACAACATCCTCAGGTCCCTCACTAATTATAAGCCTGTTATTTGCAAAGCACGTTACGACAACTGGTCACAGATCTGGAAAAGTAGCACCAACAATAAACTTTACCAGATAAAACAACAACCAGAGCTGTGACTCTCTGGCTTAAGACAAGACAGATGAAAGGAAGTGTTATTGGCAAGGCTCAGAATTGGACACTCATTGCTTCCTATTATTGGGAGAAAACCCACCTCAGTGCTCATCCTTTCAGACGCAACTTATGCTCCGTCATTTTTGTAGTTGATTGTTCCTTACATTCAGCCATCCAGTCAAACACTTTTCAGTCACTCTCAATGTCGAATATATCACCTGATTTATCTAATTTATTGGGAAATGAAGTGAATATTGAAGAACTTTTATTTTATCTAAAAGATATTGGCTAGTATAGGAGCATATGATTTAACATCTATAACTATATGTTGCCTGTAAATAAACAATGAACAAACACAATTTGGCTTCAGTAGCCCTTGTGTTGTTAAGCCCAATACCAACAACAGCAGCTACATATTAAGCTCACAAAAACCCGCCAGAAGGATCAATCAGCTGAAACTTCCATATCAGTACCTCCCAATGCTGCACCAGTAACAAAAGAAATTGCTAGAGAAAAGAACAAAAAAAAACCTGAAGTACCCCCATTTCTCAAGAAAAAAATTTATGATAATTCTGTGTTGGAACTCTTTGCAGAGGAAGAAGTCGACACAGGACAGCATCTATACTTTCCCAAAAAAGATAAATCCAAGACTGAGAAAAGTATCCCCTCAGCACTTCAGAAGCCTACAGATGGATCCACCAAGTCAAAATAATGGCTAAATTCCTACAGTGGAACTGTCTTGGATTCTGGGAAAGTAGTAACGGCATCAAGGCCCTCCTGCAAAAGCATCAGCCAGTTTGCTTTTGCTTGAAGGAGACATATTTGAAGGCAAATGAATATAATGCTACTATAATATGTAAGGATTCAGTACCATTCATAATGCTAATATAATATGTAAGGACAAAACTGAGGATGGACCTGCCCGTGAAGTAGTTGCTATTCTTATGGGCAACCAGACCCCTTTTAACCTGTGCCACTTTCTACCAACATAAAAAGTAGAAGTTTGCCTTACTGTAGGGTTCTGTTAACAGTATGTTTGATTTATATGCCACTTGGCACTAATGTCTCCCAAACAGACACTGATGATATCATTGTGCAGCTGCCTTTCCCTATCCTATTTCTTGTGATTTCAATCGACATGACACCTAAGTCAGTGGTTTTCGACCTTTTTTTTTTTATAAGTAATTTTTGTTTTGTTTTATGGCACCTCTACTTTTGCTTGTTAGATCCGATTCTGTGTGTGTGTGTGTGTGTGTGTAATTTAAAAATGTAATGTGATAGATATTATAATAATATAATTATATTATAATGAAATAAATACTTAAATTTTAAAAAAATATAGGTTTAAGTAAATTAAACCCAAATCATGTGGCATCCCTGGAATATTGTTGGGGCACCCTGGTTGAAAACCACTGCCCTATGTGGTAACCCTGGCATTAATGGAAGGAGATGTATCATAGAGCATATGCTCACTTGACAATAACCTGTCCCTTCTAAATTTGGGAACTAGCACCTTCTTCCACATGCTTACCTTTATGTTTTCTGCCATTGATCGTTTTAACTGCTCCCCTTCTCTCTTCCCTTTACTTATTTGAGAGGTAGAGAAGTGATCACTTCTCTGTGATAACCACATTGTTGATTGAAATCCCACCCTCATAATGAGGTACCATGTTTTCCTTTTAGATTAACGTGGTTGAAGATTGATCAGGCAGACTGGAATGCCTTTCGTGATGTGGCAGGGTTTGACGTCACTACAATCAGCCAGCAGCCAGTCTGCGATGCAGTCATGTACACCACATGAAACATTGTTCGTGAAACTGCAATGGTGTTCCATAAAATCTATCTGATTTCCATGTTTTCCTAAACCATGGTAGAATGTAGAATGCACAGCAACAAAAAAGGCTCAAAACAAAGCTTGGGAGATATTCTGATGATATCCTACCACATCATCATCATCAGCCATTTTCAATCCACTGCAGGATGAAGGCCTCTCCAGCAACTTTCCAGTTCCTTCTGTTTTGAGCACTGGCCATCCATTTACTACTCAAAAACTCATGAATTTCATCTATCCATCTCCGCCTTTGTCTTCCAGGTTTTCTTCTAGCTCCTCTTGGGTACCATTCTGTTATTTTCTTAGTCCATCTGTCATCATGTCTTCGAGCTATGTGTCCTGCCCAAGACCATTTTAGTTCTTTAGTTTTGATAAGAATGTCCTTTACTTGAGTTTGCTGCCTAATCCATGTGCTTCTCTTCTTATCTAACAGTCTGATTCCCAATATAATTCGTTCCATTCTTCGCTGTGTAGTTCTTAGCTTCTCTTCCATTCTTTTGGTGAGTGCCCAAGTTTCACTTCCATAAGTCATGGTGGGGAGTATACATTGATTCATTATTTTACGTTTCAGACAAACTGGGATATTGCTCTTCAGTATGTGACTATATTTCCTGAATGCTATCCATCCAAAATTTATTCTTCTCTTGACTTCCAGCCATTTATCATTATTACAGCTAATAACTTGTCCCAGATAAGTATATGACTCCACCTTTTCAATTACTGCTCCTTCAATCATTATTTCCCTTTCCATGGCATACTTGTTCATCATTACTTTTGTTTTAGCCATATTCATCTTTAGTCCAAAATCCTTACTAACTGTGCATAACTGATTAAGATTTTCCTCTAATTCTTTGGGATCGTGGCTTATGACCACAATGTCATCTGCAAATCGTAAATGGTTTAGGTACTCTCCGTTCACATTGACTCCTTTCTGCGACCAGTCTAATCTTCTGAAAGCTTCCTCAAGGGCAGCAGTAAACAGCTTCGGAGATATTGTGTCTCCTTGTCGAACTCCTTTCTCGATTTTAAATTTCCTACTGTCTTTGTCTAGTCTAATAAAGGATGTAGCACTCTCATATATTTTCTTCAAAATCATAATATATGGTGGCCACTTTCATACCTTGTTCGTGCTTCCCAGTGATTTCTTTCTTAATTTCTACCGTAATCATCTCCTTCTTCTTACCGCCTTCCTTTTCAACCCTTTTTTCCATTGGGGCCATTTTCATAGTGTACAGTTAATAAAGAACAGTCACTACATTTGAACACAAAATAAAAAAATGCTTTACGCACATACACGTGGTCACAACGCTGTCACGAATGTTCACTACAATTTTGACTACAGTGTTGACTGTATACGAATGAGGTATGCCGACTGAGATCGAACATGCGGGACGACTACCCGATCAGCATGTGATCACGTGACACTCAGCAGACAATTTTTAGGGAATAAAGCACAATTAAAAAATGAGGAGGCGCGCTTTATACACATAAACAAAGCTGTGCGCGTGTGGCAACTGAATAAACAACACCGTAAAGGCAGAGACAACTCTATTAACACCTCACATTTTACTAAAGCACATTTCTAGGGGTTACTACCATAAAACAGTAAAAACAATTTCCAGTTGCGTTTCTGCTAGTGGAATCTGTTATAAACTGGTAGTAAATTCAATCTAATTGCATTTGCAATTATACCGATAGCTGGAATTGTGTTGGTTTTTACGTTATTGTGGTGAAATGTGTTTCCCCTTCAGTGATATAAAAAACATAAATACATTTTCAGAATCTTCTCTTCATTCCTATCGTGTTGCGTTCGGTTGGTGTGATTCTGCGTTCGACTGCCATTTCTTGTAAACGTAAAGGCGATCATGCATAAGCGAATTCGGTTTGTGTTATATACGACATCGTTCCCCTATTTATAAATTGTGTATGATCGAATTCGTGTAGTGTAAACACGTGTTATACGAGGACTGACTGTACTCATATTGCAAGACCTCGCTCGTTTATCAAGTTAAAATTTATTAAAAATTTTTGCTCGTCTTGCAAAACACTCGCAGTCCAAGTTACTCGCAATCCAAGGTGCCACTGTATATCTCACCAAATCAGATCTATTCACTAACTGATCTAGATGATCTCATCGTACAACTACCCTCTCCTTTCTGTATGTTGGGTGATTTTAATGCCCATCACCAGTTATGGGGATCTTTACAGACAGACAACCAGGGAAGCATAATGGAGGATTTTCTTGTGAAACATAATCTCACACTGCTTAATACAGGCTGTCACGCCTATTTCCATTTTCTGACAGACTCAACCTCTGCTATAGATCTGTCAATATTCTCACCTACATTATTCCCCAATATCGATTGGATAGTTTTAGACAACCCATTATATAGTGACCATTTTCCTATAATCTGTAAACTCTGCAAAGGAGAAACTTTCCAGTAAGCAGTCAAACTAAATGGAAATTCTCAAAAGCTGACTGGAATAAATATGCATCCAGCATTGCACTAGCTGATGATATTATCCAGCATCACCCCATAGATGACACTGTTAAACACATTGCAGACCAGATTGGCAGCTGCTGCTATTGCCATTCTTCAAACTTCAAATAAAGGATCCAAAACAAAAACTACTGGTGGAATTCAGCATGTAACACTGCTAAGAGAGAAAAGAATAAGGCATGGAATCAGTTTTAAAAGAATCCAACGACTGCCAATTTCATTATATACAAGAAACTTAAAGCCCATGCCCATTACATCCGGCGGAAAGCTTAAAAAGAATCTTGGATTCGTTTTGCTTCATCTGTTACTAAAGACACAGGTGCAGGACTAATCTGGCGAATAATAAGATGCCTTACTGGAAAATTTCCATCAATTCCTTCCTCAGTCATCATGTATAAAGGACAGGAGATAACCCTTCCCGAGGATATTGCAAACATCCTCGCAGAATCTTTTGCTCACCATTCTGCATCAACCGCATATGATCAAACTTTCCAAAATGCCAAATCAATAACTGAAAAATATAAAATAAATTTCAGAACGAAGTCAGCCCTCTCTTATAATGAAATAATGAACCACTATCCATGTATGAATTAGAAGAATCTTTATAAAAAAATCAGCCAATAGTGCACGTGGTCCAGACAGCATATACTACCTAATGTTAAAGAATCTAAATGAGAACTCTTTACTCTGTCCTAATACTTTTCAACCAAATATTTGTTGCATATTACTTTCCCCTATCTTGGCGACATTCTGTAGTTCTACCCATTCCAAAGCCAGGAAAAGACCAATCAGACCCACATAATTATAGACCAATCTCACTTACTAGCTGCTTAGATAAGACCCTGGAAAAAATGGTACACATTCGCCTCACCTGGTTTCCGAAAACTCAAACTACTATGAACAATGATCAGTTTGGATTTCGTAAAAACAGATCTACCCTAGATCTTATGATAAAGGCTGAGGTAAATGTGTGAAATGCATTCATAAAGAAAGAATATTTGGTCATGATGAGCTTACATATAGCCTTTCAAACCACCTGGCATCATGGCATCCTTCGTGACCTACATGCCCTAGGACTACGAGGACATTTACCATCATTAATTCAGAGCTTTCTGAAATATCGAACCTTCCAAGTCCGTTATCGAACAGCACTCTCCAAAATCTCCACACAGGAGGAAGGAATCCCACAAGGGTCAGTCCTCAGTGCCACACTATTCACAGTTAGAATCCATGCTGTAACAACATCCATCCCAAATTCAGTAGAAACATATCTTTATGCTGATGACCTCACTATATCCAGTCATTCAAAAAATATGTACTCTGTTGAAAGAAAGCTCTAACTGTCAATAAATAAAATACAAACATGGATGTTACAAAATGGTTACAGACTGTCACCAGAGAAAACTGTCACTATACACTTCTGCAAGAAGTGGAAAATGCACCAGGATCCTGACTTGCATGTGGGTAAGCATGTTATACCAGTCAGTGACAATGTCAGATTTCTAGTTTTAATATTAGATAAAAAATTAAACTTCTTAAAACACATACAGAATGTACGAACTGTTTTCCAGAAGAAAATGAATATCCTCAGAGTGCTCTCTGCAATATCATGAGGTTCTGACCGATACTCCCTTCTGCATCTGTATAGAACCATAATTCTATACATACAGAATGTACGAAATGTTTGCCAGAAGAAAATGAATATCCTCAGAGTGCTCTCTGAAGTATCATGGGGTTCTGACCGATACTCCCTTCTGCATCTGTATAGAACCATAATTCGATTGAGACTAGACTAGACTATGGTGCACCTGTATATACTCACTAGAAAATCAGCATTGCAGTCCCTAAATACTATTCAACACAATGCCCTAAGAATAGCTCTAGGTGCCTACTGAACATCGCCAGTCCATATCCATATATCGATGAAGCCAGGTGAGCATGAGCAGCAGTGCGTAGCACACGCTTCTTGATTAGACCGGGGTTCGAGCCCGTGACCACCAAATACAGAGGATGCGGAAAGGTCAGTAAATGACCACCGCATATCCTCGGAGCAATATGGCCTTAGTTGCTAATGCTCCTAAAAACCAAGTAACAAACAACAATATGTGCACGAACCTCCATTATCTATTCGGAGACAGATGCTTCTTTTTTTAATTAGTTTTCAGGACTGTTTTTGAATATGTGGATCTGGTTTTTATATATCTGTAACCCATTTATTTAGGTTTGTTTTCTATTGCTCGAATTATAAATGCTTCTTTATATTTAATTCAAAACATATTCAAAATCAAAGTCCTGAAAACATTAGAAAGGAAATCATGAACATGAAAAGCCCAGTTAATAACCTCAGAGATCCTAAACAGTAGCCCTGAGACAATCTGGAATCTAGTCTAATCTAAACCCTTGGAGGTCTTTGCCTAATCCTACGTAATTTTATCCAATCAAACAGTAGCATGTGGATTCAGAGAACCCACATGCTACTGTTTGTCTATCCGTCTGTATTGTTATTCACCTTTCTCATATTCACAGGACCAGTGCTATCATTAGGCCAACTAGGCAGCCGCATAGGGTGCAGGCCTCAGAGGGGTTGAGGTCTGCACCCTATGGTGAGGTGTACTGACCTTTAAGTAGCACAGTTTTATACAGATTAATTTTTTAACACATGTAAAAAATGCAACTGACAATTTATATTTTTAATTTAAGATAAATATCACAAGAGTGCTAGGAATTATAATTAATTATAAAGTCCTGTAAAAAAATTCTATACTGTTTTTTTATTTATCCTTTTTATGTTGTTCTGTATTTCTTTTTGAAATTTAGTGATATTTTTGGCTAAGAAAAAAATCTGTTGTCATTCTTAGTAGGCAATGTGTTGTTTACAGCTAGATACGTTATGTCATGTTGTCATCGAATGAGTAACAGCAATTTTCGTGTAATTTTTGTTATATCTTATAAATTGCTGATAATATTTTACTTTTATTTTATTTTGAAGAATTTTATCATTGTTGAAAGTAATATCAATTGAACATGTCCAAGCTTCAGCACTTGACCTGAAGGAATTGGTGACAAAATTTGCAAAGGAAAAGGCATGTAAAGTGAGATGTTGATGTGCCTGAAACTGAAACTTTTAAGAGACTTAAAATTTAACATCACAATTTACAAGATTATTCAAAATGATTTGTGTGCTAGAACATTTTCTTTTGTATTTGAGAAAGATAATCAAAGATTGTTGTAATACTTATTCTTGCAATTTAAAATAAATTTACCAGGTTCACATTTTCTGCTTTTCATTTTTTCTACAAGACACCTGTTTTTGAAAATTGAAGTTGGCAAATTTTTTGGTGGTGCAAGTAATTAGCCTTGCCTAGACAAAACATCCTGTCACCAGCGCTGCATATACATGTCATTATTTTGTGTAAACAGTTATTTCTAGTTATCAGTATTTTTT